>NW_028270151.1:104612256-104968095 GCF_037043375.1 Chiloscyllium plagiosum | reverse complement strand
AAAATGTGTTGCTGGAAAGGTGCGGCAGGTCAGGCAGCATCACAGGAATAGGAGAATCGACGTTTCGGGCATCAGCCCTTCTTCAGGGATGAGGAGGGTGTGCCAAGCAGGCTAAGATAAACGGTAGGGAAGAGGGACTTGGGGGAGGGGCGCTGGGAATGTGATAGGTGGAAGGAGTTTAAGGTGAGGGTGATAGGCCGGAGAGGGGTTGGGGCGGAGAGGTCGAGAATAAGATTGCAGGTCAAGAAGGCGGTGCTGAGTTCGAGGGTTGGGACTGAGATAAGGTAGGGGGAGGGGAAATGAGGAAGCTGGAGAAATCTGCATTCATCACTTGTGGTTGGAGGGTTCCGAGGCGGAAGATGAGGCGCTCTTCCTCCAGGTGTCGTGTTGCTGTTTGAGGACGTGGCTGAAGAGATTCAGGGCAGAGGAGATGACCTGTGGGGGGGGGGGGGTGCAGTTAGAGAGGGACTCACTGAGATCCTTGTAGAGGGAGGAGGAGAGCTTCTTCAATGAAGGCATCCTTGCAAGAGGATTCACAGTAGGTTAAAATCAACTAGCAGAAAGTGAGGACTGCAGATGCTGGAGATCAGAGCAAACAAATGTGTTGCTGGAAAAGCGCAGCAGGTCAGGCAGCATCAAAGGAACAGAAGAATCGACGTTTCCGGCATAATCCCTTCTTCAGGAATTTGGAGGGTGTGCCAAGCAGGCTAAGATAACATGCAAGGAGGAGGGACTTGGGAGAGGGGCGTTGGGAATGCAATAGTTGGAAGAAGGTTAAGGTGTTAAATTATGACCATTGAGTTGAAGATCTTTACACATCTTAATTTTTTTTTCCCCCACAGTCAGGGGAAAGGTCTCTTGTCAGTGTAAACCCACTGGTGTTACATGAAGCTGGATGATAGAGTAAATCCCTTCCCACACATAGAGCAGGTGAACAGTCTCTCCCCAGAATGTCTGTGTCGATGAGTCTCCAGCTGGTCTGGGGATTTGCAATCCTTCTCACAATCCAGACATTTCCATGGTGCTGATCTCCTCACATACCTCCAAGTTGGATAATCTGTTGAATCCTTTCCCATAAACACGACATATTTATGGCTTCTCTGTCTGTGGATTTTTAACGAATGTTCACTGGATAATGTTAAATAATTTCTGCAGTCAGTTCAGTGGAACACTCACACTGTTGTGTGTGCGTGTGTGCGTCTCTGTGTGTGTCTGTGTGCGTCTGTGTGTGTGTGTGTGTGTGTCTGTGTGTGCGTGTGTGTCTGTGTGTGTGTGTGTGTATGTGTGTGTTTGTGTGTGTGTGTGTGTGTGTGTGTGTGTGTGTGTCTGTACTGGCACTTTACCACTCACAATGTTTTTTTGAAATCTTTGCTTCCAGACATACCAGATAAACATGTTCCCTTTATGTCCAAATGAATTAAGTGACTCTTTTGGATCTATATATCATGTTTGATTTGACTCAATCATCTTCAATTCTTTCAATCTATTTCTTTGTGAAATGATTTTCAAATATTATTGTGGTCCATACAGGGTAAAATCTCAGAACAAACAAAGCCAATTTCAGAAAGACATCCTTCCTCTATTCTATACCTCCTTCCAAAGAAATGATCCAATCACATCAAAAGATGCAAGAAGTCCCATCAAAAGCAAAAAGGAACCTTCCTGAATAAATCAGGTTGTTGTTCCAACATACATGAGACAATGTGTGCCCTGAGGTACAAACCTGTTGTGTGATGTACCTCGCCAACTGGTGGACAGTACAGTCCTCTATCCAGAAGGATGTTACACAAGAGATGATCCCCTTTGCTGCTACTGTACATCAGTGGGGAAGAAAGGGAATGGGGAAGGTTGTTGGCAATCAAGAATGCTGTTTTGTCACACATGTAGACAAGCTTCTTGTTGTTGAAGCAGCTTTCAACCAGGCAAGCGGAGAGGATTCTGTAACACACCGGACTTACGTCTTGTAAGGTGGGCAGTCCGGAGGGGAGTTGAGTGCTGCAAGACTTTTTGCGTCTGCCCTGATGTTGTATCAACTGTAGTTATATGGTTAGTTCTGTTCAGTTTCTGGTCAATATTACACCCCCGGAATGCTGCTCATGGAGGATTCAACAAGGGATACTCGGATTTTCTCTTGTTGAAGAGGGTCTTTGCCAGGCACGGGTGTGATACGGCTGTTACTTGCCACTTGTGCAGATTTTAGATCCTGGCCATGTCTTGCTACATATGGATGTGCATTTTTTTAGCTACGTTGAGGTTCAGGTTGTAAGATTGTCCTCAATGAGAACAAACCTACCAGCTCAGCGAGCAAATTTACAACCTGATCATGTGGATGTGTGCTACATCAGTATCGGAGCAGTTGAAAATGATGCTGAATATTGTCCAATCGTCAACCAACAACCCCGCTTCTGAAGGGAAAGTAACTGACAAAGCAGCTGAAGATGGTTGACCCTGAGACTCCATCCTGAGGAACTCCCCTCGAACTAACAAGGCCGGGATTCTCAAGGCCCACCTGCTTCACAAGTGGGACATGACACGTTTGAACAGGTTGATTAAAAACGTCACCAGCAGAAAAAAACAGGGATTCATGTAGACTGCTGTTTGTTTCAAAGATCACCTGAGGGTGAAGCTGTTATAAAGCTATCACCCAGGACACTGGGTCTGAAGGAGATGCACACAGGACTGGAATGGTTCACTCTGTTTCTCTGCTCACATTCCTGCCAGACCTGCTGACATTCCTCCAGCAATTTCTGATGTGATTTGGATGTGAGCATAAGAGGTACAGTTAGTAAGTTTGCAGATGACATCAAAATTGGAGGTGTAGTGGACAGCAAAGTAGGTTACCTCAGATTGCAACAGGATCTTGACCAGATGGGCCAATGGGCTGAGAAATGGCAGATGGAGTTCAATTCGGATAAATGCAAGGTTCTGGATTTTGGGAAAGCAAATCTTAGCTGGACTTACACACTTAATGGTAAGGTCCAAGGGAGTGTGGATGAACAAAGAGACCTTGGAGTGCAGGTTCATAGCTCCTTGAAAGTGGAGTCGCAGGTAGATAGGATAGTGAAGAAGGCGTTTGGTATGCTTTCCTTTATTGGTCAGAGTATTGAGTACAGGAGTTGGGAGGTCATGTTGCGGCTGTACATGACATCATTTAGGCCACTGTTGGAATATTGTGTGCAATTCTGGTGTCCTTCCTATTGGAAAGGTGTTGTGAAACTTGAAAGGATTCAGAAAAGATTTACAAGGATGTTGCCAGGATTGGAGGATGTCAGCTATAGGGAGAAGCTGAATAGGCTGGGGCTGTTTTCCCTGGAGTGACGGAGGTTGAGGGGTTAACTTACAGAGGTTTACAAAATTGTTAGGGGCATGGAAAGGATAAATAGACAAAGATTTTTCCCTGGGGTGGGGGAGTCCAGAACGAGAGGGCATAGGTTTAGGGTGAGAGGGGAAAGATATAAAAGAGACCTAAGGGGCAACCTTTTCACGCACAGAGTGGTACGTGCATGGAATGAGCTGCCAGAGGAAGTGGTGGAGGTTGGTACAATTGCAACATTTAAGACGCATTTGGATGGGTATATGAATAGGAAGGATTTGGAGGGATATGGGCCGGGTGCTGGCGGGTGGGACTAGATTGGGTTGGGATATCTGGTCGGCATGGACGGGTTGGACCGAAGGCTCTGTTTCCAGGCTGTGCATCTCGATGATTCTCGTCTCAGGTTTTCAGCATCTGCGTGAATCACCCTCAGGCCCCGCCCCGTGACGTCACGTATCCCTCTGCACATGCGTCCATTTTCCCGGCCAAGATGGCGGCTGTTCAACTCAGAAGTGCAAACCATTTACCCACAAGTTATTTTTCAAAGTGCTCGCTTCTCGCTGGAAGGCTTTATTCTTGGTCTGAATCCCTCTGTCCAGCTCCTGCAGCCTTACCGTCTGGAAAAGCGCGTCTCCCCATTTCCCACGGAGACAAACCCGGCACTGCGGCTGCACCGCCCTCGCCTGTAGTGAGTATAGAGGGTATTCATCACCGCGGGGAATGCTGGGTAGGTACTCCGCCATTGAGGACATGAACACAGAAGATTAATTCTGTTCATTAATAATTTTCTCTTTCCTGAATTCCAATCTTCTGAGATCCAAATAATCTTTGGAAGAACAAAATTGGCGGTTAGAAAAACATCTTAAAATTGGATGCATCTCTCAAATCTCTCAAATCATCTCTACAACATAATCTTGTTATTAAAATACGAGATCTCTCAAATCATTTTGTAAATTCCCGTCCTGAACTGATGGTGGTAGATTTTGGAAACTCCTTTAACAGGTGGATGTTTAATACTCAAGCCAAGAGATACATTTGTTTATTCTGAATGTCTCTCAAATGTTTCTTTTGTCATCTCATTTTACAAAATCGTAGAAGGAATGAAAACTGAAGTGTTTCTCTGATGCCAGTTTTGTGATAACTTCTCAGGTACAAGCTCCAGCCAGAGAGTTAACATGATTCAGAGGTGAATTTTTTTGTGCGTTCATCTATAATTCAATAGTTAACTTGCTGTGGTTCATTGGTTAGACCCTAGTGTGATCCCTTTACTGTGGATGTGAATCCATGCCCATGCATTATTCTGTTTCATCCCTGTCCTCCATGGCAATCTCTTTGTCATTGTCCAACCTGCGCTACCTTTAATAATGAGTATTTTAACTCTCTGTGACAGTTTATTGTTATTTCTTCCAGTTATGGTCAAACGAGAGCTTCATCACTGCAGGCCACTGAGGTATGTGCTGTTAATTTATTCCACTCGTATGTGTGGCCTCCCTCACATACATCACTCAGACCCTGCTATGCTCCTTTTTGCTTTCATTCTTCATGTTCCCTCTTACACACACTATTCCCTTCCCTGCTCATACACACCCGTACCTACCCCCCCATGGCCTTCCCCCTCCCGTCGCCTTCCCCTCCCGTCACCCTTCTACCCCCGTCACTCTTGTACCCCTGTCACCCTTCTCGCCCCCGTCACCCTTCCCCCTACCCCGTCACCCTCCTCCCCATTGCCTTCCCTCCCCATCGCCTTCCCACCCGCGCCTTCTCCCCCATTGCCTTCCCCCATTGCCTTCCCACCCCATCACCTTCTTCCCCATCGCGTTCCCACCCCATCGCTTTCCCACCCCCATTGCCGTTCCCCCATCGCCCTTCCCCTCCATCGCCTTCCCAATCGCGCCTTCTCCCCATCGCCTTCCCACCCCATCGCCTTCCCACCCCATTGACTTCCCTCCCTATCGCCTTCCCACCCCCCATCGTCTTCCCACCCGCGCCTTCTCCCCCATTGCCTTCCCTCCCCATCGCCTTCCCACCCCCATCGCCATTCACCCCCATCGCCTTCCCACCCGCGCCTACTCCCCCATCGCCTTCCCACCCCATCGCCTTCCCACCCTATTGCCTTCCCTCCCCCCCCCACATGGCATGGAGACCAAGTCACCCTCTGGGACAGGTGGAGAGGGAGGCAGTGGGGAAAGGGGGAGAGAGAGAGAGAGAGAGAGTGTGAGGGACAGGTTGTGGTGAAGGGGGGATAGTGGTGAGAATAAAACCCAGTGAGAGAACAAGACAAAGATAATGAAAGTCAGAAAGCAGAATAAACAAATACCTGGTGGGGGGGGAGACATAAGGACAGAGAGAGAGAGAGAGAGAACTAACAGGGAGAGAGAGAGAAAGGAGCAGACGGAGGGAGAGGGAAACGGCCCAGGGAGAGCGAGAGGGAGAGTGATAGAGAGATTGGGAAAGACTGAACGATTAAATAATTCCAGGAAAGAGAGTGAGGAGGCAGAGAGTTGTAGAAAGGAAATCTCCGGGGGAACGTGAACAGGATCGAGATGGGAAGGATGGAGAGAGATGGGGATTGAAGGAAAGATGTAGGGAATGGAGAGAGGGAACACGGGAATGAAAATGAGAGCTGCAGTGAGTGACGGAGGCAGTATCATCTGTGGGATCAGACTGTGCACCAACTCCCTCTCTGCCCCTTTGTATCCCCCCCTCCAGCCCAGAGCTCACTACTCATGGAAAAATCACAGAGACTGCCTGAACCCCACAATTCTTTTCCGTTTGTGTCTGTGTCTGTGTGTGTAAATGAACAAGGAGACAGGACAGTTTCTGATTATTCTCTCTCTCTGGTTCCAGCTCTTGTCTGATGATTCTTCACGGCAGAATGATTGGATTCTCTCTGTCTCTGCATCGTCCGAGTTTCAGCTTCCAGATCAAATCTCCTCCTCAGGGGGAGATACTGTTGTAATGTAGGCCCCACTGCAGGTAGTTGAGACACTGCAAGATCCCACAAGGAGCATTACTCTGATATTAGAACAAGTCTTTGGATCGAGAAACAAAGCTCACACACTTCAATAATTGCAGTCCGAGACAAAATCTGAATCAGTAGTGTCCTTTATTTTACTCTTGCAAGTGGGTGTGATGTCCAGTGTCTATGCGAGAAGGGACATACACACCCCAAATTCAATTAATACACAATATTTGTATAATTTGGTTTCTTTTGTTTTTCATTTCTCCTCCCCTGTTTACATCCTCCACTTCTCTAAGACCGGCACCCATTACTCCTGTTTATCTCTTGCCTTATCCGGCCTTTGTCTGTGACAGAATGCTTACATCTGGCCTCACAATGCCGTTTGACCTCATCCCGCTGTAGGTCATTGTTAGGCATATTCTTTCTTCACCATTGTCTACTCCCTCCATCTGTACCTTCCCCTACCATACTGACCCTTATGACCATTTTAATTGGGGTTTGTTCCTGTGTCTTTGTAAAAGTGGGAAACAGATGTTTATACCTACTTTTTGTACAGGCGTATCTAGCTTAACTTCCTCCCCTGACAGCATCTTATCTATTCGCCTGTAATATCTACCATTGTTTTGCTGTCACGTCTCATTCTTGCATACAATTTTAGCTAATACAAAAACAATTATGTATTTCCTCCACATTGTTTCCATTCTAGTTGACTCAGCTCTTGGCTGAAACAATTACGCACTGGTGTGAGTTCATTTACTTTGTATAAGTAATTAGAATTGCAGAAGTAACACTATTTTTCCCACATCCCACAATTTCCCCTTTTTCTTTAATTACCATTTGTTATCTTCTGCACTTTTTCTTTTAAGCATCGCCCCCGAAACTCGCAAGCATCATTCTGGAGATTTCATCCATCTTGGTCTCACTCATCTCCTCATTATTTAGTCGATAAAGTTCCTCTGCCTGATTCCCTTTTAGGGGCATCTGTTTCATCAAGGCTGTTTCATTCAGTATTTGGGTGAGCCCTCGTATTCAGGGTATGATACAACAGCCAATGGCCACCAATACCCCGACTACTACTATCAGGGAAGTAAAGATAGAAACCACCCCCTTCCATTTTCTAAACCATCTTTTCCTTCTCAAATGCCAGGGTAAATGGAATTGCCAATTGTACAATTGCACATATCCCTCCCCAATCCGGAGGTAGGGTGGGTCTCAATACTTTGCCTCCACAGTACCACCACAGATCCGCTCGAGGAACCTTTAGCGCTGAGTAGTTCCCTCCCTTCTCCGTTTCGGTAACATTCTTAATCTATGTACATAATTTCAGCTCCCCCCAAATCTCTCGACCGATTTCTACCTCGTCTATGCACACACGATGTGTGATTTCCAACTGCGGTGGAAAATGTGAAGGAGACTTTTGCATCTTTCTTCTCCAAGGGAGGGAACATCAGAGATAGGGAGGTACAATTCCTGTCATTCCATGCAGTCTCATCCTGATAGAGGGCTATCATATATTTCATGCCCTTCCTATCCCAAATGTTTCATTTAATTGTATCTCATAGGTGCCCCCCCCAGAATTCCTTCGTGCCTTGTGGTTTTCTTTATTGTTAGGTATATTGGGTTACACTTTTTATTGGGACAATCGCGAGCTGGTCGGAAGGGGGCCCAGTGTACTGTGACGAGACCATTATACCAAGTACCATCCCCAAAGCCATCCCCATAGGACTTAAGATGTATCTCTGAGCTGCGGTACTGTCTCTGATTATCTAAATCCCCACAATTTACTAAGCTGCATGCATCAGCGTCTATTACTTGTGGATTATCAGACTCAGGAACCGCTAATAATACATATGAAAATGATATTTGACAAAATCCCTCATAAGCATTCCCAGTATTCTAAACATCATGCTGAGGCATAAAAAGACTTAATATACAACCTTACAGAAATAATCCCCCGATCGCATCACCACGGTGTAATCAGTTACTCAAAGTCTCTTTAGTCTGAGTTTCAGCGGGTCTTGAATTGATTCAGCTGTCCAGACTTCTTCCTCAACTGGAGAGTCCACTGGCCCTTTGATCCGAGTGTAGTGAGTCCGCCATCCTTATTGCCGTCTCGGTAGTCAAGAGCCTGATGTGGCCCTTCCCAGTCCGGCTGCAATTTAGTCTCTATCCATGATTTTACTAAGACCCAATCGCCCGGCCGGATGGGATGAACGGTGAATTCAAAGGGTGGAGTCTGTGCCAATAAACCCTGTTTCCTGAGGAAAGACAAAGAGGAGGACAAGCCCAGTATATACTTCTTTAAAAACAAATCTTTAGTTTCGGGAATTGGCAATTCTCCATTCGTTCCCAGATAAGGTAATCCAAATAAGGTTTCATAGGGGGATAGTCCCAAATCTTTCCTTGGGACCGTTCAAACTCGTCAGAGAGCTATAGGTAAACATTTGGTCCAAGGGAGTCTGGTTTCTACTTTCAATTTAAAGAGCTGTAATTTGAGTGTTTGGTTCGTTCTTTCTTTTCCTGAGGATGGCAGGTGCCATGGAGTATGGAACTCCTAGGAAATTCCCAACCGTTTCGTTATCCCCGTAACACTTTGGAGATAACATGAGTTCCTTGGTCAGAATCTATATTGTTCACGAGCCCATATCGGGGAATTATGTGCTCAAATATTGTTTTAGACACCCCACTCGCAGTGGGGGTAGCTAGGGGGTATGCTTCAACCCAACGAGATAGATGATCTACTATGACCAGCATATATTTTAGTCCTCCTACTCTGGGTAGTTCCGTATCATCTACTTGTATACTCTGGAAGGGTCTCAATCCCGGGTCTCTTCCTCCCGGGGTCTGTTTTCTCAGGACTTTCTTATTTACCTTTGTGCATATTATACATCCCTCACATATGTGTTTAGCAATTGTAGATATTCCTTTACATCCATATTCCCTAAGAACTAAATCACACATTCCTTGTACTCCCCAATGGCTGCCTTGATGTAGGACAGCCATAATCTCTCGCATCATCATTTTGTTTAACATTTCCCTTCTATCAGGTAACATCCATTGCCCGTCTGCTGTTTTTACAGCCCCAAACACTTTCAATTCTTTTTCTTCTCTTTCAGTAAATATAGGAGCTTCCGGGGATCAGGAACAGTAGGTATTAGGGAATGAATCAGCACTCCTTGTGGGTCCAGGCCTACTTCCTTAGCCACTTCATCAGCTAATCTATTCCCCCTAACTTCTGGTTCATTTCCTTTCTGATGACCATTTCCATGAACTACCACTATTTCTCAGGGGAGTAATAGGGATTCCAAGACCCGTTTAATCAACTCCTCATGTGCTAATTTCTTCCCCCGGCTATTGATCAGTACTCTTTCCTGCCATATCTTTCCGAAAGTGTGCACAACACCAAATGCATATTTAGAGTCACTGTATGCTGTTCCCTCTTTATTTTCTAATGCCCTAAGGGCTCTTTCCAATGCATAGAGTTCGCAGGTCTGAGCTGACCACCCATTCGGCAACCTTCCTGCCTCCACCACACTATCTTTCGTCCCGTCTACAACTGCATACTCATTATTTCTTTTCCCTTCAGTCTTCCGGGATGATCCGCCTATAAAAAGTCAGGTTCCTGCATGAAGTGGAACATCACTCAGGTCCATGCAGACCTTATTCTGGTATTCTATAATGTCAAGGCAGTCGTGCCCTGGATTCTGAGGAGAGTCTCCTTCCCCTTTCCAAAGAAAGGCAGCTGGATTTAAACAATTGTCAGTTACCAACACTCGATCATCCTTTTCTATTAATATTGCCTCATATTTCAGAACCGGCGAGTCTGTCAACCAACGCCCAGCTTTTTGATTTAGGATCGTTCTCACTTGATGTGGGGTGCTTATTATTAGAGCTCCCCCAAATGTAACCTTCCTGCTTTTCTCCACCAAAAGTGCAGTGGCAGCCCCAGCCTGCACACACTCAGGCGACCCCCGGGATAATGGATCCAATAGTTTCGAAAGATAGGCTACTGGCTGTTTCATTCCTCCCCACCTCTGGGTTAATACTCCCAAAGCCGCTCCCTTATCTACGGAAGCAAAGAGGTGGAAAGGTTTATCTAGAGAAGGTAAGGTTAACATGGGGGCATGGATCAGATCTCTTTTGAATTCTTAAATAGTTCTTTTTCCTCTTCTTCCCAACTCAGACACTTTGGCTCCTCCTCTAATAGTTTGAGATATAATTTATTCGTCTTTTGAGCATAAGAATCAATCCACAATCTGCATAATCCCGTTAAACCCCAAAAAATACGTAATTCCCGTTTGGTCCTGGGCAGTGGAATCCCCAGTATTTCCTGGAACGTTTCCGGGCTTATCTTTCGTTTTCCCTCACGAACTAAATGTCCCAAGTATTTCACTTCTCGCTCCACATATTGTATTTTGTTTTTAGATACTCGCAGTCCCTGCTGACCCAGGAAATTCAATATTTTTAGTGGCTTCTACTACTCTTTCTCTTATCTTTCCTGTTACTAAGAGGTCGTCTACATACTGCAAGAGGATAGTTCCCTTGGGGCTGCTAAATTTCTCCAATATTTGTTCTAACATCTGTCCAAATAAATTCGGGGATTGCATAAACCCCTGGGGGAGCGCGGTCCACCGGTATTGTTGTTTCTGTCCTGTCTTGGGATCTTCCCATTCAAAGGCAAAAAAATTCCTACTTTCCTCCGGCATGCGAAAAGCCCAAAGGGCATCCTTTAAATCTATCACACTAAACCATTTGTGGTCATGAGGGATCTTACTTAATAACGTATTTGGCACCACTGGGTGCCTGACCTGTTCTATTCGATTCAATGTTCTCAAATCCTGCACCAATCGATAAGTTCCATCGGTTTTTCGCACTGGTAGAATTAGGATATTGTGAGGAGACATACATGGCTCCAACAGTTCATCTCTAGCCCCTCAATTACTGGCTGCAGTCCTTGTTTACCTTATATGGAAATGGGATATTTTCGCTCATAAACAACGTTCGCTTCCATTTTTAAATTTATTTCTAGGGGACGGATTTGTATTTTTCCACGATTCCCTTCTCTAGCCCATATAATAGGGTCTATCTCTCTCTCTCCAAATCTTCTGTCAACATTGCCATTTGTACAACTAATTCTTTTTCCTGAATTCAAATCTCCAGTCCAAAGAGGATAATTAAATCTCTCCCGAGTTCGTTACTTCCTATATCAGGCATATACAACAGTTCCCCTGTGACTGTGTTCTTAGGACCTTCTATCATCATAGGTTCAAATACTGGAACGGTAAATCCTTCCTCGTGTTGACATTTCTACTTTCTTTGGTTTAAAATTCAGCGATGACCGTGCTACCCCCGTATCTACTGGGAAGACTACCTCTTACCTACACGGTCCCACCTTCAAGTTTATCAAGAGTTCCTGGTGGGTCCCCGGGGGCAGGAACCCCTGACAACCCTATTCTTCATCAAAATTCATAAGCGGAATTGCCCTTTCTTCCGTTTGTAGATCAGGACACTCCCGCTTAAAATGCCCGAGTTTCTGCAATAACATCATCCTGCCTGTGGAGACTTCCATCTCTGCCCCTGTCGCCCGAACCCTCCACCAAATGCTCCCCCTTTTCCTCTCCCTCTTCCTTTCTGTCCTACATGCTGCCACCCACCGCTCCGGTTGCTCACTATTGGTTCCATTCTTTTCTTAACTACATCATTAATCGTAGCTACCATCATTTTTTGCCTTCTGTTTTTGTCTCTCATCCTCTCTCTTCGCAAACACTTTCTGTGCCTCTCTTAACAATTTATCTCATGGTGTTTCGTTCCTCCCTTCTATCTTCTGTATCTTTCTCTGTGTCTGGCCATGCCTTTGTCACAAAATATACTTTCAAAAGACCCTGTGCCACTGGGTCCTCAGGGTTCATTCCAGAATATTTCCGCATTGAGTCTCTTAATCTTTGCAAGAAAGCTGGGGGTGTCTCATCTTTCTCCTCTTTAACTTCAAAGGCTTTAGTCAAATTCTGCGATTTAGGAACTGCCTCTCTTATTCCTTTTAGAATCAGGTCTTTCAATTCCATCATTTCTTCCCTATGCTCCGGGTTTAGATTTTCCCACTGGGTGTCTCTGAGCGGAAACTCCGTTTCTCCCTGTCCAGTATCCCCATTCCCAATGGGAAGTTCCCTGTCCCATATTTTAATGGCTGCTCCTGGCATAAGTCCCCTTTCTTCCCCAGTAAATAGTACATTCAAAATAGACATTAGCTCAGTCCACGTATACAGACTGGGCCCCAAGGATTGATTAATTTGTTCAGACAGCCCTACCGGATCCTCAACCAGGACCTTCATCTCCTTTTTAAATGTTCTGACCTCCCCACTGGTGAGGGGGCACTTACAAACCCAATCTCTTTGTCCCCTATTGGTACCTCCCGAAGGGGATACGTCGAAATTCGTCCCTTTTTTGTTTTTGTTTTTTCCCCTTAGTCTTTCGTTTAGATACTCCAGAGGCCTCCTCTACATCTACTTTATCTTCCCTTCCTTTTGTTGCGGATTGAGGGTCGGGAACAACAACATCCCCGTCCACCGCCCCTTCGTTCTCCTCTTGTGGGTCATCCGTTCCCTGTCCCTGTCTGTCTGTCTCTCCTCCTTCCCCATTTTCACCTAATCTGATTTTATGGTACGGGGGGCGGGAGTGCAAGCAGGCAAAAGGATCCCAGGGACTGGGTGGGGCAGAGGGGGAATCCTTTGTCTTTACTACCATCATTCCCAAACTGCCCTTCCAACAGGACGCATAGTCCGCCTATTCTTGACTAAAAGTTTTTTTGTATTCACGTACAAATCTAAATACTGACATACCCAATCCTCATCCAAATCATACTTTGGCCAGAAGACAGCTGGATGAAGGATTGGTTCTTTGGTCCATACTAAACAACAATTTTTAATCATTTTCTTTTTATCTTTTTCCCTTGTACAATTGTTACTTGTCCATTCCCTCAACATCCTCCCAAACGGACTTTCAGGAGGAATGTTACCAGGGACTTTTTCTTCCTTTACTCCGTGTCAGTTCAACTTACTCTGCCTACACCCCATTTCTCGGGGCCCTCACCAGTCCCTCAGCAATTAAATACCCCTTTAACCGGCCACCAAGTTAATACTTGAAAGTCAGTTTTCTGACGTTGGTCTGTGCACAGAGTTGTCTGGCCACTTTTTTCCATGTTTTTTATCGACCTTCTTTCACTGTATGATGCAAAAGTCTCTCTTGTGGGATTCGTACCAGGCGCCCAAGGGAGCGGACAAAACCGGGACAAGAAACCGCTCCTCAATTGTGAATGGGAGGCATCTTCCCATTGTCCAGGGCCAACCACACCCCCCGGTGATGGAAGAATATCCCGGACGATCCCCCAATTATGAGAAACTAAGCCTCGTCACTTCAATATATTCAATGCGAGACAAGATCTGAAGCAATCAGTATGTTCATTATATGCTTGCAAGCGTGGTGCTTGAAATAGACTCACAGAGTTTAGCAAGTACATAGGATTCACTACTCCAAACTTGGTGCCCAATACTATTGTTTCTCTCTTGCCTTATCCGTCCTTGAGCATAACAAAGTACAGGTTTTACTTGGCCTTTTCACCACATCCTGGCTATGGTCAACTGTTAGGTATATCCTCCTTCACTGCGATCTATTTCCCCCACTTGTGACATTTCCTCCCTTTCCCTAACCATAATGAACCTTATGACCTTTTCATTGGGGTTTGTTTTTTGTTTTTGCAGAAATGGGAAACAGATGCTTATAACTACTGATAGTACAAGCATATCTGGCTGAACCTACATCCTCACAGCACCTTCTCTATTTGTCTGTATCATTTACCATAGTTTGCAGACACCTTTCATTCTTGTATGCACATTTTAGCTAATATGAAAACAATTATATATTTCCTTCACATAGTTTTCATTCTTGTTGACTCAGCTCTTGGTTGAAACAATTGTACACTGGTGTGAGTTCATTTACCTTGCATAAGTAATTATGATTGCAGAAGTAACACTACTTCACCTGTAACCCACAGTTGGTAGTGTAGTGAACAAAGAAGAACAAAGAATACAGAAAATGTGCAGACCAGGAACATGCCCTTTGGACAGCCGAGCCTGAGCTGGTCCAAATAAACTATCTAAACATGTCGCCCAATTTCTAAGCATCCGTATCCCTCTGCTTCTCACTTCCTCATGCATCTGTCCAGGCGCACCTGAAATGAATCTACCATGCCTGCCTCTACTACCTCTGCTGGCAACGCATTGCAGCACCTACCACCCTCTGTGTAAAATACTTTCAATGTCTATCTCCCTTAAACGTTTCACCTCTCTCATTGAACGCGTGACCTCTCATTATTGAATCCCTCATCTTGGGAAAAAGCTTATCTCTATCCACCCTGTCTGTACCCTTTATGATATTGTAGACCTCAATCAGGTCCCCTCAATCTCGTTTTTTCTAATGAAAGCAGAAGTAACCGACTCAACCTCTCTTCAGAGCTTGCATCTTCCATACCAGGCAACATCTGCGTAAACATTCTCTGCATTCTCTCCTAAACGTCCACATAATTTCGGTAATTTGGCGACCAGAACTGTACAGAGTATTCTAAACGTGGCCGAACCCAAACTCTTGTACAATTTTAGCAGGACTTGTCTGCTCTTATACTCAATGCCCTATCCGGTGAAGGCAGGTATGCCATATGCCTTCTTGACCACTCTATCCACCTGTGCAGTCACCTTCAGGGTATAAAGGACCTGAACTCCCAGATCTATTTTCTCATCAAGTTTGCCCAAAGCTCTTCCGTTTACTGTATACTTGGCTCTGGAAGTAGACTTCCCAAAATCATCACCTCATAATTGCTTGGATGGAACTCCATTTGCCATTTCTCCGCTCAACTCTTCTGTCTATCTATATTCCCCTTCATTCTTTGACAGTCCCCTATATTTTCTGGCTACTCCAGAAAATCTTTGTATCATCTGCAAATGTAATGGCGCGATACTGTGCTAGCAACCCTTGGAGATTGGAACATAGCAGGTGTTCATACCATGCAGCAAGGAATCATGTTTGGATGCTTGTTTCCATTGAAGTACCACTGTTTCCTTATGTAGATCAATAATTCAAACTTTTTTATTCGGAGTCATGATTTAGAATTTTCTGACGATACATAGTCATGTCGTTGACTATGATGAACAATGTCAGGGACCGCAGGGATGTTTCCATCAGGTGGAAAGGAAAAATGGCGAATGGAATTGAATCCAGACCAATGAGTGGGAGTGAATTTGGGGAGTTGTAACAAAATCAGTGAGGATTCTGAGTGGTGTACAGGAACAAAGAGATCTTGGAGTGGACATTCACACATCCCTGAAGGTTGTTGGACAGGGAGATCAGTTGTTCGAGAGGCTTTTGGATATTTTCTGTTGTTGACCACAGACTGTGGATGATATTCGATCTTTAGTAACCGCCAGATTAGGAAACAACTAAAGGAATGAGTACAAGTCTGGTCCATGCAATAATCTACATTTTTAAAAATTGAAAGATGAAAGCTAGAGGGCTGAAGTATAAATCTTTGCCCACCAAACTACTTCACCACTCAATGAATTTACCATTGATTCCCCTCCAGGTCATGCTGGCATGTGCCTCAGAGGGTAATTTGCAAATGGTGAAGTTTCAGTGCATCTTCAACCTTGTCCTTATAGGCGGTACAGTTTTTGAGCTTTGAAGGTTCTGACAACAAAGCCTGGATGACTTACTCCAGTGAATCTTCCATGTGGTGCACTCTGCTGCAATTGTGCCTTAGCAGTTAAGGGAATACATATTCAGGTGTTGAACAATGTACAGTTAAGTGACTGCATTGTCGTGGAGAGTGCCCAGTTCCTTCAGTGGTATTGAAGCTGCACCCACCTAGGCAAATGGAGAGAGTTCTGTTAAACATCTAATTTGTGCGTTGCGGACGATGTAGGCTTCACGGTGACGAGAGTTCAGTTAATAATCAAACAAAGTCGACCCACGGACAGGTTTTTGTCGTCAACTTCTTTATATGGGCGGTCAGGTTCCATTTCTCCTAAATACTAGCTCCCAGGACGATTACACGGAAGAATTCAGTTACATTGAAGCCATTGAATGTCAATCGAATATGATTAGATTCTCATTTGTCAGAGTTATCTTCGCTGCATTTGGTCCTTCTGTGGGTCAATCCGATTCTAATCGCTTTCTGATTCAAGTTCCAATTCCCATCTGCGCCTGAAATTTCAACCCGTTTCCTCGCCGAAATTTCTCCACCTGTCTTCATAATATATAAGGACGCTGTTAGGGACAGCGCAGACTTACTAACATGTTGCTAACTCTGTATACAGTAGAACTTCGTGGAATGATTGGTTAGGCTGGGATTATTCTCCTTGAAACAAAGGAGGTGGAGGGGAACTTTATAATCACATAATAACATTTATAAATGTTCAATATTCGTGGGATCTTGATAGGGTAGATACGGGTAGGTGGCTTGCCCGATGCTCTGAGGAGAGCACCAGAGGACATAATCTCAGAATTGGATATTGCCCATTTAATTCAGAAATGAGGAGTAATTTCTTTGCTCAGGGGTCAAAGAATCTGTGGCATTTTCCAGTAACCGCTGTTGAGACTGTGGTTGGGTATTTTCAAACTGTGCCTGGCAGTTAATCAGAAAGATGATTAAACTTTGTCGAGCTAAGTGAGCAGAAAGGAATTCAAGATTATCAGATCAACTATGCTAAAAATCACACAACACCAGGTTATAGTCCAACAGCTTTAATTGGAAGCACACTAGCTTTCGGAGCGACGCTCCTTCATCAGTTGATAGTCAGGTAACTATCACCTGATAAAGGAGCGTCGCTCCGAAAGCTAGTGTGCTTCCAATTAAAGCTGTTGGACTATAACCTGGTGTTGTGTGATTTTTAACTTTGTACACCCCAGTCCAACACCGGCATCTCCAAATCAGATCATCCATGAGTTCGTTAAATGGTTGAGCAGACTCCTTGGGCTGAATAGCATACTTCCACTTGGTTTAACATTTCATCTAACGCCTTATTTTATTCATAAGTTCAGAATTGTGAGGGGATGGGATGAAGTGATAGAAAAGGTATATTAAACAGATCAGACAGATCAGGAACAAGGCTCATAAACTCAGGAATAAGAAATGTCCTGTGACCTGGGGATAACAAATGACACTGGGCACAGCACAAGTGGCTGTGTACAGAAGCTGTGATTGCTCGATCTTATACAGTTGGCAACTCAGTGATCATGCTGGATGATGGATCGTTGTATGATTCACACACAGCAGAAATTTGTGAAAGAACGAAATGTTTGTTTCATTGGAGAAATTTTCAGCGGTTCCAATTCCGAGTGGCTATTTGAAATACTAATCAGATCTTTGTGTGAAGTGTTAGGTTAAAATACTCATGAACAACCCCACTGGATAAACTTGTGCTCCCGATCTATTGTTATTTTTTCTCTTTCTTTCGATGTAAATTCATAGATAGACAAAATGGAATGTAGGGCATAAAGAAAAATGAGTTCCTTCTCATTCCACCAATTTCATCTACAATTGAATAGAATGACTGCTCTCACTCTTCATTTCGAATTTAATGTGGTGTCGATTATTTGTGAATCTCCCGTGCAGTGAAGGGCAAGAACAAGATTCTCGATCCAGTGTATACCAGAGTGTGAGGTGCAAAGGAAAACTGCTAGAGCGGTGCGTAAAGTTAGCAACAAGAGTGTGACTGGAACCCGTGAATGTGGAGCACAGCGGTATAATAACCCACCACCATAATCTCTCGGTCTCCTCTGCACATTTTGTAGTGGGGT
Source organism: Chiloscyllium plagiosum (assembly GCF_037043375.1). Lineage (NCBI taxonomy): Eukaryota > Metazoa > Chordata > Chondrichthyes > Orectolobiformes > Hemiscylliidae > Chiloscyllium > Chiloscyllium plagiosum. The sequence goes on along the minus strand of NW_028270151.1, from coordinate 104,949,976 downwards.
GACATGTGACCTCATCAGGTTACATGTAGTGAACGTCATGGATGAGAAAGTTCCAGAGCGGAATCGAATCCACACCATTGTGTTTCTGCTTTCACTAGAATTATAATAACAGCAAATTCCAATAAATGGCCATGCTGGTCAGAATGAATAGCTGTCATGAATACATTCTGAGTCAGAACTGAGTCAGAATGAAACAGGACAAGAATTTTCCGTCATATTTACACCTACATCTGACTCATAATTTCTTCAGTCACTTTCTGTCTCAAGTGAAGAAGCAGCCATGGTGAGTGAAATAAAGGCGATGTTGTCGCTCAATGGCCTTTCTCATATGACTGAACCTGAATTGGATTAAATCGCAAGAAATGCTGATTTATTCGTTTCATTTTAATTTTGCTGAAACCTCACAATGTTCATTGTAATAATCAGAACTGAATTAGATATATCTCATTGGAACGATTAATGTTGTATTCAAATTTGCTCCGACTTTATTTCAGCTTAAGGAAAATACTGCTTAGAAAAACAGAGGGTTAAAGTGCAAAAGAAAACCCACCAGTTTTGTTGCTCGTTGCTTTGGCAGATTTCACCGAGTATTAAATGGACCAAACATCATGGTGTTTGTTCTCACATCCTTAACGCATGTGATGAAAGCAGGAAGTCGATCTCCAAGCCACTGGTCACTTCCTATTCATTCCGTAATATCTTCCCTTCACAATAAATAAAAATCCACTCAGTTCTATTTACAATGCTTTAGGTGGAATATTACGCCAAATTTTTCAAAATGCAGAGTTTTGGAACCGAATCTTATTCAGCTGCACACATTAAAGAAATTTCTTTACATTTGAAGTCAACCAACTTAGACATTGTTTCCCCGCAACTTCCGACCGACTACACCCCGCCCCTACACCTTTACCGAGCCACACGCTGTCTCTCTCCGTGTGAAATTTATTCCTTGTATGTACCAAATGTGCCTTTTCAAATATTTTGAAAAACAGATTCTCGGAGTGACAGCGATTCTGTTCTCATCATTTATTTGTCCTTCAAAGGTTTTATCAAAGGTATTGAATACCTGACATCTAGATGTTTACTTACTTGAAAGAGGGAATTTTCCACCTATTTACTCTGTCCAAACATTTCATAACATGAAAAAACGCACAAAGTCTTCCTTGGTTCAGGGATAACTGTTCTCAATTTTCCAAGAAGACAAATGAATAAAATCTCATACTCACTACACCCCCATCAGCATCTTCTCTAATGGCTTTACACCCCAGTAAACACCGTCACTATCAATTCATAGATTCACAGAGTCCTACAGTGCAGAAAGAGCATTTCAGTCAATCGAGCCGGTGTCGACTCTCTGAAGAGCATCTCACCCAGACCTAGCTCCCCTCCCTATTTCCTTATATTTCACCAGAAGAAGGGGAATCCCTCCCCCTTATGATTTCAAATAAACCTGTTGGAGTATAACCTGACGCCCTGTGACTTCTAACTTTATCCCTGCGTTACCCATGGCTAATTCACCTAACTTACTTAATTCACTCCCTGGACACGAGAGGGCAATTTAACTTTGCCAATCAACCTAACCCTCCCTCTGAACAGCAGTGCGAATTACTGAGACAATGTTCCATCATACTGAGCAAATGCTGTATCATTTTTTAATGGTTTTCTACCCTGGTAAAACTGATCAAAACAAATGAACCCAAATTCAATGTATCGAAACGCTACTCTGTCCTTTGCAATTTCATTCGTGCTGCGGGAAATGTTTCTGCACTCATATTTGAATGCGATTGTGTTGTTTCTTGCTTGGCTTCCTGCTTCTAGTAAACACTTCAATCCTGAACAAGTCTGTCAAATGCTTTTCATTCCAACACAGTCACAAGGTGAAGTTTGCAGAAGTCACGTGTTTGGCCGTTCACTGACACTCTGCCTCCCTGAGAGTTGCAGTCCTTCCCCAACTTTATTCAGGCAGCACTGTCCTTCGTGTGATATGCCCCATCGAGAATGGAAGGACAAGTATCAATACCCGCACTTGGGAATGGAGCGACAGTTTTAAAACGTTTACACTGTCCCCAGCGGAAAAAGTGAGCCTGTGACAGGCGGGGACACTAACCATTATACTACCGTGGACAAGAGTGTCAAAGGAGGCCCTTCAACCAAATGTGGCCACACTTGTCAAAAACAACTGCCTAATGAACTGAATCCCATTTCAGAATGCTTACCCCACAGCCTTATATATCTTGGCATCAAAAGTTCACATCTGAATATTTATTCAAGTTATAAGGGTTTCTGCCGCTCTGAAAAATGCAAACAGTGTATTCCAAATTCCAACCACCCACTGGCTATTAAAGCTTTTCCGCACATCTTCTCAAACGTTTCTGCCTTTCTCCTTAAATCTCTGACCCCTGCTGATCGATCCCTCCATCAATGGGAAACTCGTTCAGTCAACCCTGTCCATACCCTAACTCAATCATGTCTATTATACATCTGCTTTGCACTGCGACACACATCACTCTGTCCTATCTTTCTTCACAACCTTAAATTCTTCATCCAAAACAGTATCCCGGTAAATATCTCCTGCAATTTTCTCAGTGTGATCACATCTCTGCTATAATGTGACTTGCAAAACAGCACACAACACTCTTGCTAGAGCCTAATGAGCATTTGTTTTAAAATTTCTGGATTAGTATGAGGGCGATTCTGGCTAAGCAGAATTTATTACCCATTTCGAATTGCCCAGAGTGCAGTTGAGACTCAACCATATTGGTATGAGTCTGAAGTCACATGCAGCCCAGACCAAGTAGGAATAGCAAATTCCATCCCGAAATGACATCAGTAGAACAGATTTTTTTTCAACAATTGTCAATGGATCTATAGTAGTCATTAGATTCTTACTTGCAGATATTTTTTAAATCCAAATTTGACAACCATGACATAGTGGGATTCAAGCCTGAGTCCCCAGACTATTACCTCGGTCTCTGGATTATCAATCCTATGAAATTATCACAAGACCAACGCAGAAAGCCATAAAAGCTGATATTTTCCAATAAAATGTATTTTCACCAAAACTGCCCTGGGTATTTTCCATGAGCCTGACGCTCCAATTGTCTCTGGTCTATGTCAGTAAAAGCTGCTACATGGAGATTGATTTCACAACCGCGGTATCCAAATGGATGGACTTGTTTGAAGCTCCCGATGGTGGGATTGGGGCACGTTCACCCAACAACAGTCACCGCAGCAGCAGCACAGCAGAACAGTATGAATGTGAAAGAGAGTGATAGATGGTGCATTGCCTCAGAGAAATGGGAGGAGGGACGGAAAGGAGGTTTAATGATCGTGGGAAGGAGAGAAATCTCCGACAACGGCTGTGTTTGAAGATATGAAACGCAGAGATGTGAGACAGCGGAATTTGAAGGTAAAACAATTAATTTCTTACCGTGTGTCACAAAAAGGACAACGGAGAGAACACTTAGTGCCGTGATTTGGTTTAAAGTCGAGGTTACTGTGGTCACAATGCAAAATACCGACAACCACGATCACAGTAACCACAGAATAAGATGCTTGCAAGCAGCAATAAGTATACTAGCAGAGGAAATGTCCAGAAGAACAGCAAATGTACAATATCAGTACTCAGCGAACAGTGATAGACATGTGGGAACTGAGAATGAGCTGAATCTTTCAGTTCGATGCCCTCAGAGGCTGTAGAGATCCCTTGAGTGAAAATGTTGAAAGATGAGATTGATCGATTTAGACAAAATATCAAAGTCTTGTGGGACAGTACAGGATATTGTTGAAATGTATGCTTCAATAGCATTTTAGCTTAACATCGGCACAGCCGCCTGGATCCAACCGGAAATGGGGATGGGAATGAGTGCGCAGAGTTACTATCTGGCTCCAGTGATGCAATAGGTGAGCGTGCTGTCCTTCTATGATGGTATAGAGGCGCAAGAAATTCCTCGGTTGAGTGTGCTCCTGCTCAAGGGAATGGTTGTCCCCGTTTATACTACCATAGCGATTTCCGGTGCATCTTTCTAAGACAGCTGAGTGGCACAAGTGGAGCGTGTTGAGCCCTTAACTTTGCAGTGGTGGGTTTAAAAGATGATTTTGCTATTTGGATCTGTGTTTCCGACACTGGCGGTGGCAGCTACATTTGCTCGCATCAGCTCAATATCAGTTTCTTCCACATAGTCAAGACTTCAACCTGGAGATGATATTTTGGGGTGATAGTTGGGGTGATATTTTAAATTAGTCATCCTTGGCGACTGGAACACTGAAACGGTGATGTTAAAGTTCGACGAATAAAACCTGAAATACATGCCTGACCTCAGGAACAGAGATCATGACTTTAATTTCCTGCAATCTCATTCATTCATGTCCCTTATGCAGGGGATTCTACCATCTTCACCCAGTCCTGCCTACGAGAAACTCCAGGACCAGAAAAAAAACATGAGCTGACCCTTAATTCAGGAATCCCCATCATGTGGGGAAGCATGCTTGTCGGCCCTTCTAGTCCACACGGTACATCGGAAGCGCATCCCAACAGACCCCAGGGTATTCCCTGTCCCATAAGCCTGCATTTCCCATTGTTGATCCCTGTAACAGGCACACCTTTGATCAGAGGGAGAAATAAAAACGCAAACACACAGAGAATGTGCAGACTGCCCACAGACAGACACCCGAGGCTGGGATCGCACCCAGATTTGTGGTGTAGCCAGGCACCAACGAACGAGGGGCGAAAAATAAATGTTGTCCTGACCAGTAATGCTCACACCCTGTGGGTGAATGAGGAAGAATGAAAACACATTAACAACATGGAAAACGGGATTTGTACCTGTGTGGACACAATTTGAAAGGATCGTTCAGCCTGTGTAGAAAAAAGGACACTGATACCGCAGAGAAGGCAGGGCAATGTGGGAACTGCTGGAAGGGATTCAATTAACCACAGAAATGGAAACTCATTTAATCAGTAACACTGGGGAGAGACCGTTCACCAGTCCCGTGTGTGGGAAGGGATGACTGATGAAACAACCTCCGAGACTCCAGCAGGATTACATATCCCATCAGGTGTTCGATTATGCTGTCAATGCTGCTGTTAATCCCAACCAGCTATTTGTTCCATAGCGTCAATCATAGAGTCATACAGCATGAAATCAGGCCCGTCAGTGCAACCAATCCATGCTGAACGTACTGCCAACTAATCTAGTCCCATCTGCCTCGTCCTGTATCCTTCGAGTGGTTATAATGCTCTTGTAGTTTTATTACTGTGTCTTTAATCCAAAAACCCAGGTAATATTTTGGGGACAAAGGGTTCAGGTCCTGGCATGACAGATAATGGAGTTTGAATTCAATAAGCAACTGGAATTGAAGAGTCTCGTGATGACCCGAATCAGTTGTGTGGAAAATCCCATCTGATTCACTCATGCCAGTTCGGGAAGCAAACTGTCATATTCATCTGCTCTGTCCCACAGGAGACTCCAGATATATAATGCCGCGGTTGACCTTTAAATGTCCTCTGGAAAATAACTGACGTACTAGGCATGAATAAATTTATTTTAAAAATCCCGCTTTCCCATTCATGCTTGGAATCAATTGTCCATTAAATGTTAGAAACGTACCCTCATCCATCACTTCCTCGCAAGTTAATTTTACATGTAAAACACTTTCCCGAAAAAAAATGGCTCACATGACTTTTAAAAAACATCTCTCTCTTTTCGTAATAAACATATGCCCTATCGCCTTGAAATCCTATCCTGGGAAAAGGCAGCTATCGTTAACTCTAACTTGTCTCTCAATAATTCATAAACTTCTGTCAGTTCGCCGATCAAACCCCTAACCTAGAGTGAAAACAGTCTCAACTAGGCGAAAGTGAGAACTGCAGATGAGACATCGGAGTCGAGAATGTTGTGCTGGGAAAGCACAGCAGGTCAGGCAGCATTTGAGGAGAAGGAGAATCGACGTTTCGGGGAAGAGCCTGATGAACGACACTTGCGCGAAAAAAAATATTCTCCTGCTCCTCGGATACTGCCTTACCTGTTGCGGTTTTCCAGCACCCCGATCTCGAATCTGAAAATAGTCTCAGCCTATCCAGCCTTTCATTATAACTCAAACCTTCCACACACGGCAACAGGCGTGCATACTTTTCTGAACCTACTCCAGCTGAATAATATCATTCCTACAACTGGGCGACCAGAACTGGACATAATATTCCAGAAGAGGCCTCATCAATGTCCTGCAAAGCTTCAACATAACGTCCCGACAACTATACACAAAGGACTGGACAATGAAGGGAAGTATGTTAAATGCCTTTGAACCATCTTGTCTGTAGGTGATGCAAACTACAAGGAATTATACACCTGCATCCCGAGCTTCCGTGTTCTCCAACACTATGCAAAGCCCTACTCTTGTTGTTGTACAAAAATGCAATACCTTCCATTTATCCAGATTGAACTCCATGTTACATTTTTAAGTACAACGACTCATTGGATTAAGATCCTTTTGAAACTTAGAAAATCTTCCTCACTGTCTACAATTCTGGCGTCGCCTGCAAACCAACAAAGCATGCCTGCAGTGAGTTCCACTGTTTTCTCATAAATATCAATGATTCATATTTACTTGTAGTGGCCGTGATTTAGCAGCGTGCAGATCATACAACAGTTAATCATGCAATTAACCATGAGGAAGAAAGTTGCAGATTGCAGGGAAATATTAAACAATTGGAAATGAAAATGGTGAAAGCAATTCATTCCAGGCAAGTTGGTGATAGTGAAGCAAGTTCAAACTTCAAACCAGCCGCCCTCGCTCCAGTTGTGGCACTCTGCTGTCTCAGCAAGATGCACTGTAGATTGCTATAAACGGGAAAAAAAAATTCCCTTCTGCTCCGCCTTTGACCCGGAGCGCTCCCAACCACGGAATTACTTGCGCCTCTAAACCGTCATAGAAATGCCGTGCATTCACCGGTTGTGTCACTGGAGTCCCCGAGTATCTGTGCGACCTCATTCCTATCCCGACTTCCAGTTGGATCTTCGTAACTGCGCCACTCAATTCCTCTGATTCTGGGGCTGGGAATTGGGGCTATGTGGCAGCAGTGGTTACTGCCTTGTGGGCGGGGGGGGGGGGGGGGGGGGGGGGGGGGCGGGGGGACTGGTAAGTAGCCGATGTTAAAATGCATTACTATTGAATCATACATTTCAACAACACCTGCACTGCCCCCGGAGTTTTTGATGTTTTGGAAAAATCTATTTATCTCAGCCTTCCCCATATTAATGATGAAATCACCACAGCCACTGGGGGAAACCGATATTAAACGGTCAACCCATTTGAGTTCCCACGTATCTGCCACTGTTCGCTTAGCACTGATATTGTGCATTTGTTGCGCTGCCTAACATTTCCTATGATACTGTACTTATTGCGCGCTGTCAATGTGTACGTCTATGGAATGTCGTGATCGTATAGTGGTTAGTACTCTGCGTTGTGGCCGCAGCAACCTCGGTTCGAATCCAAGTCACGACAGTAATTGCCCCAGTTTTTGTGAAACACAAAGGAATCAGTTGTTTAAACATGGTAATTTTCTCCAAGGTGATGATTTTTTTCCCTTCAAATTCTGCTTGCTCACATCTCTGTGTTTCATACGTGAGAATTCAAATCCACCCGTTCTCAGAGACTTCTCTCCCTCCTTCGATCACTAACTGAACGTTCCGTCCCACACCCTCATTTCATTAATTTAGAGATGCCGGTGTTGGACTATGGTGTACAAAGTTAAAAATCACACAACACCAGGTTAGAGTCTAACAGGTTTAACTGGGCACGAGTTTTGGGAGCGCTGCTCTTTCATCATGTGGTTGTGGAGTCATTTCCTATTTCATTAAAGCACTGCAGAATCTAACACTGACTCTGACATTGATATCATTCAGTCTCTGCTGTTGCGGTCACTGTTGCTGGGTGAACGTGCCCCAACCCCACCATAGGGACCTGCAGACCAGTTGCTTCATTTGCTTGCCGCTGTTGTGAGGCCAATCCTCAGGTAGCAGCTTTTACTGATATGGACTTGCGATTATTGGGAGTCAAGCTCAGGAAAATGACACAGGACAATATCGAGGAAAAGTGACTTCATTGAGAAAGATTAGTTTCACGGGTTTTCTGCAATGGCCGAGCGCTATTACCACTGGACTGTTAATTCAGACAGCAAGCAAACGAACCAGGGACCCAAGTTTGACTCCAAACATGCCAGGTGTTAGAATTGAGATTCAATAAATATCTGGAATTACGAATCTAATAACACCTATAAATCCATGGTCAACTGTTGAAAAAAGAAAACCATCGGGTTCAATGACGTCTTTTGAGGAAGGAACCTGCCATTCTTACCTGGTCGGGCCTCAATGTGACTCCAGACTCACTGCAATACGGTTGAGTGTCAACTGCCCGCTGTGCAATTAGGGATCGTAATCAATACTGCCGAGCCAGCGATGCCCTCATCCTGTAACAGAATAGGGGAAAAAAAAGTTAATTCGGCTCTAGCTAGATTACTGTGTGCAGTTCTGCAATTCACAGTATAGCAATGATGTGATCGCACTGGGAACATTGCAGGAGAGATTCAATGGGATATTGTCTGGGCTGAAGAGTTTCAGTTATGAGGAGAGATTGGACAGACTGGGGTTGTTTGTCGCCGATCAGAGGAGATTGGAGAAGATATGACTGAGATGTACAAAATAATGAGGGATATGGATCAGATAGACTGAAAAAAGCGTTTGTTATTGATGGAGGGATCGAACACTGGGGCCAAGAGATTTCGGGAAAAGGCAGAAAGTTTTGAGTAGATGTGCGGAAAGGGTCAGAGAGGTGGAAACCCTTCCAACCTGAAAAAAATTGAGAAGTTAATTTGTGATGCCAAAACATATAAGACTATAGGCTAAACAATGAAAAACTTGATTCAGGTCGTTAAGCAGTTGTGTTGGACAAGTGCAGCCACAACAGGCTGAAGGGCCTCCTTCGATGTTGTTGTCCTCCACAGTATCGTGGTTAGTGTCACCTCCTGTCACAGGGCTCAATTCTCCACTGGCGGCATCGTAAAAGTTTTAAACCTATGGCTCTGTTCCCCAGTGAAGGTTATTAATGCTTGGCCTTCCATTCTCGATGGGACATGTCACAGGAAGGACAGTGCTGTCTGAATCAGCTGGAGAAGGACTGCAGCTCCTGGGGCAGAGAGCGTCAGTGAAAGTGCAAACACGTAATTCTGCAAACTGCACATTGTGTTTGTGTTGCAATGAAAACCATTATATAGAGTTGTTCCTGACTGATGTGTTTACTTAAAGAAGGAATCTGAGTAAGGAAAAAGAGTAAACTCATTCAGATCCGAGTGCAGAAACATTTCCAGCAGCACTAATGAGGCTGTACAGCGTAGAACCGCGTTTGAATGCATTGAATTCGGGTTGACGGGGGCAGCTTGCTTTCACTAGGCGGAGTTACCAGTGTGTAAAGCCGTTACACATGATACAGATAGTGTTCAATATGATGGTACATTTGCTCAGTGGTTCGCACTGCTGTTAAGTCTATAGGTTAGGTGGATTGGAAATGCTAAATTGCGCTGATGTGTCCAGGGAGTGAATTCAGTAAGTTATGTGAATTAGCCATGGGTAACGCAGTGATAAGGTCAGCAGTCACACGATGCCAGGTTTTATTGCAGCAGGTTTATTTGAAATCACAAGCCAGAGGCCTGCGGTGATAGGGAGGGGAGCTCGGTCTGGTTGAGATGCTGTTCAGAGTGACCCTGCAGACTCGAATGGCTGAATTGTACTTTCTGCCTTGTAGGGAATCTGTGATTCTGTCAGAGAGGACACTGCCAGCGTTTACTGGGGAGATTAGGCATTAGAGATGATGCTGACGGCGTTTAGTGGGGATGGCATTTTAGTTATTTGTGTTTTGGAAAACTTGAAACTGAACCAAGGAAAACCGAATGCAAGTTTTCCAGGGTATGTGAGGTTTGGAGAGAGTAAATAGCTGGTAAATTCACTATTTCAAGTTCCCAAATTACTGAACGTCACGGTTTCAAAACCATCGATGAAGGACAAAGAAATGATGGGAGCAGAATTTCTGTCACTCAGAGAATCCGTTTCCAAAATACGTGGAAAGGCACATTTAGAGACACACAAGCAGTGAGTTTTACCAGGAGAGAGACAACCTGTGGCTGGGTAAAAGTGTAAAAGGTGCGAGGGAACAATGTCTAATTTGGACGACTTCAGATATAAAGAAATATCGCAAACGTATGCAGCTGAGTAAGATTCAGCAAAAGAAAACCTCAGAGTTTTGCAAGATTTCTATTAATATTTCACATGAAGCATTATAAATGGAACTGAGCAGATTTTGTATATTGTCAAGGAAAGCTATTCCATAATGTATAGGAAGTAACCAGTCTCTTAGCGATCGATTTCGTGCTTTAATCCCATGGTTTAAAGGTGAGAGGACAATCGCCATGATGTTGGGTTCATTTGATATCCACTGAAATCTGCCAAAGTAACTGAGCATCAAAACTGGCATCTTGTTTTGTAATTTAAACTTCTGTTTTCTCATCAGTATTTTTTTAAGCTGGAATGAATTCGGAGCAAAATTCAATACAACATTAAACATTTCAATCATGTAAATGCAATTCACTTCCGATCATTGCAGTGAACAAAGTGAAGTTGCAGCAAAATTAATAAAATGAAACGAACAACACCGCATTTCCGGGAATTTTATCCACTTCAGGTTCATTCATTTGAGAAAGTCCATCGATCTAAAACATCACCTTCACTTCTCTCTCCGTATATACTTCTTCACGTGAGAGAGAAACTCTCTGAAGAAATTATGCGTCAAGACGAAATGATTGAATGTGACGGGAATTACATGTTTGCTGGTTCATTCTGAGACAGTACCGACTCGGAATAAATCAAGGACAGGGTATTCCTTCCAAGGACGAGGTCAATTCCTTGGATTTTGCTGATATTATTATTCCGCTGAAAGAAGAAATATAATGATGTGGATTCGATTCTGCTCAGGGAATTTCTTATCCCCGAGGTGCACCATATGTAATCTTGATGTGGTTATATGTGAGCCCCTTTTCATAGAACATAGAACATAGAACATAGAAGAATACAGCGCAGTACAGGCCCTTGGGCCCTCGATGTTGCGCCGATCCAAGCCCACCTAAACTACACTAACCCACTATCCTCCATATACCTATCCAATGCCCGCTTAAATGCCCATAAAGAGGGAGAGTCCACCACTGTTACTGGCAGGGCATTCCATGAACTAACAACTCGCTGAGTGAAGAACCTACCCCTAACATCAGTCCTATATCTACCCCCCCTTAATTTAAAGCTATGCCCCCTTGTAATACCCGACTCAATACGCGGGAAAAGGTTCATACTGTCGACCCTATCTAACCCCCTAATCATCTTGTACACCTCAATCAAGTCACCCCTAAACCTTCTTTTCTCTAGTGAAAACAGCCCCAAGTGCCTCAGTCTTTCCTCATACGATTTTCCTTCCATACCAGGCAACATCCTGGTAAACCTCCTCTGCACCCGTTCCAATGCCTCCACATCCTTCCTATAGTATGGCGACCAAAACTGCACACAATATTCCAGATGCGGCCGTACCAGAGTCTTATACAACTGCATCATGACCTCAGGACTCCGGAACTCAATTCCTCTACCAATAAAAGCCAGTACGCCATATGCCTTCCTCACCGCACTATTTACCTGGGTGGCAACTTTCAGAGATCTGTGTACATGGACACCAAGATCCCTCTGCTCATCCACACTACCAAGTATCCGACCATTAGCCCAGTACCCCATCTTTTTGTTATTCTTCCCAAAGTGAATCACCTCGCACTTAGCTACATTGAATTCCATCTGCCACCTTTCTGCCCAGCTCTGCAGCTTCTCTATATCCTGCTGTAACCTGCCACATGCTTCCTCACTGTCAACAACTCCTCCGACTTTCGTATCATCCGCAAACTTGCTCACCCAACCTTCTAACCCCTCTTCCAGGTCATTTATAAAAATGACAAACAGCAATGGTCCCAAAACAGATCCTTGTGGAACACCGCTAGTGACGGCACTCCATGAAGAAACTTTGCCATCAACTACTACCCTCTGTCTTCTTCCATCCAGCCAATTTCTAATCCAAACCTCCAACTCACCCTCAATGCCATATCTCCGTATTTTCTGCAGTAGCCTACCATGGGGAACCTTATCAAACGCCTTACTAAAATCCATATATACCACATCTACCGCTTTCCCCTCATCAACCTCCTTCGTCACCTTTTCAAAGAATTCAATAAGGTTTGTGAGGCACGACTTGCCCTTCACAAAACCATGCTGACTATCCTTGATCACATTATTCCTATCCAGATGTGCATAAATCCTATCCCTTACAATTCTCTCTAAGACTTTGCCCACAACAGAAGTGAGACTCACCGGCCTATAGTTACTAGGGCTATCCCTACTCCCCTTCTTGAACAAGGGAACCACATTTGCTATCCTCCAGTCTTCTGGGACTACTCCTGTAGACAAAGAGGACATAAAAATCAAGGCCAATGGCTCTGCAATCTCCTCCCTTGCTTCCCAGAGAATCCTAGGATAAATGCCATCAGGCCCAGGGGACTTATCTATTTTCACCTTTTCCAGGATTTCCAACACCTCTTCTCTACATACCTCAAAGCCATCCATTCTACTTATTTGTGCCTCAGTATTCTCATCGACAACAATGCCCTGTTCCTGAGTGAATACTGAAGAAAAGTATTCATTCAGTGTCTCCCCAATCTCTTCCGCCTCCACACGCAACTTCCCCCTACTATCCTTGACTGGACCTATTCCTACCCTAGTCATTCTTTTATTCCTAACATACCTATAGAAAGCCTTAGGGTTTTCCCTAATCCTATCTACTAAGGACCTTTCATGTCCCCTCCTTGCTGCTTTTAGCTCTCTCTTCAGGTCCTTCCTGGCTACCCTATAACTCTCAATCGCCCCAATTGAACCTTCACGTCTCATCTTGAGATAGGCCGCCCTCTTCCATTTAACAAGGGATTCCAATTCCTTATTAAACCACGGCTCCCTCGCACGACCCTTTCCTTCCTGCCTGACAGGTACATAATTATCAAGGACACTCAATAGTTGCCCCTTGAACAAGTTCCACATATCATTTACACTCTTGCCTTGGAGTCTACTTTTCCAAGCCACACATCCTAAGTCATGCCTCACCGCATCATAATTTCCCTTACCCCAGCTATAATTCTTGCCCTGTAGTACACACTTATCCCTCTCCATCACGAGTGTAAAAATCACCGAATTATGGTCACTATCCCCAAAGTGCTCACCTACCTCTAATTCTAACACCTGGCCTGGTTCGTTACCCAGAACCAAATCCAGTATGGCCTCACCTCTTGTTGGCCTGTCTACATATTGTGTCAGGAAACTCTCCTGCACACATTGAACAAACACTGACCCATCTAACGAACTTGAGCTATAGCTTTCCCAATCAATATCAGGAAAGTTAAAGTCCCCCATAACAACCACCCTATTACTGTCACTCATCTCCTGAATCACCTTCCCAATCCTTTCTTCAATGATTCTAGGACTATTAGGAGGCCTGTAAAAGACTCCTAACAGGGTGACCTCACCTTTCCTATTCCTAACCTCAGCCCAAACTACCTCAGATGGCAAGTCCTCATCCATCGTCCTTTCCACCGCTGTAATACTATCTTTGACAAGCAATGCCACACCTCCCCCTCTTTTACCCCCACCTCTGACCCTACTAAAACATTTAAATCCCGGAACCTGCAACAGCCAATCCTGTCCCTGTTCTAGCCATGTCTCCGTAATAGCCACAACATCGAAGTCCCAGGTACCAACCAACGCTGCAAGTTCACCTACCTTATTCCGTATACTTCTTGCATTGAAGTATACACACTTCAAGCCACTTCCCTGTTTACAGGCACCCTCCTTGGAAATTGATGCCATGTTCCTCACCTCCCTACACTCCAGGCCCTGCACCCTGAAGCTACAATCTGGGTTCCCATGCCCCTGCCGAGTTAGTTTAAACCCCCCCCAAGAGCACTAGCAAACCTCCCCCCAAGGATACTGGTTCCCCTCAGGTTCAGGTGTAGACCATCCCGTTTATAGAGGTCCCACCGTCCCCAGAAAGAACCCCAGTTATCCAAAAACTGGAACCCCTCCCTCCTGCACCATCCCTGAAGCCACGCATTTAATTGTTCTCTCTCCCTATTCCTCGAATCTCTATCACGTGGCACGGGTAACAAACCAGAGACAACAACTCTGTTTGTTCTAACTCCAAGCTTCCAACCTAGCTCCCTGAAAGCCTGTCTAACATCCTCAGCACTACTCCTACCTATGTCGTTGGTGCCAATGTGGACCACGACTTCGGGTTGCTCCCCCTCCCCCTCCAGGACCCGGAAAACACGATCAGAGACATCACGTACCCTTGCACCTGGGAGGCAACATACCAAACGTGAGTCTCTCTCGTTCCCACAAAACCGCCTATCTGTGCCACGAACTATCGAGTCCCCAATTACTACTGCTCTGCTCTTCTTCACCCTTCCCTTCTGAGTAACGGGGACAGGCTCCGTGCCAGAGACCTGAGCCCCGTTACTTACCCCTGGTAAGTCATCCCCCCCACAAGTATCCAAAACGGTATACTTGTTCTTGAGGGGAATGGCCGCAGGAGGTCCCTGCACTGGCTGCTTCCTCCCAGTCCCCCTCACTGTAACCCATCTATCTGCCATCTTTGGAGTTACTACTTCCCTATAACTCTGATCTATGACCCCCTCTGCCTCCCGAATGATCCGAAGTTCATCCAACTCCAGCTCCAGTTCCCTAACACGGTCTTGGAGGAGCTGGAGATGGGTGCACTTCCTGCAAGTGTAATCGGCAGGGACGTCGATGGCATCCCTCACCTCATACATGTTGCAGGAGGAACATTGCACTGCCTTCACTGCCATCCCTCTAAAGCTAACTGTTTAAACAAAAACTGTGTCTAAATAATACAAGCAAAATTCAGCACTTACCTGCTTGCCACAACAGATGTTATTATTAGGTTAGAGGAGGAGGGCGGGTGGGAGGCACTACCCGTGTAGTGCCTCGGGTTCCTCTCCTTCACGCTTTTAAAGGGGGAAAAAACTAACCCAGCTAAGCTTACACTAACTGCTTCCGGGTCTCGGCTGCCCCTCTGCTTGCCGTCACTTCCTCTGCTGCTCCCGCTCTTTCTGTGAAGGAGAGAGAAAACAAAACACCGATGCCCGCTACAGGTAAGTAATTTTGAAAAAAACTCTTACCTTAGCTGTAGTCTCCCGGGTTCACCTCAACTCGGCCGCTGCTCCCACTCAAATGGACTTAAGTGGCCCAGAGTTTAACGCGACAGGTTGCTCTTTCATTGTGCATATGTGGATTTGAATCCTACTCTGGCTGTTACTTCTATCAAACGCAGCTGTGGTTTCCCTTTGTACATCGCATCTTTAGGATACACTGGATGGAGATTCTTCCTCTTGTCCTTCATTGTATTGGAGATTTGTGATAAATTGATACCTCGTCAAAGTCGAAATAAAGCAATTTGATTCTGTTGTAAGTTAAAATGGGATAATGAAAAGGAGTGCAAACGTTTCTTTCCTCCTTTCCTTTCATCTTGACTTTCTATGAATTTACTTCGAATGAAAGTGAAACAAATAAGGAGAGATTGGGTGCAATAGTTTATCCAGTGGGATTGTGAATTTTACTGTAACATTCCACACAACTTTCTGATCAGTATTTCAAACAGTCAATTGGAATTGGAACCACAGAAAACTTTTCCAATGAAACGAAACTTTCATTGTTTCACAACCTTTTGCTGTGTGAATCAAACCGCGATCCATCATCCAGCATGACGCCAAGTTGGCAACAATATTAGATCCACCAATTTTCTTTAGCAATCACAACTTCTGCACATATCCATCTGCGGTGTGCCCAGTGCCATTTGTTGTCTCCAAGCCACAGCACATTTCTTGTTCATGAGCTTATGAGCCTAGTTCCTGATCTGTCTGATCAGTTTGGAAACCTTTTCTATCACTTCATCCCATCCCCTCGGAATTCTAAATTTATCAATAAAGTAAGGCGTTAGACAAAATGATGTAGGATTGGAAGTGGGCCATTCAGCCCATCGAGTCTACTCCACCATTCAATGAACTCATGGTTGATCTGATAATCCTCAACTCCATTCTCCTGCATTGCCCCGACAAAGCTTCATCGTCTTTCTGGTTAAATATCTGTCTGTCACATTTGAAAATACAGAGCAACTCAGCCTCAACAACAGTTTTGGTCAGGAGTTCCACGGATTCAGTGCCCCTGAGCAAACAAATTACTCCCCATTTCTGAATTAAATTGGCAATATCTAATTCTGAGTTCATGTCCTCTGCTGCTCTCCTCATACCATAGAGGAAACCACCTGCCGGTAACTATGCTGTCCAGATCCCATGAATATTGAACGTGTATAAATGTTATTACGTGATTATAGAGCTGCACTCCGCCTCCTTTATTTCAAGGAGAATAATCCCAGCCTAACCAATCATTCCACGAAGCTCCATTTTCTCCAGTGTTGACAACATGTTCATTAATCTCTGCTGTCCCCTGCAGAATCCTTACATATTATTAAGGCAGGTGGAGACATTTGTGTGAAGAAACGTTTGAAATTTCAAGCACAGACGGGAATTCGAACTTGAAATCAGACAGCGACTGGAATCAGATTGGTCTACACATGGACGAAATAGAGTAATGATAACTCTGACAAATGAGGATCTAATCATATCCCACTGACATTCAATGGCTTTACTGTAACCAAATTATCCCGTGGAATTGTCCACAGAGCTAGCATTTAGAAAAATAAACAGATAGAAACTGGCTATACAAACAATTTGACAACAAAAACATGTCCTTTGGTAGTCATTTTTTGATTATAAACTCAACTTGTGTCTCCGTGAATCCTACATCGTTTGCAAGGCACAAATGAGACGTGGAACCTAACTCTCTCCTTTTGCCTCAATGGGTGTAACTTCAGGAACACTTAAGGAACTGGACAAGGTCCACGACAATGCAGTCACTTGATTGTACCCTCTTCAATACCTGCAATATTCATTCTCTTCATTCGAGGAACAATTGCCACAGAGTGCACCAACTACAGATGTACTGGAGTAAGTCACATGGTCATATTTGACAGAACCTTCAAAGCTCAACAGCTGTACTGACTATAAGGACAAGGTTGGAAGATGCAACGAAACGCCACCATTTGCAAGTTCCCCTCCAAGGCCCATAGCACTCTGACCTGGAAAGGATTCAGTGATAAACTCATTGGTGAAACAGTCTTGATGGGCAAAGTTGCATACTTCAGCCTTCCATGTTTTATCTTACAGTTAAAAAAAAAATGTTTATGTGGTGACCTGACTTGTGCTCATCCTTTAGCTGTTCCCGAGACTGGTAGTTGCTGAAGTGGTCAACAATAGAAAATATCCAAAAACCCACTCAATAAACTGATTCCCCTCAAGATTAGAGTGGTGTTTGGGAGAAGCACAGCAGGTCCGGCAGCATTTGTGGTGTAGTGGATAGGTGGGAATGAAGATGCACAGGTGTGACAGGTCAGGAGGACGGTGATGAGCTGGAAGGTGGAAACTGGGATAAGGTAGGGAGAGGGGAAATGAGGAAACTGGTGAAGTCCCAATTGATGCCATGGGGTTGAAATGTCCTGAGGCGGAAGATGAGGCTTTCTTCCTCCTCGCATCGGGTGGTGAGGTCGTGGCGATGGAGGAGGCCCAAGACCTGCATGTCTTCGGGAGAGTGGGAGGGGGAGTTGAAATGTTTGTCCATGAGGGCACTGAGGTTGATTCTTGTGGGTGTCCTGGAGATATTCTCTGAAGTGCTCTGTGAGAACACATCTGGTCTCCCCAATTTAGACTAGACTGCATCCGGAGCAACGGACAAAAGAAATGACATGTGTGGAAGTGCAGGTGAAACTTTGATGGATGTGTCAGCCTCCATTGGAGCCTTGGACAGAGATGAGGGGGAAGATGTGGGCGCAGGTTTTGCAATTCCTGTGGTGGCAGAGGAAGGTGCCAGAAGGGAAGGGTTGGACATTGAAGGGCGTGGACTTGACTAGGTAGTCACAGAGCGAATGGTCTTGGCGGAAAGTGGATAGGGCTGGGGTGGAGAACCTATCCCTGGTGATGGGATCCGTTTCAAGATGGCGAAACTGTCAGCGGATGATGTGATTTATGCAGAGGTAGGTGGGATAGAAGATGAGGACCAGGAGGTTCTGTCCTTGTTGTGGTTGGAGTTTTGGGGTCCGTGGGTGGAGGTACAGAATATGGATGTGATGCGTTGGAGGGCATCTTCAACCACATAGATTGGGAAGTTTCGGTCTTTAAAGAAGGAGGCCATCTGGTGTGATCTGTAGTGGAACTGGTCCTTTGGGAGCAGAGGGTAAAATCAATGACTACAGTTGCTGGAATCCAGAGTTTTGATTAGAGCGGTGCTGGAAAAGCACAGTAATTCAGGCAGAATCCGAGGAGCAGAAAAATTGACGTTTCGGGCAAAAGCTCTTCATCAGTAATACAGGCAGAGTGCCTGAAGGGTGGAGAGATAAATAAGAGTAGACTGGGGGTGGGGAGAAAGGAGCATTGAGTATACAACACACCAGATGGCCTCCTTTCTTGTAGATCGCAATTTCCCTTCCCACAAGGTTAAAGATGCCCTCCAATGCATCTAGTCCACATCCCGCACCTCCGTCCTCAGACGCAACCCCTCCAACCGTAACAAGGACAGAAGGCCCCGGGTGCTCACTTTCCACCCTACCAACCTTCGCATAAACCAAATCATCCGCTGACATTTCCATCACCTCCAAACGGACCCCATCACCAGGGATATATTTCCCTACCTATCCCATTCCGCATTCCACAAATGACTACCTGTTCAGGTCCACAACCCATCCACCCATCCTGGCACCTCCCCCTGCCACCGCAAGAATTGCAAAATCAGCGTCCACACCTCCTCGCCTCGCCTCCATCCAAGGTCCCAAAGGAGCGTTCCACGTCCATCAAAGTTTTGCCTGCACATCCACCAATATCATTTATTGTATCCGTTGCTCCCGATGCAGTCCACTCTACATTGTGGAGACAGGACACTTCCTAGCAGAGCGCTTTATGGAACATCTCTGGGCCACCTGCACCAATCAACCACACTGCCCTGTGGCCCAACATTTCAACTCCCCCTCCTACTGAGCCGAGGACATGGAGGTCCTGGGTCTCCTACACCGCCGCTCCCTCACAATTGACGCCTGGAGGAAGAACACCTCATCTTCACTGCAACCCCAGGGCATCAATGTAGACTTCACCAGTTTTCTCATTTACTCTTCCCCACCTCACCCCAGCTCCAAACTTCGAGCTCAGCAATGTCCCCATGACTTGTCTTACCTGCCTATCTTCCTTTCCAACTATCCATTCCACCCTCCTCCCTGACCCATCACCTTCATCTCCTCTCCCACTCACCTATTGTACTCTATGCTACTTTCTCCCCACACCAAACCTCCTCTCATTTATCTCTCCAGCCTTCAGGCTCTCTGACTGTATTCCTGATGAAGGGCTTTTGCCCAAAATGTCGATTTTACTACTCCTCGGATGCTACCTGATCCACTGTGCTTCTCCTTTGGGAGCAGATGCGGTGGAGGTGGTGGAATTGGGAATATAGGATCACATTTGTGCAAGAGATGGGGTGGGAAGAGGTATAATCCAGATAGCTATGGGAGTCAGTGGGTTTGTAAAAAGTGTCAGTAACACTGAACTTGAGGGATATATTTCTCTCCCCACCCCTATCCACTTTTCACATAGACTGTTTCCTGCACGATTAACTAGTCAAGTCCACGCCCTCCAATGACCCACCCTCCCCTCCCGGCACCTTCCCTTGCCACCACAGGAATTGCAAAACCTGCACCCACATCTTCCCCATCACATCCTTCCAAGGCTCCAATAGATCCTTTCACATCCATAAAATGTGCATCTGCAATGCCACACATGCCATTTATTGCATCTGTTGGTCTCCTCTACATTGGGGCCAACAGACACCTTCTCGTAGAGCGCTTCAGCGAACATTTCCAGTACACCTGCAACATTCAACCCCAACTCTCCATGACCAAGCACATCAACTCCCTCCCCCTACTCTCCTATGGACATGCAGTTCCTGGGCACCCTCCACCGCCATTCCCTCAACACCCGACGCCCCATGTTCCACCTTGGGACCCTTCAAACCCAGGACATCAATATGGTCTTCACCAGCTTCCTCATCTCTCCACGCCCACCTTATCCGAGTTCCAACCATGTAGATTGGCACCATCCTGTTGACCTGTCCCACCTGTCTATCTTCCTTCCCACCTATCCGTTCCACCCTCTCCTTCGACCTATCACCTTTAACCACACCTCTATCCACCTATTGCACTCTCAGCTAAGTTCTTCCAAGACCCAGTCCTCTCGTTTATCTCTGCACCCTCGAGGCTCGCAGCTTTATTCCTAATGAATGGCTTTTGACCGAAATGTCATTTTGTTCTCCAACTCGGATGCTGCCTGACCTGCTGTGCTTCTTCAGAACCACTCTAATATTGATTCTGATTCCCAAAATCTGCAGAACGTACTTCCGTCCAAATGATTCCCCTGTCCATTGATCTTTCGCGTCGTGACTTCCCACTCCATGATCTCTTTGTCCGTCACCACCACACAGAATACTCACTATTATTGTTTCTTCTCCCCAAATTCATTAACTTTCATTGATCTGGATTCAATTCCATTCGGCATTTTACCTTTCTACCTGATTGATACATCCCTGCAATCCCTGGCATTCTTCACCATTGTGAATTATTGCATCATCAGCAAAGTTCTAAACCATGGCCCCTACAACTAAGTCTAAATCACTGATCTACATCAGAAAACAGTGGAACTTCACTGGAAACACGCATGCAAACAGGTTTCATTGCTGGTTGGAATTAACGGCTGCAATAACAGTAGAATCGAACTCCTGCTGTCATTTATAAACTTGCTGGTGACTCTGCCAGTTGGTCTCATGAGGGAACACTTCTCACATATAGGAGTGGTGAATGACCTATGCGCACTGTGACTGAGTAAGTGAGTTTACACCTCAGCGGGTAATTGAATCCCTTCCTGCAGTCACCCCATGGCCCTGACTTCTTGGCGCTGTGGCTATCCTTGTGTCTATTTAGTTTGATAATCAGTTGAATTCGAGTCCACACAGGCACGATTCCCACTTCGCCTGTTGTCCATGCATTTTTATTCTTCCTTAATATCCTACGGAATGTGGCTATCATTGGTCTGAAGTGCATTTATTTTTCATTCTAATTCACCTCGAACTGAGTCAGAGGGCAAGCATGGCTGAACCACATTGTTGTGGGTCTGGAGTCACATGTTGACAGGACTCATTACAGTCGGCAGATTTCCCTTTCGAAGGGACATGAATGAATGAGTTTTCAGCAATATAAAGTCATTGTCTCTGTTTCTGAGATTGGGTGTATTTTCCTGATTTTATTCATCAAATTTAACGAACAGCAGCTGCCACGTTCCAGTCTCCAACGATTACGAGCCCAATAGATCACCGCTGCACTAACAACTCCCTGCTGCATTTCTCTATTCAAAGAATGACAATGTCAATTCAGATTGTCCCAGATGGAGCGAGAATACGACGCATTTCTGTGTTGGAATGGAAGCAATGAATGGTGGATTGGAGTGTTTACTGGAGCAAGAGACTGATGTGGGGACGATGTGAGCAAAAGCAGTTCTTACTGTCAAAGTAACAAAATACCACTGTGTTAAGGAAAATCTCTGAGAATGCTTTCAATACATCGACCTCTCACTTGAAGTCCAGCACACTTCCTCTGAGCCAATTGATTAGAAGCACTCCCAGCCTTAGCATTTCACGCTCTTGGCTAAGTAGACAACTGTCTTTTCCCTGGGGTCGGGAGTCCAGAACGAGAGGGCATAGATTTCGATTGAGAAGGAAAAGATATAAAAGAGACCTCAGGCGTAACTTTTTCATACACAGGGTGGTGCGTGTATGGAATAAGCTGCCAGAGGAAATGGTGGAGGCTGGAACAACTGCAACATTTCAATGGCATTTGGATGGGTATATGAATAGGAAGGGTTTGAAGGGATATGGGCCAGTTGCTGACAGGTGGGACTAGATTGGGTTGGGATATCTGGTCGGCATGGACCAAAGAGTCTGCTTCCATACTGCATATCTCTACGACTCTATGACTCCATGACGGCGCCTTTACCAATCATGTCAATGGTACCACAGAATAGCTTCACATGTTCATTTCCATCCCCACTTCCGGTTTGGTATTCGCGGCTGCGCCACCAAGTTTATCTGATTCCGGTTCTAGGAACTAGGGTCATGTGACTGACGGCAGTAATGGGTGCTTCCTTGTGTGGGAAAGTTGGTGAAAAAACTGTTATTAACGCATCGTTATTAACACACTGTTATTTAAACATACATTACACCAATATCCTGCACTATCCCCTGAACCTTTTTTGTTTCTAGAAATCTATCAAACTCAGTCTTCAACATGCATTCCTCGATGAAATAACCACAGCGTCTGGGGATATAGAATTTAAAGATTTAACTAATTCTCAATTCCCACATATCTGCTATCGCTCACCTAATATTCCTGTTGTGCATCTGCTACTCTTCCTAACATATCCTCTGTCACTGTGATTATCACTGTTTTAAATGCGTGTCTCTGCATGACTCAGTCATAGTTTGAATATTAAAATATTCTGCATTGTGGCCGCAGGAAGCTCGTTCCAATCCGAGTCACTGCAGTTTACTCCTTGTGACACATGCTGAGTAAACACGAAAGGAATTTCGTTGATTTTACATGAAAGCATTCTCAGAGATTACGATTTTTCCCCCATCAAACCCCACTCTCTCACATACATCTCTGCGATTCATATTTAAGGATTCAGACTCACCCATTCTCGGAGAATTCCCTCTTTCCCGCAATCACTTACCACCTTTAAGTTCCCCCTCCCATTTCCCTGACACTCACTTTCATATTGACCCCGTTCAGTCTGTGTTGCTGCGCTCACTGTTGCTGGGTGACCATGTGCAAGTCTGACCATCAGGACCTTCAAACCAGTTGATCCATTTCGATACCGCGGTTGTGAGATCAATCCTCATGTAGCAGCTTTTACTGACATGGACCAGCGATTATTGAAACATCAGACTCAGGAAAAGGGCACAGGGCAACATTGAGGAAAATAAACTTTATTCAAAAAGCACCAGTTTCTATGGACTTCCACATCATTTATTTCACTTGTTCATTCGGCTGGAGCGAGACTATTGTGTGTAGTTATGCAATTCACATTATAGCAGGGATGCAACAGCACTGGAAACAATGCAGGGGAGATTTGCCAGGATATTGTACGGGCTGAAGAAGAGGGATTGGACAAACTGGAGACATACAAGGTTTTGGGTCAAGTGATTTTAAAAAGGAGTTGAGCAATTCTTATTGGGCAGTACAGATACTCTGTTCCAAGTACGGGTTATTAATAGCTGTCCTTCCATTCTCGAAGGGATATGTCACAGTAAGAACTGTGCTATCTGAATCAACGTGGGTGAGTACTCCTGCTCCCGGGGAGACAGACTGACAGTGAAAACACGTGACTTCTGAAAGCTGTACCTCGTGTCGGTATTGGAATGAGAATCATTTCGCAGTTTTGCTCCATTGTGAGGTGTTTACTTATAGCAGGAAGCTCAGGATGATATACATTCTATTGCCCTTTCTTCACTAGCCCATACAGCTGAATACCGGCAGTATGCAGGACAATTTCTCTCTGTACACCCTCGTCCAATCCTCCTGACCCCCAGCACTTTCCTATATGACACCATTCCACAAAATCCCAGGAGGTGTAATGCTGCTCTCTTACGATGTCTCTCCTCACTGTGTGAGGTTCCAGTGATTTATCTGCCCATCACTCAACTTAGAAAACTGCATTTCCGGCTCACAATGTGATATCGTCTAGAAAGGGAAGAGAAAAACAGAGCGGGTGACAAACGTGAGTACAATATACGTTCTGTCTGCAAGCAAGAAAAGACACTGAGCTTCTAGGTTCCTGTCACTGCAACATCCCACTGCGTTGCCATGCCTCCACTTTAGTTTGGTCTGCTGCAGAACTGCTGCATGGCACAGCCCAAGTTGGAAGAGCGGCACGTCATTTCCTACTGAGAGACCATGCAATCTCCATAACCAACATCGAGTTCAATCATTTCAGACGCTGTGCACCTTCTTTCACGTTCCTACCCCACCTACACATACCGTTCGTTCCAAAGGCGGATCGTTTGGCTCGAAAATCTCTCCCCAGATCCACTAGACCTGCTGATGTTGTTCAGATATTTCTGCTTTCCTTTCGATAATTTTGTTCTGTTCTGATCGCCAGCCACCAGGAAACGTGTGTTTACACGGCAGATTGGTCAGAGGAGATTTACCAAGGTGGTGCCCGAGCTCGACCATCCCCCCTGCGAAGATAAGCAAAAGTGAGGGCTGCAGGTGCTGGAGCTCAGAGTCGAGAGTGTCGTGTTGGAAAAGCACAGCACGTCAGACAGAATCTGAGGAGAAGAGAATCAATGTTTTGGGCACAAGCCACCGCTATTCCATTACCAGCCGATGCCTGGAGGAAGAACGTCTCATATTCCACCTTAGGACCTTGCAACCACACGGGATAAATGTGTATTTCACCAGCTTCATCATTTCACCTCGTCCCCCCGATTATTCCAGTCCAAAGCCCCCAACTCGGCACTGGTCTCTGGAGCCGGCCACCAATCTCCCCTCTGAACAACCAACTTCTCCCTCACCTTCATCCACCTATCGCTTTCACCAACCTGATCAACAACCCCATTCCTCTCCCTCAACACCGACTAAAGATTCTCATTCCTGATGAAGGGCTTATGCCCGATACATCGATTCTTTTGCTCCTCGGATGCTGTCTGACCTGTTGTGCTTTTAAAGCACTACACTCTCGCCACTGCAAAGATAGATGAGCTCGACTGGAGCTCTTTATCAGAGAGCGAAGAAAACTGAGAGAGGAATTGATTAACGTGCACCGAAAGGGGACAGATATGTGTGACAGGAATAAACTTGTCATGGGAAGGTTTAATAACAAGGGATATTGATGAAACGCTAGAGGGAGGATGTTCAGAGAAGTTTTAGGAAGAATGTTTACATCCTGAGAGTGTTGTTTGTCTAGAACTCACTGTTTGAACTTGTGTAACTTCAGGAGAATTTAGTCAAACACTTGAGGATGCATAATAAGGACCAGGTACTGGAAAGTGGGGCGAGGATAAACAGATGTTTGATGAAAGACTTGAATACCGTAACATTGAGTGCAGTAAAATGGAGGCTGGCGCAGCTCTGTGGCACAATGAAAGACGTGTTGGCCATCAACTGCATTGTTAAGATTGCGATTCAAGTTTTGTGGGTTTGAATCCCACCAGAATCGGAGATTAGTGCAGATTTCAGCTGAATCAATGATTGTTCTACTGATTCATCGTCAGTTACCATGGTCTGGAGTTCCCGTCCCTGCTACTGACCAGAGAAGATTTACTACCTTCTTCGTGGTGAGTTTTGAGGGAATCGTATCATTTGAAACATGATCAGCCCAGAATCGGCTGCTCATTAACAAAGCCCACTGCAGAAGCCCACTGTCCCCTTTCCCTCCCACAGTTGCACAGAATTTTCGATTTACTCAGTGTCTTTTTCCCTTTGGGCGGCAGGTTGATGTGGATATGCTGGGAAAAGACTTTGACGTGTTCGGTCAACTATAATGATATCGAATGGCAGGGTAGCACTGGCGGGTGAAATGCCCCCCTCCTATTCCTCTCTGTCCGTGCTGTTTCTGACAGAGGGTTTTAAACAATAACATGATGAGGACCCTGTGAATCTCCACTACGGAATACTAAGGATCTCCCCTTTATCCCACTGCTCTCAGCTGGAATACCCAGCTTCTGTTGCAGCTTTGATCAGACAGTGGAGGATTCTCCCAGGCGCTCTGTCAGACTGCATGCTCCTTCACACAGGTTTCCAACTGGGCACTTGGAGCAAAAGGCCGTGTGGATATTGGGGATTCAGAGACAGATTTCCCCTTTGCCTGGCTAGAGTTCTGACCACAGTAATAAACATGAATTTGGGACATTCGGTATCTTACTGTGGATTCTTATCACTTTAAAATTTAAACTGAAATTGAATTTACTCTTGCATGACATTCTTATATCTTTAGTATTCATGAAAACTGTGCATCATGTCCTTGGATGTAGCCATGGTGAAGATTGATGATGAGTGCAGTATGTTTCATGTTGTCTGTAAGAACTTGCAGAAAGACGTCAGTAAAGTGTCGTTGAATCGAATTTAGCGCCAAATTGAAGCCGATCAAATGATAAACCCTGTGACAGCGATAAAATAACATTGTCTGTAAACAAGGCAGTGACCATAGAAACCCAGTTTTCAATCAAGTCTATTTTGCACAACATTTTTCTGTGTCTCATTTCTCATGAACCTGATGCTCGAATACTCACAGGTCCACATCAGTTCCTCCTCCTCTGCCTTAGCTTTAATTTCAGAACCACAGCCAAAGTAGAACAGGGGGGACGTAGGTCCCAAAGGTACGAGTAGGGCACGATATAGGCTTGCTGCCGGCGGCTCCAGTGCAGCACCTGATCAGCGCTTAGTACTTAACAGCGTGTAAACATGCCACAGTTGTAATTTCAATCCTTATCTAAAGCTGGTTTTACTGACGTTGATTAAAAATTATTGGAGCACCAAACTGAAGCGTAGTTGAATAATAATGTCGAATAAAGCCGCATCTATTCGAAAACTCCAGTTTCTGATTTGTGCGATTGTTCTCTCTTTGGGAAAGGTATCAATTATTAACCATAAAACTGCACATATTCCCCACGTGATTACCCATCTGTGCATCGAGAAACAGAGGTGATATTTTAGCTTGATGACCTTTTTCAAATCTCTGACATTGCACTGGATTACATTCTTGAAAAGGCTGTTAATCTCGTTTCATATAATCCTGTTTGCTGCAAACTCACACAGCTCATTAAAGCGTTCGCAAGGACTTAAATTTACCTCTCTGGGTAGATTGATTGTCGTCAGCGAATCAGGTAACGTCATGACAAATAGTTTTGCTGTTGTGTGGAACAGAGTCAGGATTAGAGTGGTGATGAAGAAGCAAAGCAGGTCAGGCAGCATCCGAGTTACATAAATATTGACGTTTTGGGCAAAAGGCCGTCATCAGGGTTAAGGCTTGGAGCATCGAGGTTGGGGAGATAAATAGGAGGGGTGGGGCTTGGGAGAATTTAGCTGAGAGTGCAATGGGTGTATGAAGGTGGGGATAAGAGTGTTAGGTCGGAGAAGAGGGTGGGGCGGATAGGAGGGAAGGAAGATAGAAAGGGTGGACAGGGTAGTAGGACGGTGCCAAACTGAAAGGTTGGAACTAGGGTAAGATGGGGGAGGGAGGGGAAATGAGGAAACTGGTGCAATCAACATTTTGGACTCGAATTCAACTGATTATCATACTAAATAGACACAAGGATACAGGCAGCGCCAAGAAGTCAGGGTCATTGTGTGACTGCAGGAAGGGATTCAATTACCCATTGAGGTGTAAAGTCACTTCCTGAGGTGTAAACGCATGAAGGTTCATGATGCAGAAGATGATACGTTCTTCCTCCAGGCGTCAGGTGGTGAGAGAGTGGTGGTGGAGGACGTCCAGGACCTGCATGTCCTCGGGAGAATGGCGGGGGGAGGTGTTGAAGTGTCCGGTCATGGGGCGTTGGGGTTGATTGTTGCCGGTGCCCTGGAGATGTTCTCTGAAGCGCTCTATGAGAAAGTGTACGGTGGCCCCACTGTAGAGGAGACTGCATCAGCAGCAACAGATGCAAGAATTGACATGTTTGGACGTACAGGTGAAAATTTGTTGGATGTGGAAGTTTTCTTTGGGGCATTGGGCGGAGGTGAAGTTGCGTGGGCGCAGGCTTTGCAATTTGGCTGAGGAAGGTGCCGGGAGGGGATGGTTGGTCATTGGATGGCGTGGTCTTGACTAGGTAGTCATGGAGGAAATGGTCTTTGCTGATTGTGGATAGGGGTGGGAGGGGGGGGGGGGGAATATCCCTGGATATCAGTGTAACTGATGTTTTTTACAAACCCACTGACTCCCACAGCTATCTGGATTACATCTCCTCCCAACCCACCTCCTGCACAAATGCTATCCTGTGTTCCCATCTCCTCCGCATTCGCCGCATCTGCTCCCAGAGGCCCATCACAGAACACACCAGATGGCCTCCTTCTTGAAAAACCGGAACTTCCCCTCCCAGGTGGTTGAAGATGCCCTTTAGCGCCACTCATCCATGTCCCACACCTCCATCCATGAACCCCACACCTCCAACACAACAAGGGCAGAACAAGGACAGAGGAAGTTCCACACCTTCTATTCCAACAACCTCTGCATAAATCATATCATCCGCCGACATTTCCACCACCCCTAAGTTGACCCCACCACTTGGGATATATTTCCCTCCTCAGACCTATCCGCTTTCGTCAAAGTCCTTTCCCTCCCCGACAACATCGTCAAGTTCACGCCCTCCAATGACCCACCACTGGTAGAACCTTAGCAACCACCAGTTTAGAGAATAGCTAAAGGACTGAGCCCAAGTCTGGTCACTGCATTAATCAACATTTATTAAATTTTAAGATAAAAGATGGAGGGCTGAAGTGTGCAACTTTGCCGATCAAGACAACTTCACTACTCAACGAGTTTATCTCTGATTCCTTTCCAAGTCAGGTGCTATTAGCCTTGGAGGGGAACTTGCATTTCATTGCGTTTCATTGCATCTTCCAACCTTGTCCTTATAGTCAGTACAGCTGTTGAGCTTTGAAAGTTTTTACATTACATTTTTACATTACATTACAGTGTGGGAACAGGCCCTTCGGCCCAACAAGTCCACACCGACCCGCCGAAGCGCAACCCACCCGTACCCCTACATTTACCCCTTACCTAACACTACGGGCAATTTAGCATGGCCAATTCACCTGCTTTGCACATCTTTGTGACTGTGGAAGGAAACCGGAGCACCAGGGGGAAACCCGCAGACACGGGGAGAACGTGCAAACTCCACACAGTCGCCTGAGGCTGGAATTGAACCTGGAGCAGTTCTAACCACTGTGCCACCGTGCCGCCCACAAGTTCTGTCAAAAATTCCAGGATGAGTTACTCCAGTGCATCGTGTAGTTATTGCACTCTGCTGCAATTGTGCCTTGGCAGTGAAGGGAATAAATATTCAGGTTTTGAAGAGGGTACAATCAAGTGACTGCATTGTCGTGGATGGTGTCCAGTTCCTTAAGTGTTATTGAAGTTACACCCATCTCGGCAAATGGAGAAAGTTCTGTTGCACATCCCATTTGTACCTTGCAAACCATGGAGGATTCAGGGAGAAACTGTCGACCAACGGACATGTTTTTGTTGTTAAAAAGATTAGATTACTTACAGTGTGGAAACAGGCCCTTCGGCTCAACAAGTCCACACCAACCCCCCCCCCCCCCCCCAACCATATACTACAAGCAATTTAGCATGGCCAATGCACCAAACCTGCACATCTTTGGACTGTGGGATGAAACCGGAGCACACCCATGCAGAGACGGGGAGAACGTAGAAACTCCACACAGAGAGTCGCCTGAGGCGGGACCTAAACCCGGTCTCTGGTGCTATGAGTCAGCAGTGCTAACCACTGTACCACCGTGCCCCCATGGTGTTTCCGTAGCCAGTCTCCATCCGTTTTTTTCCCAAATACTAGCTCCGTTGACGATAACACGGGGTAATTCGGTTACAGTAAAGCCATGGAATGTCAGTGGGATATGATTAGGTTCTCATTTGTCAGAGTTATCATTACTCTATTTCGTTCTTGTGTGGACCAATCTGATTCCAATTGCTATCTGATATCCAGTTCCAATTCCAGTCAGTGGTTGAAATTTCAACCGTTGCCTCATATAAATTTCTCCATCTCCTTCCATAATATGTTAGGACGCTGCAGGGGACAGCAGAGATTTACGAGAATGTTGCCAACATTGGAGAAAATGTAGCTTCGTGGAGATTGGTTAGGATGGGACCATTCTCCTTGAAACAAAGGAGGCGGAGGGGAACTCTAAAATCACATGATAACATTTATAAACGTTCAAGATCCATGGTATCTTGACAGGGGTAGTTACGGGCAGGGGGTTTAACCTCTGATATGAGGAGAACACCATAGGACATGAACTCGGAAGTAGATATTACCTATTTACTTCAGAAAAAATGAGTAATTTCTTTGCTCAGGGGCCAGTGAATCGGTGGAACTCTTTCACGAAACTGTTGTTGAGGCTGAGTTGTTGTGTATTTTCAAACTGTGCCAGACAGATATTTAACCAGAAAGACGATGAAGCTGTGTCGAGGCAATGAAGGAGAATGGAGTTTAGGATTATCACATCAGCCATGAGTTCATTGAATGGTGGAGCAGACTCGATGGACTGAATGGCCAACTTCCAATCCTACATCATTTGGTCTAACGCCATTTTTTTATTGATAAATGTAGAATTCTGAGGGGATGGAATGAAGTGATAGAAAAGGTTTCTCAAACTGATCAGACAGATCAGGAACTAGGCTCATAAGCTCATGAACAAGAAATGTTTTGTGGCCTGGAGACAACAAATGGCACTGGGCACACCGCAGATGGGTATGTGCAGAAGTTGTGATTGCTAAAGAAAATTGGACGATCTTATATTGTTGCCAACTTGGTGATCACGCTGGATGATGGATCGCGGTATGATTCACACAGCAAAAGGTTGTGAAAGAAAGAAAGGTTCGTTTCATTGGAAACGTTTTCTGCAGTTCCGATTCCAAATAACTGTTTGAAATATTGATCAGAACTTTGTGTTACATTAAAATTCACAATCCCACTGGATAAGCTATTGCACCCCCGATCTCTCCTTATATGTTTCGCTTTCATTTGATATAAACGCATAAAAAGTCAAGATGAAATGAAAGGAGGAAAGAAACGTTGCACTCCTTTTTCATTGTCACAATTTAACTTCCAACAGAATCAAATTGCTTTATTTCGACCTTCATGTGGTATCGATTTATCACCAATCTCCCGTGCAATGAAGGGCATTAGCAAGATTCTCCATCCAATGTATACTAAAGATGCGAGGCACAAAGGAAAACCACAGTTGCGTTTGATGGAAGTAACAGCCCGAGTAGGATTCAAATCCACACATGCACAATGAAAGAGCAACCCGTCGCCTTAACCTCTGGGCCACTTCAGCCCATGGCAAAGGGGCTCACATGTGACCAGATCAAGATTACATATGGTGCACCGAGCAGATAAGAAATGCCCTGAACGTAATCGAATCCACACCATTATGGTTTTTCTTTCAGCGGAATAATAATACCAGCAAAATCCAAGAAATTGACCCCGGCCTTGGAAGGAATACCTGTCT
Organism: Chiloscyllium plagiosum; assembly: GCF_037043375.1. Classification (NCBI taxonomy): domain Eukaryota; kingdom Metazoa; phylum Chordata; class Chondrichthyes; order Orectolobiformes; family Hemiscylliidae; genus Chiloscyllium; species Chiloscyllium plagiosum. The sequence continues at coordinate 104,918,389 of NW_028270151.1, read as the reverse complement.
TTGACTCATTCCGAGTCAGAACTATCTCAAAATGAACTAGCAAACAAGGAATTCTCGTCACATTCACAGGCAGATTTTGTCTTGACTTTTAATTTCTTCAGACTGTTTCTCTCTTACGTGAAGAAGTATATATGGAGAGAGACGTGATGGTGATGCTTTAGCTCAATGGTCTTTCTCATATGGCTGAACCTGAACTGGGTAAATTTCCAGGAAATGCAGATTTTTTTCGTTTCATTTGATGAATTTTGCTGCAATCTCACTCCGTTCATTGCAATGATTGGAGTGACATGGATTTTTATCTTTGGAACGTTTAATGTTGTATTCAATTTTGCTCCGAATTTATTTCTGCTTAAAGAAAATACTGACGAGAAAAACAAAAGGATAAACTACAAAACAAGATGTCAGTTTTGATGTTCAGTTATTTTGGAAGATTTCAGTGGGTATCAAAGGAACCCAACATTATGGCGATTACCTTCCCAACTTTAAGGCGTGCGATTAACGCAGGAAATCGATCTCCAAGAGACTGATCACTTCCTATTCATTTTGTAATATCTTTCCTTGACAATATATAAAATCTGTCCAGTTCCATTTATAATGCTTCACGTGGACTATTAATGGAAATCTTTCAAAACACTGAGGTTTTTTTTGCTGAATCTTATTCAGCTGCATACGTTTCCGATATTTCTTTACATTTAAATTCATCCAAATTGGACATTGTTTCCTCGCACCTTCCGTCCCCAACACCCTACATTTGCACTTTTACCCAGCCACAGGCTGTCTCTCTCCTGGTGAAACTCACTGCTTGTGCGTCTCCAAATGTGCCGTTACAAATATTTTAGAAACGGATTCTCTGACTGACAGAAATTCTACTCCCATAATTTCTTTGTCCGACATCGATGGTTTTGAAAGCCTGACGTTCAGAAATTTACGAACTTGAAAGAATAAATTTGCCACCTATTTCTTCTCTCCAAACCTAACATACTCTCGAAAACTTCCATTCGGTTTTCCTTGGTTCAGTTCGAAATTTTCCAACACAAAAATAAATAAAATTCCATCCCTACTAAACGCCGTCAGCATCGTCGCTAATGACTTAGCACCCCAGTAAACGCTGGCAGTGTCCTCTCTGATAGAATCACAGATTCCCTACAATTCAGCCAATCGAGTCTGTAGGGACACACTAAAGAGAGTCTCACCCAGACCTAGTCCCCCCTCTCTATCCCGTATAATTCACCCGAAGAAGGAACAGCCCTCTGGCTAGTGTTTTCAAATAAACTTACTGGAATAAAATCTGTCATCGTGTGACTGCTGATATTATCACTGCGTTACCCATGGCAAATTCACTTAACTTACTGAAATCACTCCCTGGACATAACTGCGCAATTTAATATGACCAATCCACCTAACCTACAGACTTAACAGCAGTGCGAACCACGGAGCAAATGTACCATCACACTGAGCAACATCTGTATCATGTGTAATGATTTGATACACTGGTAACTCAGACTTATGAAAGCAAGCTGCGCCCATCAACCATAATTCAGTGCATCCAAACGCGCTTCTACGCTGTACAACCTCATTAGTGCTTTTGGAAATGTTTCTGCACTCAGATCTGAATGGGTTTACTCTGTTTTCTTCCTCAGATTCCTGTTTTAAATAAGCATATCAGTCAGGAACAACTCTATATAATGGTTTTCATTGCAACACAAACACAATGTGCAGTTTGCAGAAGTTACGTGTTTGCACTTTCACTGACATTCTGTCTTAGCGGGTGATACAGTCCTTCCCCAGCTGATTCAGACAGCAGTTTCCTTCCTGTGACATATCCCATCGAGAATGGAAGGCCAGGCATTAATAACCTTCACTGGGGAACAGAGCGACTGGTTTAAAACCTTTACGATACCCCAGCGGAGAATTGAGCCCTGTGACAGGCCGGGACACTAACCACGATACTATGGAGGACAACAACATTGAAGGAGGCCCTTCAGCCTGTTGTGGCCGAACTTGTCCAACACAACTGCTTAACGACCTGAATCAAGATTTCCATCGTTTAGCTCATAGTCTTGCATGTCTTGTCATCACAAATTCACATCTGAATTTCTTTTCAGGTTGGAAGGGTTTCCGCCTCTCTGACCATTTCCGCACATCTACTCAAACCTTTCTGCCTTTTCCCGAAATCGCTTGGCCCCGGTGTTCGATCACTTCATCAATGAGAAACGTTTCTTTCAGTCTATCCTATCCACATTCCTCATTATTTTATACATCTCAGTCATGTCTTCTCCAATCTCCTCTGATCGGCGACAAACAACCCCAGTCTGTCCAATCATTCCTCATAACTGAAACTCTTCAGCCCAGGCAACCCCCCATTGAATCTCTCATGCAACGTTCCCAGTGCGATCACATCCATGCTATACTGTGAATTGCAGAACTGCACACAGTACTCTAGCTAGGGCCGAACGAATGTTTCTTATATTCTGTTACAGTATGAGGGCGTCGCTGGCTCAGCAGTATTTATTGCACAGCGGTCAGTTGAGACTCATCCGTATTGCAGAGTGTCTGGAGTCATATGGAGGCCCGACCAGGTAAGAATAGCAGTTTTCTTCCTTAAAGGACGTCAGATGGTTTGTTTTTTCAACAATTGACCTTGGACTAACAGGAAAAATTAGAATCGCAATTGCAGATATTTATTGAATCCCAATTCTACCATCTAGCATGGTCGGAGTCAAACTCGAGTCTCTGGTGTCTGAATTAACAGTCCAGTGGTCAGTCGTACTCGCAATCGGCCATTGCAGAATACTGGTGACACTGATCTTTTCCAGTGAAGTCGTTTTTCCCTGATACTGTCCTGTGTCCTTTTCATGAGCTTGACTCCCAATAATCTCTGGTCCATGTCAGTAAAAGCTGCGACATGAGTGTTGATCTCACAAAAGCGGTAACCAAATGGATCAACTGGTCTGCAGGTCCCGATGGTGGGATTGGGACACGTTCACCCAGCAACCGTGACCGCAGCAGCACAGACTGAACCGTGTCGATGTGAGAGTCAGTGTTAGATTCTGCAGTGCCTGAATGAAATAGGAAATGACTCCAAAACTACATGATGAAAGAGCAGTGCTCCGAAAGCTAGTGCTTCAATTAAACCTCTAAGTCTAACCTGGTGTTGTGAGATTTTTATGTTTGTACACCGGCATCTACAATTTAATGAAATGGGGGAGTGGGATGGAAAGTTCGGTTCGTGATCGTAGGAGGGAAGAAATCTCTGTGAACGGATGAATTTGAATTCTGACATATGAATCACAGAGATGTGAGCGAATAGAATTTGAAGGGAAAAAAAATCATTACCTTGGAGAAAATGACCATGTTAAACAACTAATTCTTTTTTTGTTTCACAAAAAACTGGGCCAGATAGAGCAAGAACTGCCGTGATTTGGATTCGAACCGTGGTTGCTGCGGCCACAACGTAGAGTACTAACCACTATACGGTCACGGCAGCCCATAGACAAGCGCACTAACAGTATGCGATAAGTACAGTAGCAGAGAAATGTTAGGCAGGGCACCAAATGCACAATATCAGTGCTTCGCGAACAGTGGCAGATATGTGGGAACTCAGAATGGGCTGACCGTTTAATATTGGTGCCCCCGGAGGCTGTGGTGATTCCATCATTAATATGCTGAAGGCTGAGATAAATAGATTTCTCCAAAACCTCAAAGACTCCGGGGATAGTGCAGCTTTTGTTGAAATGTATGCTGCAATAGCAATGCAGTTTAACATCGGCTACTTCACCAGTTTCCCCACAAAGGCAGTAACGACTGCTGCCACAGAGTCCCAATTCCCAGCCCCAGAATCAGAGGAACTGAGTGGCGCATCCGCGAAGTTCCAACTGGAAATCGGAATGGGAATGTGGTCGCAGAGCTTCTCGATGGCTCCAGTGACACAACCAGTGAATGCATGGTACTTCTATGACGGTTTAGAGGCGCAAACAATTCCGAGGTTGGGAGTGCTCCTGGTCAAAGGTGGGGCAGAAAGGAAAATTTGTTCCCGTTTATAATAACATCAATCTACAGTGCATCTTGATGAGACAGCTGAGTGCCACAACTGGAGCATGGGCGACTGGTTTGAAGTTTGATCTTGCTTCACTATCACCCACTTCCCTGGAATGAATTGCATTCACCATTTTTCTTTGCAATTGTTTGATATCTCCCTGCAGTCTGCGGCTTTCTTCCGCATGGTTAATTGCATGACTAACTGTTGTATGATCTGCACACTGCTGAATCACGGCCACTACATGTAAATATGAATCATTGATCTATATCAGAAAACTGTGGAACTGACAGCAGGCATCCTCTGTAGGTTTGCAGGCGACACCAGAATTGTAGACAGTGAGGAAGATTATGTAAGATTCAAAAGGATCTTAATCCAATGAGTCGTTGGACTGAAAAATGTAACATAGAGTTCAATATGGAGAAACGGAAGGTACTGCATTTTGGTACAACAAAAAAAGTAGGGCTTATACAGTTAACGACAGGGTTTTGCGTAGTGTTGGAGAACACGGACGCTCGGGTTATAGGTAAATTATTCTTTGTAGTTTGCATCACATACAGACAGAATGGTTAAAAGGGATTTGACAAACTTCCCTTCATTTGTCAGTCCTTTGTATATAGGAGTTGGGACGTTGTATTGACGTTTCACAGGACATTGATGAGGCCTTTTCTGGAATATTATGTCCAGTTCAGGTCGCCCAGTTGTAGGAATGATATTATTCAGCTGGAGCAGGTTCAGAAAAGGTATGCACGCATGTTGCCGTGTGTGGAAGGTTTGAGTTATAATGAAGGGCTGGATAAGCTGAGACTATTTTCAGATTCGAGATTGGGGTGCTGGAAAACCACATCAGGTAAGACAGAATCCGAGGAGCAGGAGAATAATTTTTTCGCGCAAGTGTTGTTCATCAGGCTCTTCCCCGAAACGTCGATTCTCCTGCTCCTCAGATGTTGGCTGACGTGTTGTGCTTTCCCAGCACAACACTCTCTACTCTGATATCTAATCTGCAGTCCTCACTTTCTCCTAGTTGAGACTGCTTTCACTCTAGGTTAAGGGTTTGAGTGGCGACCTGACAGAAGTTCATGAATTATTGAGAGGTAAGCTAGAGTTAATGATAGCTGCCTTTTCCTAGGAGGGGGACTTCAAGACGAGAGGGCATATGTTCAAGAGGAAAAGAGAGATATTATAAAAAGAAAACATGTGAGGGTGTTTTACGCATGCAATTAACTTGCTGAGGAAGTGATGGATGAGGGTACATTTGCAACATTTAAAGCACAAATGGATCCATACATGAATGGCAAAGTGGGATTTTTAAAATAAAATCTATTCATTTATGCCTAGTACATCACTTATTTACCAGAGGACAGTTAAGAGTCAACCACGATATTATACATCTGGAGTCTCATGTGGGACAGAGCAGATGACTATGGCAGTTCGCTTCCTGAACTGGCATGGGTGAACCTGATGGGATTTTCAACACAATGTATTCAGGTCATCACAAGACTCTTCAATTCAGGGTATTTATTGAATTCAAACTCCACCATTTGTCATGCCAGGACCTGAACCCTTTGTCCCCAAAATATTACCTGGGAGTTTAGATTAATGATACAATAAGAAAACTACAAGGGCATTATTTCCACTCAGCGGGTACAGGAGGAGGCAGACGGGAAAGGATTAGTTTGGCAGTCTGTTCAGCATGGATTGGTTAGACTGACGGGCCGGTTTTCATGCTGTATGACTCTCTGACTGACGCTATGTAACAGACTGCTGTTTGGGATTAACAGCAGCATTGACAGCATAATCGAACACCTGATCGGATATGTAATCCTGCTGGAGGCTCCGGAGGTTGTTTTTCTCAATGATCCCTTCCCGTCACGGGACTGAATGGCCTCCCGCCAGTGTTACTGATTAAATGAGTTCCCATTTCTGTGGTTAATTGAATCCCTTCCAGCAGTTCCCACATTTCCCTGTTTTCTCTGTGGTATCGGTTGCCTTTTTCTACCCAGGGTGAACAATCCTTTCAAATAGTGTCCACACAGATACCAATCCTGTTGTCCATGTTGTGAATGTGTTTTCATTGGTTCTCATTCACCCACAGGGTGTGATTATCACTGGTCAGGACAACATTTATTCTTCGCCCCTTGTTTGTTGCTGCCTGGCTGCACCACACATTCGGCTGCGATCCCAGCCTCGGTTGTCTGTCTGTGGGCAGTCTGCACATTCTCTCTGTGATTGCGTTTTTATTCCTCCCTCTGACCAAAGATTTGCCGGTTACAGGGATCAGCAGTGGGAAATGCAGGCTTATGGGATAAGGAATACCGTTGGGTCTGGTGGGATGCGCTTCGGAAGGATCGTGTGGACTGGAAGGGCCGACTAGCCTGCTTCCCTACTCTATGGGCCTTCTTGAATTAAGGGTCAGCTAATATTTTTCTGGTAGTGGTGTCTCTCGTAGGCAGGACTGGGTAAAGATGATAGAATCCCCTGAATAAAGGGCATGAATGAATGGGATTTCAGGAAATTAAAGTCATGATCTCTGTTCCTGAGCTCAGGCTAGCATTCTAGGTTTTATTCGTCGAACTTAAACATCACCATTTCCGTGTCCCTTTCGCCAAGCATGACTAGTTTAAAATATCATCGCCAACACCACCTTCGCCAGATTGAAGTCTTTACTGTGTGGAAGAAAGTGATTCTGAGCTGACGCAAGCAAAGGCAGCTGCCAACGCCAGTGTCGGAAACACAGATCCAAATAGCAAATTCATATTTTAAACCACACACTGCAAAGTTAAGGGCTCAACACGCTCCAGTTGTGCCACTCAGCTGTCTTAGCAAGATGAACTGTAGATCGCTATGATGGTATAAACGGGGACAACCATTCCCTTGAACAGAAGCACACTCAACCTAGGAATTTCGTGCGCCTCGATTCCATCATAGATCGACTGCACACACACCTACTTCATCATTGGAGTCAGAGAGTAACTCCGCGCACACATTCACTTCCCAACTTCCGGTTAGTTCTGGGCGGCTGTGCCACAGTTCCTCTGATTCCGAGGCTGGGAACTGGGATTATGTGTGATTATCTGCAACACTGATTATTGCCCTGAGGAAACTGGTGAAGTCGCCAATGTGAAGCTAAAATGCTATTTAAGCATACATTTCAACAATATCCTGTACTGTCCCCCGAACCTTTGATGCTTGTCGAAATCTATCAATCTCAGTTTTCAACATTTTCATTCAAGGGATCTCCACAGCCTCTGGGGACACCGACCTTAAAGATTCAGCTCATTCTCAGTTCCCACATGTCTGTCATTGTCCGCTGAGTACTAATATTGTACATTTGGTATTCTTCCGAACATGTCCTCTGCGAATATACTTATTGATGGTAGCAAACATCCTGTTCTGTGGTTGCTGTGGTCGTGTTTGTCGGTATTTTGCATTGCAACCTAAATTCGAATCCAAATCACGGCACTAAGATTAGATTAGATTACATTACATTACAGTGAGGAAACAGACCCTTCGACCCAACAAGTCCACACCGACCCGCCAAAGCGCAATCCACCCATACCCCATACATTTACCTCTTAGCTAACACTACGGGCAATTTAGCATGGCCAATTCACCAGGCCTTGCACATCTTTGGACTGTGGGAGGAAACCGGAGCACCCGGAGGAAACCCACGCAGACACAGGGAGAACGTGCAAACTCCACACAGTCAGTCGCTTGAAGCGGGAATTGAACCCGGGTCTCTGGCGCTGTGAGGCAGCAGTACTAACCACTGTGCCACTGTGCCGCCCTAAGTGTTCTCTCCGTTGTCCTTTTTGTGATGCGCGGTAAGAAGGTTTTTGCTTTACCTTCAAATTTCGCTCTCTCACATCTCTGCGCTTCATATATCAGGAGTCAAACACGCCCGTTGTCAGAGAATCCTCTCCATCCCACGATCATTAAACCTCCTTTCCGTCCCTCCTCCCCTTTATATGAAGCAATGAACAATCTATCACTCCCGTTTACATTCATGCTGTTCTGTCTGTTCTGCTGCTGCGGTCACTGTTGCTATATGTACCTGCCCCAACTCCACCATTGGGACCTCCAAACAATTCGATCCATTTGGATACCGCAGTTGTGAAATCAATCCCCATGTGGCAGTTTTACTGAAAAAGGCCAGAGACAATTGGAGCGTCAGGCCGATGGAAAAGACCCAGGGCATTTTTGGGGAAAAGAGATTTTATTGGAAAAGATCAGCTTTTGCGGCTTTCTGCGTTGGTCTCGTGGTACTTTCATAGGACTGATAATCCAGAGACTGATGTAATAGTCTGGGTACGCGGGCTTGAATCCCATCATGCCAGATTATAAAATTTGTGTTCAGCAAATATCTGCAATGAAGAATCTAATGACTACTATAGATCCATTGACAATTGTTGAAAAATAAACATCTGGTTTACTAATGTCATTTCAGGATGGAAATTGCTATCCTTACTTGGTTTGGCCTGCATGTGACTTCAGACTCATAGCAATATGGTTGAGTCTCAACTGCCTCATGGGCAATTCGGAATAGGTAATAAATTCTGCTTAGCCAGAATCACCCACAAACCAATACAGAAATTTTAAACAAATGTTCATTAGGCTCAAGCAAGAATGTTGTGTGCAGTTTTGCAAGTCACATTATAGCAGGGATGTGATCATACTAAGAAAATTGCAGGAGATATTTCTGGGATATTGTTTGGGATGAAGAGTTTCAATTGTGAAGAAAGACAGGACAGAGTGGACTTTTCGTCGCATTGCAAAGGATATGTCGAGAAGACATTTATGATTTAAGGTATGGAAAGGGTTGACTGAACCTTTCCCATTCATAGAGGGATCAGCCAGGGCCAGAGATTTGAGGAGGAAGGCAGGAAGGTTTGAGAAGATGTGCGATAAAGCTTTATCAGCCAGTGGGTGGTTGGAATTTGGAATACACTGTCTGCATTGTTCAAAGTGGCAGAAACCCTGATAACCTGAATAAATATTCAGATGTGAACATGTGATGCCAAGACATGTAAGACTGTGGGATAAGCATTGTGAAATGGGATTCAATTCATTAGGCAGTTGTTTTTGACAAGTTTGGCAACAATTGGCTGAATGGCCTCCTTTAGAAGAATACAGCGCAGTACAGGCCCTTTGGCCCTCGATGTTGCGCCGATCCAAGCCCACCTAACCTATACTAACCCACTATCCTCCATATACCTATCCAATGCCCGCTTAAATGCCCATAAAGAAGGAGAGTCCACCACTGCTACTGGCAGGGCATTCCATGAACTTACGACTCGCTGAGTGAAGAACCTACCCCTAATTTCAGTCCTATATCTACCCCCCCTTAATTTAAAGCTATGCCCCCTTGTAATACCCGACTCCATACGCGGGAAAAGGTTCACACTGTCAACCCTATCTAACCCCCTAATCATCTTGTACATCTCAATCAAGTCACCCCTAAACCTTCTTTTCTCTAATGAAAACAGCCCCAAGTGTCTCAGTCTTTCCTCATACGATCTTCCTTCCATACCAGGCAACATCCTGGTAAACCTCCTCTGCACCCGTTCCAGTGCCTCCACATCCTTCCTATAGTATGGCGACCAAAACTGCACACAATATTCCAGATGCGGCCGCACCAGAGTCTTTGAGACTTCTGTCCTCGGTAGTATCATGGTTCGTGTCCCCGCCTGTCACAGGGCTAAATTCTCAGCTGGGGACAATGTAAATGTTTCAAAACTATCACTCCATTCCCAAGTTCGGTTATTGATGCTTGTCCTTCCATTCTCGATGGTGCATGTCGCAGGAAGGTTGTGCTGCCTGAATCAGTGTGGGAAAGGGCTACAGCTCTCAGGGAGGCAGAGCGTCAGTGAAAGTGCAAACACATGACTTCAGCAAGCTGCACGTTGTGACTGCGTTAGAATAAAAAGCATTTAACACACATGTACCCGATTGAAGTGTTTACAGGAAGCAGGAAGGTGAGGAAGAAACTGCGTAAAAAAACATTAAATATGAGTGCAAAAACATTTCCCGCAGCACGAATTGAATTGTAAAGGGCAGAGTAGTGATTCGATACATTGAATTTGGGTTTATTTGCTTTGATGAGGCTGAGTTACCAGGGCATAAAGCCATTAAAAAAACGATAAAGCATTTTCTCACTATGATGGAACATTGGCTCAGTAATTCATACTGCTGTTCGGTCGGAGGTTTAGGTTGATTGGCGAAGTTAAATTGTCCTATCGTGTGCAAGGAGTGAATTAAGTAAGTTAGGTGAATTAGCCATGGGTAACGTGGGGACAAGTTCAGAAGTCACAGGACGCCAGGCTATAGTCCAACATGTTTATTTGAAATCATAAGGGGGAGGGATTCCCCTTCTTCCGGTGAAATATACGGGAATAGGGAGGGGAGCTAGGTCTGGGTGAGTTGCTGTTCAGAGAGTCAACACCGGCTCGATTGACTGAAATGCTTTTTCTTTACTGTAGGGTTCTGTGATTCTATCAGAGAGGATAATGACTGTGTTTACTGGGGTGTAAAGCCATTAGAGGTGATGCTGACGGGGTGTAGTGAGGATGAAATGTTATTCACTTGTCTATTGGGAAAATTGAGAACAGTTGAACCAAGGAAGACTGAATGGGGGTTTTGTCTGGTTATCAAATGTTTGGACAGAGTAAATAGGTGGAAAATGCCCTCTTTCAAAAAGTAAACATCTAGACGTCAGGCATTCAAAACGTTTGAAAAAAACATTGAAGGATAAAGAACTGATGACAACAGAATCGCTGTCACTCTGAGAATATGTTTTTCAAAATATTTGGACATTTGGAGACCTACAAGGAATAAATTTCAGAAGAAGAGAGACAGCGTGTGGCGAGGTAAAGCTGTAGGGGTATGGGGTAGTCGGTCGGAAGTTGAGGGGAAACGAGGTCGAACTTGGTTGACATTGTACGTAAAGAAATTTCGTGAACGTGTGCAGCTGAATAAGAATCGGTTCCAAAACTCTGAATTTTGAAAGATTTGGTATAATATACCACATCAAGGATTGTAAATGGAACTGAGCGGATTTTTTTTTATTGCGATGGCAAGATATTACATAATGAATAGGAAGTGACCAATTGCTTGGACATCGACTTCCTGCTTTAATCACATGCGTTAAAGATGTGAGGACAAACACCAGGATGTTTGGTCCATTTGATACTCAGTGAAATCTGCCAAAGCAACGAGCAACAAAACTGCACTTTAAGCCTTTGCTTTTCTAAGCAGTACTCTTCTTAAACTGAAATAAAGTCGGAGCAAATTTGAATACAACATTAATCGTTCCAATGAGATATATCTAATTCACTTGCGATTATTACAATGAACATTGTGAGGTTGCAGCAAAATTAAAATGAAACGAACAAAACAGCGTTTCTTGCGGTTTAATCCATTTCAGGTTCAGTCATAAGAGAAAGGCCATTGAACCACAACATCACCTTTATTTCCCTCTCCATGGCTGCTTCTTCACGTGAGAGAGAAAGTGACTGAAGAAATTACGAGTCAAATGTAGGTGAGAATATGACGGAAAATTCTTATTCTCTGTTTGATTCTGACACAGTTCTGACTCAGAATGTATCACTGACAGCTGTTCATTCTGACGAGCATAGCTATTTATTGGAATTTGCTGTTAACATAATTCTGGTGAAAGCAGAAACACAATGGTGTGGATTCAATTCCGCTCTGGAAATGTCTGATCCATAACTTTCACCACATATAACCTGATGAGGTCATTTGTCACCCCTCTACAAAATGTGCTGAGGAGACCGAGCTATTATGGAGGTGGGTTATTATACTGCTGTGCTCCACATTCACGGATTCGAGTCACACTCTAGTTGCTGACTTCACAATCCGCTCCAGCAGCTTTTCTTTGCACCTCACACTCTGGTATACACTGGATCGAGAATCTTGTTCTTGCCCTTCACTGCATGGGAGATTCACGAATAATCAACACCACATTAAAGTCAAAATGAAGAGTGAGAGCAGTCATTCTATTCAATTGCACAGTAAATTGGTGTAATGAGAAGGAACACATTTTTCTTTACGCCCCACATTCCATCTTGTCTTTCTATGAATTTACATTGAAAGAGAGCAAAATTAATAACAATAGATCGGGAGCACAGGTTTATCCAGTGGGGTAGTACATGAGTATATTAACCTAATACTTCACACAATGACCTGGTCAGTATTTCAAACAGTCACTCGGAATTGGAACCGCAGGAAACCTCTCCAATGAAACGAACCCTTCATTCGTTCACAAATTTCTGATGTGTGTGAATCGTACAACTATCCATCATCCAGCATGATTACTGGCTTGCCAACAGTATAAGGTCCACCAACTTCTTCAGCAATCCCAGCTTCTGTATACAGCCACCTGTGCTGTGCCCAGTGTCATTTGTTAAAATCCAGGTCACAGCACATTTCTTCTTCCTCAGTTTATGTGCCTTGTTCCAGATCTGTTTGATCAAGTTAATGAACGTTTACTATCACGTCATCCCATCGCCTCACAATTCTGCACTTATGAATAAAATAAGGCGTTCGACCAAATGTTAAACAACTGGAAGTTTACCATTCAGCCCATGGAGTCAGCCCCACCATTCAATGAACTCATGGTTAATCTGATCATCTTTAACTCTTTTCTGCTCAATTTGCATCATCTTTTTGACTAACTATCTGGCACAGTTTGAAAACTGTGAGTTCCTGAAGAAGGGCTCATGCCCAAAACGTCGATTCTCCTTCGCCTTGGATGCTGCATTTTCCAGCAACAAATTTTCAGCACAGTTTGAAAATAACCAACAACACAGTGTCAGCAGCGGTTGTTGAAAAATGCCAGCATTTCTGAATTAATTGAGAAATATCTAATTCTGAGATTATGTCCTCTGGTGCTCTCCTCACAGCACAGGGCAAACCATTGGCCCGTATCTACACTGTCAAGATTTCACGAATATTGAACGTTTATAATTGGTGTTATATGATTATAGAGTTCCCCTCCACCTCCTTTGTTTCGAGGAGAATAATCCCAGTCTAACCAATCATTTCACGAATCTCCATTTTATACAGAGTTGGCAACATCCTCGTAATTCTCTGTTGTCCCCTGCAGCATCCTTACATGCTATTAAGGCAGGTGGAGAAATTTATGTAAGGAAAAGATTTGAAATTTCAGGCGCAGACGAGAATTGGAATTTGAAATCAGAAAGCAATTGGAATCGGATTGATCCACAGAAGGACCAAATACCGCAATGACAACCCTGACACATGAGAATCTAATCATATTCGATTGACATTCAATGGCTTCGTTGAAACTGAATTCCTACATGGAATCGTCCTTGGAGCTAGTATTTAGGAGAAATGGTACCTGAACGCCCATATAAAGAAGTTGATTACAAAAATCATGTCCGTCGGTCGACTTTGTTTGGTTATTAACTCAACTCTTGCGTCCGTGAAGCCTACATCGTCCGTAATGCACAAGTTAAATGTTTAACAGAACCCTCTGCATTTGCCTAGGTGGGTGCAGCTTCAATACCACTGAAGGAACTGGACACCTTCCATGACAATACAGTCACTTAACTGTACATTGTTCAGCACCTAAATATTTATTCCCTCAATTGCTCAGGCACAATTGCAACAGAGTGCACCACCAAGAAGATTCACTGAAGTAAGTCATCCAAGCTTTGTTGACAGAACCTTCAAAGCTCAAAAACTGTACCAACTATAACGACAAGGTTGAAGGTGCAATGAAACGTCACCATTTACAAATTACCCTCAAATGCACATACCAGCATGTTTTGGAGAGGAATCAGTGGTAAATTAATTGAGGGGTGAAGCGGTCTTGATGGGCAAAGCGTTATAATTCAGCCCTCCACCTTTTATTTTACAATTATTAAAAATGTTGATTATCGCATTGACCAGACTTCTGCTCATTCTTTCAGTTGTTTCAGAAACTGGTGGTTGGTAAAGATCGAATATAATCCTCAGACTGTGGCCAACAGTAGAAAATATCCAAAAAGCCTCTCGAACAACTGATCTCCCTGTCCAACAATCTTCAGAGGTCTCTGAATGTCCACTCCAAAATCACTTTGTTCCTGTACACCACTTCGAATCCTCACTGTTATTGTTACAACTCCCCAAATTCATTACCACTTAATGGTCTGGATTCAATTCCATTCGCAGTTTTGCCTTTTCACCTGATTGATACATCTCTGCAGTCCCTGATATTATTCATCACTGTCAACTACACGACCAATTGTTGCATCGTCTGTAAACCTCGAAGCATGACTACTACAACTAAGTTTGAATTATCGATCTACATCAGGAAACGGTTGTACTCCGCTGGAAACAGGCATCCAAGCATGGTTCATTGCTGGATGGGATGAACACCTGCAATAACAGCAGAATCGGATCTTTGTAATCATTTGTAAACCTGATGGCTACTCTGCAGGTTGGTCTCCTGACTAATTCCTTCTCAAATATGGGAACGGTGAATGACCTGTCCATATTGTGACTGAGCAAGTGAGTTTACATCTCAGCGGGTAATTGAATCCCTTCCTACAGACCCCACCCCCATGGACCTGACTTCATTGCGGCGTGGTTATCCTTTTGTCTATTTAGTTTGGATAATCAGTTGAATTTGAGTCCACGCTGACACGACCCCCATTTTCCCCGTCATCCATGTATCTTTTTTATCCTTCCTTATTCTCCCACGGAGTGTGGCTATCATAGTCTGAACAGCATTTGTTGTGCATCCTTAAGTGTCCTTGAACTGATTCAGAGGGAATTTATGGGTGACCCGTAATATTGTGCGTCTGGAGTTATATGTTGGCAGGTCTCGTTAAGGAAGGCAGATTTCCCTTTTGAAGGGACACGAATGAATGGGTTTCCAACAAATTAAATCTTTTTGTCACTCTTCTTCTGAGCGGGTTTATATTCCAGATTGTATTCATCAAACCACTTGTGGTTCTGTTCGCCGAGCTGGAATTTGTGTTGCAGACATGTTGTCCCCTGTCTAGGTCACATCCGCTGTGCTTGGGAGCCTCCTATGAAGCGCTTCTGTGATGTTCCTTCCGACATTTGTAGTGGTTTGTATCTGCTGCTTTGGTTGTCATTTCCAGCTGTCTGCTGCAGTGGCCGCTATATTGGGTCCTGCTCGATGTGCTTATGGATTGAATCTGTGGATGATTGCCATACCTCTAGGAATTTCCTGGCTGTTCTCTGTTTGGCTTGTCCTATAATAGTAGTGTTGTCCCAGTCGAACTCATGTTGCTTGTAATCTGCGTGAATGGATACTAAGGATAGCTGGTCGTGTCGTTTCGTGGCTAGATGGTGTTCATGGATGCGGATCGTTAGCTGTCTTCCTGTTTGTCCGGTGTAGTTTTTCGTGCAGTTTTGTGACTGCACAAAACACTACATAGGACAAACACGCAGATGACAAGCAACATGCGTTCGACTGGGACAACACTACTATTATAGGACAAGCAAAACAGAGAACAGCCAGGGAATTCCTAGAGGCATGGCACTCATCCACAGATTCAATCAATAAGCACATCGACCCAATATACCGGTCACTGCAGCGGACAGCTGGAACTGACAACCGGAAGCGGCAGATACAAACCACTGTAAATGCTGGAGGAAACATCACAGAAGCACTTCACAGGACTGAGAATGTCACCTAGACAGGGGACAAAACGTCTGCAACACAAGTTCCCAGCTTGGCGAACAGAACCACAACAACGAGCACCCGAGGTACAAATCTTCTCACATACTTGGAATTCATCAAATCTAATTAGCAGCAGCTGCCAAGCTCCATTCTCCAAGGGTTGCTGGCCCAAATATCGCCATTTTATTTGCAGATGACACGAAGATTGGTGGAGTAGCAGAACGCATAGGGGACTGTCAAAGAATGAAAGAGAAAATAGATAAACAGGAGAGTTGAGCGGAGAAGTGGCAGGTGGCGTTGGATCCAGGCAAACGTGTGGTGATGCATCTTGGGAAGTCTAATTCGAGAGCCAAGTAAACGGAAGAGCCTTGGGTAAAGTTGATGAGCAGATGGATCTGGGAATTCAGGTCCTTTGTACCCTGAAGGTGCTGCACAGGTGGATCGAGTAGACAAGAAGGCATATGGCAAGCTTGCTTTTACTGGACGAGGCATTGAGTATAAGAGCTAGTAGCTCACGCTAAATTTGTACACGATTTTGGTTCAACCACATTTAGAATGCTGTGCATCGTTCTGGTAAATTACCAATAAGATGCGGCTATTCAGGAGAGTGTGCAGTGAAGATTTATGAGGATGTTGCCTGATATGGAAGATGCTTGCTCTAGGAGGGATTGAGGGGGACCTGATTGACGTCTACAATTTCATGAAGGGTATAGGCAGGATGGATAGAGATAAGCTTTGTCCCAAGGTGAGGGATTAAGTAATGAGAGGTCACGCGTTCAAGTTGAGAGGTGAAAAGTTTAAGAGAGATAGAAATTTGAAGTATTTATCACAGTGGATGGTAGGTGCCTGGAAAGTGTTGCCAGCAGAGGTAGTAGAGGCAAGCACGGTAGATTCATTTCAGGTGTGCCTGGACAGCTGCATGAGTAGGTGGGGAGCAGATGGATGCAGATGCTTAGGAATTTGACAGTGGATTTGATCAGTTCAGGCTTCGACCTCCAAAGGGCCTGTTCCTGGGCTGTAAAGTTTCTGTGTTCTTTGTTCTTCTTTGTTCACTACACTACAAACTTCATGCTACATTGCTGCATCTCAGAGAATGACATTGTCGATTCTAATTATCACAGAGGGAATGAGAACGAATGCGATGTACGCTGAATTGGAGTGTTTACGGGGAGCAAGAGGCTGATGTGGAACGATGTGATCAAAAACAGCTCTTACTGACAAAGTAACAAAACAGCGCATTGTTAATGAAAATTCAGAGATTTCTTTCAATTTATCGACCTCCCGCTTTAGGCTCCAACACGCTTCCACTGAGCCAATCTGCAGTGCGGGTTAATGCTGCTGCTGTATCTTAATAATCGAATATTATTCCTTCCCGTCTTCCTCCCCGCCTTTAACCAAGAGCATCTCAGCTTTGGCATTTCATGCGCCTCTGTGCCGTCATAGAAGAACCAAGTGCTCACCTTCAAACCAATCAATCCATTTCGATACCGTGGTTGTGAGATCAATTCTCATGTAGCAGCTTTTCCAACATGGGCCAGCGATTATTTGGATATCAGGCTCAGGAAAAGGACACATGGCAGCACGGAGGAAAATAACATTTATTCGAAAATACCTTTATCTGTGGACTTCTGCATCATTTATTTCACTGGTTCATTTAGCTCTATCTTGTCTAATGTGTGCATTACTGCAATTCGCCTAATAGCACGGATATGATAGCACTGGAAATGATGCAGGAGAGATTTACCAGGATATTATCTGGGTAGAAGAGTTTCAGTTATGAAGAGAAATTGGATAAACTGGAGGCGTTTTTCTTAGAGCAGAAAAAAATAAGAGGAAGCATGATTGAGGTGTACACAACAATAAGGAATATGGATGGCGTATACTGAAATAACCATTTCGCTTTGATGGTGAGTTCGATCACGGGGAGGGGGAGGGTTGCATAGATTTAAGAATAGAAGAGGAAAGTTTTGAGTGAATGTGCAGACAAATGATTTGAAACAGCGGTTGTTTTAAATTTGGAATCAGTGCATGCAAAGTTTGGAGAGGCAGAAATCCTCACAACTTTCAGAAGCATTCAGATGTGAATTTGTGATGCCAAGTCATACAAGGCTATAGGCCAAGTAATTTTAAAAGAGTTCGGATAGTTAAGCAAATGTTAATTTCCAGTATTCACAGATAGGCTTCTTTTTGCATACAATACCTGGGTAGAACCACCGCCTGTCACTGCACGATATCGGATTCAATTCGCTTCCAGGATGGGCGCTGGCATATTGGGAGGGCTCAGTGGGTAGAACTGTGCCCTTCAGCGCCAGAAACCCGCCTTCGATTTCAGACTTGTGTGACTACCTGTGTGGAATTTGCACACTCCTGTTCTCTGTCTTCCGTGTGAGTTTCCTCAGGCTGCTCCGATTCCTTCCCACAGTACAAAGATGTGCAATTTAGGTAAATGGCAAACAAAGTCTGAATGGATTGTAAGTGTTGTAAATAAGAGACAAAAGTCAGAATTGCAGCTCGGGGGAAAACAGAATGACCATTTCGGGTCAACAGACTCTTCCTCGGAATCGTTTTTAAATCATAATGTTAACTCTAACTTCTCTCCACTGATGCGGCCTGGCTCGCTGAGCTTTTGGAGTAATTTCTATTTTTGAGGGTGGATCATAAATGCGGGTTTAGAAAGATAGAGTGGGGGAGTGTGAATCTCTTCCACGGCACAGTGCAGACTCATCTGGCCAAATGGATTCTGTCTACACTGTTTCCAATTCCATTAACTCTAAATCTATAAGTTTTTGTCCTTTTGTTAGTCGTTGGTTTTCACATCGCTCCTGTCATGTGAATTGCAGAGCAGGACAATCGACGTTTCGGGCATAAGCCACCATCAAACAGTTCCCACCTGACGAATGGAAGATGAACGCCTCATATTCTGCCTTTGGACCCTGCAACCACACGGGATAAACGTGGATTTCAACGGCTTCTTCATTTCCCCTCCCCTCATATCTTTCAACTCAGCACCACCCTCTGGACCCATTCATCTCTCCGCCTCTGACTTATCACATTCACTCCACCTCCATCCACCATTCGATTTCCCAGCTACCTTGCACCTAACCCCAAACACCTCCCATTTATCTCTCAGTCCCCACCCACAAAACTCATTCCTGATGAAAGACTTATGCCAGAAACGTCGATTCTCCCACTCTTCAGATGCTTCCTGACCTGCTGTACTTTTCCAGCATGACAGTATCGCCATGGCGAAGATAGAAGAGCTCATCTCAGTCTCTTTAACTCAGAGCGGAGAAGGCTGAGTGAGGAAGTGATTCAGGTGCACATTAAGGGGATCGGTATGTGTGAGAGCAATAAACTTCTTCTGGGAAGAGTTAACAACCAGGGATCTCCGTTAAACACAAAGGAGAGGATGTTCAGACGAGATATAGGAAGAACGCTTTCACTCTGAGAGTGTTGTTTGTTCGGAAGTCACTGTTTGAACGTGTGGTAAAGCTATGAGTCATCAAAATATTTCAGGACTATTTAGCTGAATATTTGAGAAGTTAGAGCACACATGGATAAGGACCAGCTACTGAAAAGTGAGTGAAGATAAAGAAAATGTCTGATAAAATATCCGAACCCTGTACAGAAAATACAGAGCATGAAAGCATGGGGAGGGTAAAGGCATGGCAACTACTGGCGATCTGTTACAAGGGGTGTGTGGGATGCTACACTCGTCAAAACGTCACTGGGGCAGGATGGGGCCGCTGTGGCAAGATGGGATAAGAATAGTGCAATGCTCCTATACTAATTAGCAGAGTCAGACTGAGTCTGAAAGGTTACTATGGCAGGCTGAGATAATAATAATTAGTAACGTCAGGGTAGCCTACTAACTATCATCATGACAGTTTGGGACAAGTCGTGACTATAAATACATAGGACATGACTTTAAATAATAAATTGCTAGTAGAAACAGCCTGCTTGACACGCTTGTACTAGGATACTACATTAAATATCTAATCAGTGGTTGGAGAGTCAGCTTGGGACAGGAAAACATTGTGAGAGATGGGGTAGCTAAATATCTAATCATGAGACATTAGTCTGGGATGGATGATCATTGTAGCACAGGTGGCAGTATAATACCTAATAATGACAGTCGAATAATATTAAGTAGAATTAGGAAAACTCATAGTGGCAGAAGTAGAACGACAATGGGAACCAACACTGTTGGTTTATTGTTTAGCTGGAGTGAGGTAATTCTGACTAACACAGTTGGACATTCTGATAAGCTAACAAAACATGATTAAAGAAAAAGTATGAAGTGATGGAGTTTAATTCAGATAAATGCCAGGTGCTGCATTTTGAGAAAGCAAATCTTAGCAGGTCTTATACACGAAATGGAAAAGTCCTGGGGAGTGTTGCTGAACAAAGAGACCTTGGATTGAATTTTCATAACTCCTTGAAAGTGGAGTCGCAGGTAGATAAGAGAGTGAAGAAGACGTTTGGTATGCTTTCCTTTATTGGTCAGAGTATTGAGTACAGTAGTTGGGAGGTCATGTTGCGGCTGTACAGGACAGTGGTTACGCCACTGTTGGAATTTTGAGTGCAATTCTGGCGTCCTTCCTATCGGAAAGATGTTGTGAAACTTGAAAGGGTTCAGAAAAAAATTACAAGAATGATGCCAGGGTTGGAGGATTTGAGCTATAGGGAGAGGTTGAACAGGCTGGGGCTGTTTTCCCTGAAGCGTCGAAGGCTGAGGGGTGACCTTATACAGTTTTACAAAAGTATGAGGAGCATGGATAAGATAAATAAACAAAGTCTTTTCCATGGGGTCGGGAAGTCCAGAACTAGAAGGCGTAGGTTTAGGGTGAGAGCGGAAAGATGTAAAAGAGACTTAAGGGATAACTTTTTCACGCAGAGAGTGGTACGTGTATGGAATGAGCTGCCAGAGCATGTGGTGGAGGCTGGTACAAGTGCATCATTTAAGAGGCATTTGGATGGGTATATGAATAAGAAGGGTATGGAGGGATATGGGCCGGGTGCTGGCAGGTGCGACTAGATTGGATCGACAGAAGGGTCTGTTTCCATGCTGTACATCTCAATGACTCTATGCCATGGACCCTGACGTTCGGCGGCATTCAAGAATTTGCTTTCTAAATGTCACGGTTATCGTTTGCAAATAAAAGATCTACTCCTTGAAAAACTCTCCGCATCTCCAGGTGATTGTTGACATTTTCTCCACGACAACCGCAACTTTGGGTGCAGTAAAATTGTGGCGACTGCAGCTCTGTGGCGCAAAAAAAGCGTGTTAGATTTCTGCAACTTTAGGAACTTTGCTGTTCAATGTTTGTGAATTTGAACCGCACCAGAATTGGTGCATACTTCAATTTTCAACTGAATCATTGATTATTGTGCTAATTCATCGCCACTCCCTGTCGTCTGGAGTTGTTATCACTGCTACTGATCAGAGGCAATTCCTTACCTTTTTGGTTGTAAGTTTTTACGGAATCATAACGTTTGAATCATGATCAGATCAGAATCAGATGCTCACCCGCAAAACCTGCAAATTTCGTTCAGAAACCCACTGTCTGTAAACACATTTCCCTCCTAAAGTTGCACAGAAGGTTTTGATTGCATATATGTATTTATCCCGTTATGTGACAAATTGTTGAAGATGAGCTGGTGAAAGACACTGACGTGTTTGGTCAGCCACGATGATATCAAACGGCGGGAAGGACAGGTGTTTGGAATAGCCTTCTCCTGTTCCACTGTTTCTGTGCTGTTTCTTACAGAGGGCTTTCAACAATAATTTGATGAGGGCAATGTGAATCGACACTACGGAATATCAAAGTCCTCCCCTTTATACCACTGCTCTCACAGCCAGAATAGACAGCTCCAATCGCAACTTTAGATCAGGTAGTGAAGGATTCTCTCGGGCGCTCTAGGAACATGGAGCAAGCAAACGTGTGGATATTGGGATTCAGGGGCCGATTTCCACTCTTCTGGTCTGCAATTCTGGTCACGTGAATTTCTGACATGCTGGGGCTTTCGTGCATTCTTCCTACTTTCCAATTTCAACTGTGATTGAATTTATTCTTGCATACCATTCTTACATCTTCAATATTCATGGAAACTGTGCATCGTTTTCTTGAATGTAGGAATGGTGTAGATTATTGATGTATGCAATAGGCTTCATGTTACCTGTATGAACTTTCAGAAGGAAGTTGGTGAGGTTTCATTGATTCGAATTCTGTGCTGATTGAAGCTGATTGAAGGGAAACCTCTGCGACAGCGGCAATCTAACATTGTCTGTAAACAACGCAGGAACCAACGGAAACTTATTTTTCAATGTCGTCTATTTTTCACATATTTGTCTCCCTTTTGTATCATTTTCGTGAACCTGATGCTTCAATACTCATAGGTTCATGTCAGTTTCACCTTGCCTGCATTCGCTTTAATTACAGAACCAGACGTTTCAGGAAAATGAGGCAGGGTGAGTGACTGATGTATTATTGCGGCAGCACATCACCACCAAAAAATCCCACAGTGTTATGTTTCAGTGGTTAGCACTGCCGCCTCAACAGAGTCCCAAGTTCTAGTCCAGCCTCGGTGGACTGTCTGTGCAGAGTTTGCATATTCTCACCGTGACTGCGTGGGTTTCCTCCGGGTGTTTCATTTTCCTCCCACAGTCCAAAGATTGTGCAGGTCAGTATGTTGGCCATTCTAAATTGCCCATAGTGCATTTGTCAGAGGGGAAATGGTTCTGGTTGGGTCATTCCTCGGAAGGTTGGTGTGGACCTGTTGGTCCGAAGGGCCTGTTTCCATAGTGTCGGGAATCTCATCATCACAGCAGCAATAGAGGAGTTGAGTTAAAGTTCCCATGGTATGTGTAGGTCACGTGACAGTTTCGCTGTCTGCGGCTCCAGTCGCGCAATTGGTCAGCACCTAGTACAGAAAGGTGCTCAATGCTTATCTAAAGGTGTTGTTACTGACATTGACCAGGGATTATTGAAGTATTAGACAGAAACGCTGTTGAAAACAATGGTGAGTAAAGTAGCATTTATTTGAAAACTTCAGTTTCTGACGTGCGGAAAAGTTTTGTCTTTCAGAAACATGCTAATTATTAAACGGAAATCTGGATGTATTCCCCAGTTGAGTAACCATCTATGGATAAAGAAACGGAGGTTAAATTTCAGCTTGATGACCGTCCTCAAATCGCTGACCCAGTACTGGATTACATCCTGGTAATGTCTGTTTGACTCGTTTCATATCATTCCATTTCCTGGGAGCTGCACAGCTCATTAAACCAATCGAAATTATTAGATTTATCTCTTTGTTGGGTTTGAATGTTGTCAGTAAACCTGGTAAAGGATCTGGACAAGTAGTTTTGCTGTTGGGAGGAACAGGGGTCAAACTAGAATCAGGTTGAGTCTTGACGCAGTATTTTTCAAGCTGAGATAAAAGAGTATTAAATGGACTCACTTCCCTTTCGGTTGATTATGACCAAATGTTCAAGACAACAGATGGTAATGATAATGATGTTTTACATCGACAGGCCAAATCTTGCTCACTAGAGGCACCACAATATTACAGATCAGGTTAGTGGGGGAGATGATGATCCTTGTGGAAACATGAGACAGTGAGACAATTAATCCCACGCTGCTGGTCTCATTTTTCTCATAAACCAGTTAGTCAGTGGACTGAGCTAACAGACTTCCATTCAATGTCGAGCTAAACCAAACAGCTCAGTGCATTTACATTATATAATATTTCATGTAGAATGAGCTGCTGCACCTTCCAACTCCACAAGCTCTTCTTATATTCAATATTTTCAGTTGCATGTGCTTTGCAATTTCTTTCCACAGAACGTTAACCAATTCGAGAGTATTTCCCTTTTGCATCCCCCTCTAGGCAGCCCAGAATCCCTGTCGCTGTTTAATTCACTCCTTCTGTGCCAGCACACGCTTTTCATATATTCTGGAGTCAGCTGCTAAAATGCTATTATTTATGAAAACTCATCTCCGAATTCAATAACTCTCAGAATAAAGAATTCCTACTCCAAACATCTTTTTCGTGACCCGCTGGGTTTGAAGCTCTAACCTCTAGTTTAAACTTACCGAAACGAGGGAACTTCCCTCGAATGTACTCTTAACAACTTCACATCAGCTGGTTGACCTCTCTTCGGACACAACTAAATACTTCCTGATTGCTCCAGCATTATTCTTTATCTATGCCACATCCCATTAAAACCCCTCTATTCTTTTCTAGTGGCTTTATCACTCAGTAAACCTCATTTCCATAGTTTCCAACGACATGGTATCAAGTGAATCTTTGGCCGTGTCATTCCTAATATCTTTATATTCCAATAAATGCTGATCGTGTCATTCATCATGTCTTTATATTCCATTACATTTCAATCTGAGATAGGATGTCGAGTCCAATTCAATGCATGAAAACTCACCTCTAAGGTAGGCAATCTTATAACCGACACAGAAAAGGTGGAAGCAATTTCAATTACAGCTGAATCAATTGGCTGCAACAGAATCGGATAAAATCCCAGTCACAAAAATGACTGTTGTCCTTACTGTTATTTCTTCTCTATGTGTGCTGAAGTAACATAGTGAGGGATCAATTACTATGTTAGACATACACAAGGTGGGATATGAAATGCTGAAGTTGTGAGATCAGAGCAGTTTGAATTGAAATACCATTCACTGTTCGAATCTCAGTCTTAGGAATTAGACAGAGAGCGATTTTGAGCGAAATTTGAGCAAGGACGTCTACCCAATGACGTAACACTAATTTGTGTGGTTATTTTGTTGTTTACCTCATTTGTGTGTATTGCCTCGTTGAGGATTTTGAAGTTGTCCCCTCTACACAAAAGTTCCGTGCTTTTGCACTATTGTACAAAATAACAACCTTTAAATAACATAGCTTTAAATTAAGGGGGGGTAGATATAGGACTGAAGTTAGGGGTAGGTTCTTCACTCAGCGAGTCGTAAGTTCATGGAATGCCCTGCCAGTAGCAGTGGTGGACTCTCCCTCTTTATGGGCATTTAAGCGGGCATTGGATAGGTATATGGAGGATAGTGGGTTAGTATAGGTTAGGTGGGCTTGGATCGGCGCAACATCGAGGGCCAAAGGGCCTGTACTGCGCTGTATTCTTCTATGTTCTATGTTCTATGTTCTATGTAACCAACACTGATTCGGTCAACTTATACAGATATTGACTCCTGGAAACAGCACTGTGCACTCCCCTCGGGTCTGGAAAATAACGTGCTACATTCTCGCTCTGATGGCTCTTTTCATTCCATCACCTTTTGTTCTTCATTGATTCTGATTCAGCAGATCTTGTCACTGAGCCATTTCTTTGTATGCGTTCAGATTATGTGAGCAGAATATCACAGTCCATAACCCAGAAGTCAGACCATACTCAGGGAACCGTACTCTGCTCTTGATCATTTCATGAACAGCAGGAAGAAATATCTAAGCTTTTCAAAATTTGCTAACCTGTTTTTCAGAAGCAAGATAAACAGTTCCAGGTTTCTGCTTTTGTTGTCACATGGACCAAGATTGTAAATGCTGGAACTAATTGAGACTGTCCGCTCTCCCACATTCATTTTCTCCGCAGGAGGTGTTAAGACGATGGTCTGAATCGGATTCTTCTAAAAAGAGAAACTTTTTATCCATTAATTTCTAGTGTATGGGCCCACCAGGCTCCCGCTGGGCCTCTGTGTTAGCGCTGACTACAGCAGTTTCCCGCAGTCTTCAGCTTTTGGAGCATGTACCTTCGAGGATGACATCAAAAGATATTCACTGTTACTGTGTGATACTCTACCAATGGAGACAGCTCTATCAATGGAGTCAGCTCAGTCCGCTGGGATAGGATAAACAGCACCATCCCGCGTGGGGAAATTCTGCAGTGTGTCCTGCGGATCAGACACAGTGCACTTTATCATTCAGATCATACCAGAGTGAGAGCGCTCGAGAAGGCCAATCGGTCACTCGTACCTGTGTCAGCTCAGGAGTTACAAAAGATGGGTTAAAGTGGAAACACTTGTGACTAGATCAGGTTTCAAGTGTTTATGTAAGGCAGGAAGCAGAAAAAGATACACTGTGAAGCGAATGGGATCTGACTACAGGAGCAGCAAATAGTTTGTACGGTGCAGAGGAGAGTTTTGAAGTATTGATGGGTCAATCATGCTTTTCCTTGGCCACGCTTCTACAGAAGATAGTATGTCAGTGTCTCTCGGAATTGTGATGTCGCAGGCAAATATCGCCGTTACACTGCAGGAAATTCATTGTTTCCAATGTGTGGGCAGTCTGTGTGTAAAATAGCTTCAATATTAAATAATTACACTCCATCTCAGTGTGTTGTATTTTCTCCTTTCTACTTTAACTGTCATTGTGCCTGCACTGAAATTGATTTGCTCCTTCTGCATGTCTTTTACAGTCTGGGTGATAAGATGCAGTTGCACTGATCCACCTTCTGACAGAATTTTCCACTTCACTTCAGCCCGCCCTAACTTCGCTATCTGATACCATTCCCGTTGTTTAGGTGTTAAGCGCTCGTCTCAGATCCAGCCTGCCCTCACCCAAAATAAACGCAAAACTCAGTCACACTGTGATCACTGCACTCCAGGAGCATCTTCACTCCGACATCATTGATTATTCCTTGGAGAAAGTTAGGACTGCAGATGCTGGAGATCAGAGTCGGGAGTGTGGTGCTGGAGAAGCACAGCAGGTCAGTCAGCTTCCGAAGATCAAGAGAGCCCACGTTTCAAGCATAAGCCCTTCACCAGGAATAAGGCATGTGATTCGGGACTGAGAGATAAATGTGAGGGGTGTGGGGTTGGGGGGGAGTTAGCTGGGAAAGCAATAGTTGGATGAAGGTGAGGGAGAAGATGATAGGTTAGAAGGAGCAGTGATGGAATAGGCCCAGGTGGTGGTGCCAAGTTTGAGGCTGGGGACTTGAGGGAAGAGAAATGAGACACTGTTCAAATCCAGACTTATCCCATGAGGTGACAGAGTCCCAAGGTGGAATGTACGGCGTTCCTCCTCCAGGTATTGGGTGGTTATGTTTTGGCAGTGAAGGAGGCCCAGGACCTGTCAGTCTTTGATGGAGCGGGAAGAGATTTTGAAGTGCTCAGTCACGGGATGATGTAGTTGGTGGGTGCGGGTGTCCCAGAGATGTTCTCTGAAATGATCTGCAAGAAGGCGACCTGTCTCCCTGACGTAGAGGAGACCACACTGGATGCAACGGATGCAGTAGTTGACATTGGAAGCGTTGTAGGTGAATTTCTAACGAATGTGGAAGGATCCCTTGGGGCCTTGGACGGAGATGCGTGGAGTGGTATGGACGCTAGTTTTATCTTTCCTGCAGTGGCATGGAAAGATGCCAGTAGTGGGGTGTGGGCTTATTGGGCTTGCAGACCCGATGGGGATTTCTGGGAGGTAATGGCCTTTTCAGAATAATAATAGGGGTTTGGAGGGAAATATATATCTGATGGCTGGTTCTGTTTGGAGATGGCAGAAGTGGTGGAGTATGATGTGTTTAATACAGAGATTGGTGGGGTAAAAGTTGAGGACCATGGGGTTCTGTCCTTGTGGCTGGAGGGGTGGGTTCAAGAACGGTGGTGTGTGCAGTGGAGGAGATGCAATGGAGGGCATCGTCAATCACGTGGGAAGGGAATTTGCGATTATGGAAGGAGGAAACCAACTGGGACTTTCTGAGGTGGAATTGGTCATCCAGGGAAAAGATGTGGTGGAGGCAGAGGAATTGGGAATAAGGGATGACGTTTTTACACGAAGTGGGGTGGGAGGAGGTGTAGTATTGGTAGCTGTGGGAGTCGGTGGGCTTGCCGTATATATCTGCAATTAGTCATTCCCTTGAGATGTAGATGGACAGGCCCGGGAAGGGGAGGGAATTTGCCAACATGATCCAGGTGAATTTGAGATCGGGCTGAAAAGTGTTGGTAACGTTGATGAACTGTTCAACCTCCTCGTGGGATGATGCAGTGGCTCCAATGCATTCATCAAAGTAGTGGAGGAACAGGTGGAAAGAGGTGCCAGTGTAACTGCGAACGACGGGCAATTCCACATATCTGACAAAGAAGCAGGCATAGCTAGGTCACATGCGGGTGCCCACAACTACCCCTTTGGTTTGGAGGAAGTGGGAGGATTGGAAGGGGAAGTTGCTGAGGTTGAGGACCCGTTCAGCCAGGTGGAGCAGCGTATCGGTGGAAGGGTACGAGTTGGGATGGGGTGAGATGAAGAAACAGAGGGCATGGAGACTTGCGTCATGGCAGATGGATGTGTACAGGGACTGGACATCCAAGGTTAAGATGACGCATTGTGGGCCTGGGAAACAAACGTCTTGGAGGAGATGAAGTGCATAGGTGGTGTCACGAACGTAGGTGGGGATTTCCTGGACTGGGGAGACAGGAAGGTGTTGAGATAGGAAGAGATGTGTCGGGTCGGACATGCGCAGTCTGAGATAACAGAACTAAGGAACGAGGTAGAAATTGGGAGTGTGGGGTTCATGTAAAATGAGGTTGGAGACTGTGGATGGGAGATTCCCCAGAGGTGATAAGATTGCGATTGTCTGGGAGATGATTGGAGGTGAGGCTGTGATCGGGGCAGTAGGAAGAGGTGTCTGCGATTTGGCGCCTGGCTTCAACAGTGTGCCTCACGCCGACTCACAAGCATCATTCCTGATGAAGAGCTTACGCTTGATACGTCCATTCTCCTGATCCTCGGATGCTGCCTGACCTGCTGTGCTTTTCCAGCATCACACTTTTGATTCATTCATTATTGCGGTTTCATTTCACACTACCAGGTCCGTGCTGTCTGTTTGCCTCCAGAAAGCACCGTTCTCATTTCGTGCTTCAACATCTGCCAATATCAAACATAAACAGAAATTGCTGTAAAACCTCAGCAGAGCTGATAACATTTGTGCAGATGAATCACACTTAACCTTTCAGATCCACTGGGTCCATCCATCCACAGATGCTGCCAGACTTCCTGAACTTTTCCAGCGACCTCTATTTTTGGTTGATTTTTAACATTGGCGGTTCTTTCGCTTTTTTTTTATTATTTTCTACGAATATGATTTGGCTCAAGATTATGTTAAACGATTTGAATATGACTGCGATCGAATGGCCAGAATGCACTAGCCCGCTCCTGCTACTTGGTTCACGTGACCAATGCCTTTTCACTTGGTCACCGTGCCCTACAGCTGCACGGTATATAAATTAACAAAATTATGGTATTCTCTCAGATTGGTAATCAGGAGCGAGATTGTTTGAATTATTAAAACAGTAAGATAAACTGAGAAAATGCAGGATATTAAATGGAGAACCATAAGGGAAAGAGAGAACAGGGAATGATAGTGTTCTGGTAAAATTTAAATGTCATTGCTCAAGATTCCTAAAATGCTATCATTCACAAACATACCACAATTTGGAATGTAACTTTTAGGACAGGCAATGCAAGCAGATTGCAAAATCTTAGTCTGAAACTCTTGCTGCATCTGCTTTAGTTTTAATGAACGTGCACATGGGCTTCAGTGCTGTAATAATCTCCTAAACAGTCGAAGGAAATCCTTGCCTTCGAGGATACGTGGAGAAAGTTCACTGATTCATCACATTAATGGCAGGATTGTCCTCTGGAAGCATATAAGTACAATTATTCAATGCTCCATGGAGTTTCGATTAAGAGGTGGAGGGAATGTCTCCATTCACAAATTAATAATTCAGTAGAACTCAATACAGGGACACATTAATTGATGAGCAAAGTGGGAAAGAACACGGACATACGATACAATAGCTACGACAATTACTATGTGGAAAGTGTTGATTTCAGATCCATGGTGACATTTCATAATAATATTTACTGTCCAAAATCCGTTTGCTTTGGAATGACTAGAGCCCGACTGTGATGTATTTGAACTTCAGTTACCGTTAGAAATAGCTGAGACTCACTCAGGTCATGGAGATTTAGAGAAATTATATTTAAAAAGCAAAGAGTTCATCACGTAACTGGGAAATCTTTAGGTCACCTTCGGTGGGAGCATTGTGTGTAATCCTTGTCCTCATTCTCCACCAAAGACATGTGAAGAGGTTAGAAAAGGCACAGACACTGTTTACTGAATATCAAGATATTAGGAAGACCAGGGACGGGGTTTCCTGGGACATAAAGACATCAGAAGGGATAGAAATGGTTTCATCGGCATGATGGACAGAATGAAGGAGTTTATTCACGAGATGTGGAAATGCTGGACCAGAAACACTCAAGTTTAAAAGTAAACAAAAGAGATTTTCACATCATGTGTGGTTTGAAGTGACTAAATCGGGGAAATTCCCTCTTTCGAGTGAATCAACAACTTTACTTAGAGCTTCTAACCTATTAGTGAATGATTAAGAAAAGATTGGATGAGAGTTTCTTCCACTCAATATAATTACTGAAATCCTGAATGACTTTCCATAAATATAACGCAGATTTCTGAATTCGTAGTGTTTTAAAAGACGCACGAACAAAGGGACAAGGAAGGAATTTACCATTGAAAGAAAGAAAACGTGTGGGTGTGGTTTAATTTCGAATTTGGTTGTTTTCAGACACAAAGGCATTTCATGAACACGTACAGCTGAATAAGACTGAGTATAAAAGCTCATGGATTTGAAAGATGTAGCGTATTATTCAAGGTGAAGCATTCTAAATGGGGCTGATGTTATAAAATAACTGAAGGCAGAAGTTGCATCCTAATGAGTAGCAATAGAATCGTCACTTGGAGACGCAATACCTACTTTAAAGACTTGATCACATTCACATGATATTAGGTGTATTTCACGCTTTCTTATCTCCACCACCAAGTAGACCCTGTCTTTTTTTGTATTTTTAACCCTCTGTACTTCTCTGCAGAATTCCAATGCAGCTGAAAGATGCTCAGACTAAAATTGAAAACAATATTCCGACGGTCCTATGCGAACAGTCCTTTTTTTTTATTATTACAATGACCATTGCGAGTTTGCAACAAACTGCATAACATGAAACCAGCTCAACATTGATTTTCCCAGAATTTAGCGCAGTGCACATGGGAAACGTCATCCATCTACTAAAACATCACCTTCGGCTCTCTCTCCACACATGTCTCTTCACGTTTTAAATATTTGTAGTATGTTTGTTGAATAAGGTGTCATTATCGAGAAAAGGTCGTTTCTCAATCCACAAAAACTGGTACTTTTCCATAAACTTGACTTTGCTCAATATCACCTTCCATCCGTACCTCTTAACACGATGACAAATCGAAACTGCTCCATGTAAGGCTCAAACTTAAAACTTCGGCAGAGCACAGCCCACTATACTGGCACAGAGATACCTTGCACTGGTAACTTGGAGCACTGAAGCGACACATTAATGTATACCTCTACATTCCTGGCTGTACCATAGCTGGTAACTGGCATTATGCGATCATCTTCACCAGTGTTTCTGACCCGTTTGAGGAATGTAGTGAGCTACTCATTGCAAAGATGCGTAGTTTGTTGAAATGTTCAAATTCAACATTTGCATTCCCTGAGCTATGAGTCTTTTATTTTATTTTTCATCGGTAGAAATGTTAAAATCGTCATCTTAAACAGACTCAATGACAGATCTCCATTGTGTCTCTGGCATCAAATTCCAAAGTATAAACCACTCTGAATTCTTCCACCGCAGTCTGCTGTTTGGGAAGAGTTCATGTTATGGGAAATGCACTTCCCCGTGTGTCAACTGCTGCTCCCAGCATGCGCTCTGGCACTGCACTCATTTTCTTTCTGACACTTGCTCACTGTGTTGCTGTGATCATTCAGTGACTTAGTGTCGCACGGACCAGGAAAATGATACAGATCAAGGTTTTTGCATTGTTGAATTCAATTGTCATTTTGAAATTGTCTGTCCTGTACACAAAGGGCGTGTCAAAAATATCTCAGCAGAAGAAAGATGTTCAGAATTATGACATTGAGCACTATGCACTCTCCTCCAGTTTTGAAAACAATTCCTCAAACACGAAAATTACATCTCCTGCTGTCACCAGCTCTCCACTCCATTGACTTCAAATCTTCACAGAATTCAACAGATCCTGTTGCATAGCCATTTTTTCATTTTTGCTCTGATCACTGTGAGCAGAGTGTCACAGTCGGAGTGCGCTTGCCCCACACCCAGATGTCAGACGATACTCTTGGAACCATACTGTGCTATTTATCATTTCACCAATACCAAGGAGAAATATCTATGGTGTGCATAATTTACACAATTCACTTATTCATAAGATCTGAGAGACTGACGCTCATATGACGTGGTGGCCGAGAGATTAAGGCGGTGGAGCGTTAATCTATTGTGCTCTGCACGCGTGGGTTTGAATCCCACTCTCGTCGCTGTTACTGGTAATTCTCAATGTTGCGATTTTTGGATGATCACAGCTGTCTTATTGAAATTGGAACTCCAATAGTGTGTTTATATGCATCGATGCTATTATAAAGTCTCAAAGAATAATTTGAGCCTGTTGCCTAAACTGCATTGAAATATAGATTGAATTGGAATAATTAAAAGGAACGCCATTTTCTTTTCCAAGTCAAGTTGCCGTGAACTTTTATTGTCTGAAAGATTTCCATGAAAACCAAATAACGAGAGATGCGAAGCGCATGTTTATGCATGGGATTCTTAATAAGCGTTTTGTCAGATGAAATCTGTTGCAGGTTGGGTAGAAGTGATTCACCTTGGTGAAATGAGCACAGAGACACAGCACAAAACAATGGAGATATTTCAAAAGGGGCAGGGGCTGGGTGTAGGAGTACCGATAACTGCTGTAAATGCACAGTAGAGAATTACCGATGTGGGTGCCGTGCATGGGCACGGACAGATTTACACATTGGTCTCATCCTTTCCCCTTGCTCTCGCCATTGGTGAAGGCTGGACATAAGACACACATAAACACAAGATGTTGGAAACAAGCTCTCTCTCGTTATACACACACTTGATGAATCACATTGAACTATGAAGAACTGGAGAAGTCAGCAAGTTAACTGCAGGGGCTGAATCTAAACTGTGGATCAATAACCGCAGATTAATGCAAGAGTCTTTAAACGCATGTCAGTAACAGACGTTTCGTTCTAATACCCGTGTGGCTGAATGAAACAGCAGTGAATTCCATTTTTACCCATAGACTGAAGCACGCAGACACATTTCCCCAAGAGTGACACAGGCCTCGGGAGAAAACAAGCAGAAAGTAAGATTTCACCCATTTGGCTGATATTGTCCCATTTGAGACTTCAACACCAGTGTCCAGTTACAGCAAAGAAAGGAAGCATTAAGCCTCTCCCGTCCCAGTGTTCCTGACCAATTCCTTCCCCATCACTCTGTAGTTTGTACTTTTTCACCTCGTTCTTCCTGCCAAACGGGATCATTGCTCACGCCCGTTTTTTCCTGTCTTGCCGAATCGTAACTCTTGATATCTTTGCTGTTTGAAGATCTGCCAATCTCAATCTGATTACACATAATGACCCTTCCTCAACTGCCTTCTGCAACAAGAAATAATACAGATCCAGAACTGTCTGAGAGAATAAATGCTTCCTCATCTCTGTTTTCATTGTGAGATCCGCATTCTACTATGAAGTTAAAAATCGCACAACACCAGATCATAGTCCAACAGGTTTAATTGGAAGCATTAGCTTTTGGAGAGCTACTCCTTCATCAGGTGTTTGTGGAGTACACAGTTGTAAGATACTGAATTTATAGCAAATGGTCACAGTGTGACGTAACTGAAATTATACATTGAAAAATAACTTGATTGTTTGTTAAGTCTTCCATCTGTTAGAATGACTACGTTAGGTTCACTTCTTTCTTATGTAAATCGCATAACTTTCTTTTCATAGTTACACTTTCAGGTGAATTTTAACAATTAGTCTCAACCCAGATAATTTGTTGAAGGTGTTAGTCCCTGTGTGTTGTGTCCGTGCCATAGTGTTTAGACTGACGCTAAACTAAAAAAAACACGCTGCAGGCAAGGATGCTTTGAGGCATGGTACTTTGGTGAAACCGAGCAGATGCCACAGAAAGGATGAATGGCGACTGCACATCAATTACCAGACTGGTGTGCCCCTTCCCTGTTGGGGAACACTTCAATGGTCCAGGACATTCATAGCAGCAGAGATGTGGAGAAACAGATTGGGAAACAGATTTTGGAAAGGTGCAGAAGCCACAGGGTAGTCGTCATGGGCGATTTCAACTTCCCCAATTTTGATTGCATGCTCTTTAGATCAAGTAGATTGGACGGGTCAGTGTTTATGCAGTGTGCCAGAAAGCTTTTCTAACTCAGTATGTAGATTGTCCGACCAGAGGGGAGGCCATATTGGATTTGGTACTCGGTAATGAACCAGGACAAGTGACGGGCTTGTTAGTGGGTGACCATTTTGGTGATGGTGACCACAATTCTGTGACTTCCACTTTGGTTATGAAGGGAGGTAAGTGCATGAAATCGGGTCGGTTTTACAATTGGGGGATGGGTAAATACGATGCTGCAAGACAGGATCTGAGGAGGAGAAAGTGAGGTCTGCAGATGCATAAGCTGGGAGCATAGGATGTCAGGGAAGGATGTCATTGAAATGTGGAACTTTTTCAAGGAACAGATACGACGTTTCCTTGATATGTATATACCTGTCAGGCAGGAAAGAGATGGTCGCGTGAGGGAACCTTGGTTGACGAGGGAAATTGAATATCTAGTAAAGACGAAGAAGGAGGCTTACATAAGGCTGAGGAAACAAGGTTCAGACAGAGCATTGGAGGGATTCAGGATAGCCAGGAGGGAGCTGAAGAAAGGGATTGGGAGAGCTAAGAGAGGGCATGAAAAATCTTTGGCATGGAGGATCAAGGTTAATCCTAAGGCCTTTATGCGTATGTGAGAAACATGAGAATGACGAGAACGAGGGTAGGTCCGATCAAGGACAGTAGTGGGAGACTGTGTACTGAGTCGGAAGAGATAGGTAAGGTCTTGAATAAGTACTTTTCATCAGTATTTACAAATGAGAGGGACCGTATTGTTGAAGAGGGGAGTACGAAACGGACTGGCATGTTCGAGGAGATACTTGTTAGGAAGGAAGATGTGTTGGGCATTTTGAAAAACTTGAGGATGCACAAGTCCCCCGGTCTGACGGGATATATCCTAGGATTATGTGGGAAGCAAGAGAGGAAATTGCAGAACCGTTGGCAATGATCTTTTCGTCTTCTCTGTCAATGGGGGTGGTACCAGGGGACAGTAGAGTGGCGAATGTTGTGCCCCGTTCAAAAAAAGGGATAGGGATAACCCCGGGAATTACAGGCCAGTTAGTCTTACTTCGGCGGTAGGCAAAGTAATGGAAATGGTACGGAGGGATAGGATTTATGAGCATCTGGAAAGACACTGCTTGATTAGGGACAGCCAGCACGGATTTGTGAGGGGTAGGTCTTGCCTTACAAGTTTTATTGAATTCTTTGAGGAGGTGACCAAGCATGTGGATAAGGATAGAGCAGTGGATGTAGTGTACATGGAGTTTAGTATGGCATTCGATAAGGTTCCCCATGGCAGGCTTATGCGGAAAGTCAGGAGACATGGAATAGTGGGCACTTTGGCCAGTTGGATAGAGAACTGGCTAACCGGTCGAAGTCAGAGAGTGGTGGTAGATGGTAAATATTCCTGCTGGAGCCCAGTTACAAGTGGAGTTCCGCAGGGATCAGTTCTGGGTCCTCTGCTGTTTGTAATTTTTATTCATGACTTGGAAGAGGGAGTCGAAGGGTGGGTCAGTAAATTTGCTGACGATACGAAGATTGGTGGAGTTGTGGATAGTGAGGAGAGCTGTTTTCGGCTGCAAAGGGGCTTAGAGATGATGCAGAGCTGGGCTGAGGAGTGGCAGATGGAGTTCAACCCTGTCAAGTGTGATGTCGTCCATTTTGGAAGTACAAATAAGAATGCAGAATATAGGGTTAACGGTATGGTTCTTAATACGGTGGAGGAGCAGAGGGATCTTTGGGTCTATGGTCATAGCTCTTTGAAAGTTGCCACTCAGGTGGATAGAGCTTGTAAGAAGGCCTATGGTGTATTAGCGTTCATTAGCAGAGGGATTGAATTCAAGAGTCATGAGGTGATGTTGCAGCTGTACAGGACTTTGGTTAGGCCACATTTGGAGTACTGTGTGCAGTTCTGGTCGCCTCACTCTAGGAAAGATGTGGAAGCTTTGGAGAAGTTGCAGAGGAGATTTACCAGGATGTTGCTTGGATTGGAAAATAGGTCGTACGAGGATAGGTTGAGAGTGCTCGGCCTTTTCTCATTGGAAAGGCGAAGGATGAGAAGTGACTTGATATAGGTTTATAAGATGATCAGAGGAATAGATAGAGTAGACAGTCAGAGACGTTTTCCCCGGATACAACATAGTGTTACAAGGGGACATAAATTTAAGGTGAAGGGTGGAAGGTATAGGGGGGATATCAGGGGTAGATTCTTTACCCAGAGAGGTGGGGGGGGCATGGAATGCGTTGCCTGTGGGTGTGGCAGAGTCAGAATCACTGGTGACCTTTAAGCGGCAATTGGATTGGTACATGGATAGGTGCTTAAGCTAGGACAAATGTTCGGCACAACATCGTAGGCCGAAGGGCCTGTTCTGTGCTGTATTGTTCTGTGTTGTACATTCGACCTCAAACCTTTGGGTGACCATCATCCAAGGCGGACTTCGGAACAGGTAGCAGCTGAAAGTGCCTGAGCAGAGGCGGATAGCTAAGTTCGATACCCATGCTGATGGCCTCAGCCGGGGCCTAGGGCTCATGTCACAGTACAGGTCATCCCATTACCCTGTCTACAAACAGAGACCCTCCTACACACACGCGCACACACACACACACGCATGTATACGTTTGTGGGGTGAATGTGTACTTGCAGAGTTACATTTTACTTTGCTCATAAAATGCGTGAATCCATGTAAGTCTCTGTTAACTCATTTTATAAAATCATTATCAGTCAAAACATTATGGAACAGAGAGTAGCGCACGGGGGCTAACACCAATTGTTAAAGTTCACCTGAGAATGTAACTTCAAAATAAAAAGTTTTGCACTTTACATATGAAAGAAGTGAAGCTAACACAGTCATCTATTAGATTGGAGACTTAGCAAACAATTAAGGTATTTTTGAATGTATAATTTCAGTTACATCACACGGTAAACTTGTGCTATAAATTCTGTGTCTTATAACTGTGTACTTCACAACCACCTAATGAATGAGCAGCGGTGCGAAAGCTAGTTGTAATGTCAGGAATTACAACTGTCTACACATTACACTAGTGTACAAAATCCCATGCAAGGACTGCACTAAACACTATATAGGACAAACAGGAAGATAGCTAACAATCCGCATACATGAACATCAACGAGCCACGAAACGACACGACCAGCTATCCTTAGTAGCCACACACGCAGACAACAAGCAACATAAATTCGACTGGGACAACACTACTATCATAGGGCAAGCCAGACAGAGAACAGCCAGGGAATTCCTAGAGGCATGGCATTCATCCACAAACTCCATCAACAAACACATCGACCTGGACCCAATATACCAACCACTACAGCGCACAGCTGAAACTGGCAACCGGAAGCGGCAGGGACAGACCACTATAAACACCGGAGGAAACATCAAAGAAGCGCTTCGCAGGAGGCTCCCAAGCACTGATGATGTCGCCTGGCCAGGGGACGAAACGTTTGCAACAAGAACTTCCAGCTCGGCGAACAGAACCACAACAGTCTTCAGTTAAATTGTCATTGAATTTCTTAAGGGCTTAAGTGGTACAAAACACCTCTGTGAACTAACAGTTCTGAGAATGAAACTCTTTCTCAGAGCCGATTGTCAGTTTTCCTCAAGATCCTGTGGAAAATGTTTATGCACTCAGATCTGAATTGGTGTACCCTGTTTCTTCTTCAGCTTCCTTATTCTTTCTATTAAATGGTTTAGACTCCAATACAGACACAAGGTGCAGGTTGCAGAAGTCACGTGTTTGTACTTTCATTCATACTCTGTCTCGCCGGGAGACGCAGTCCTTCCTCACGCTGATTCAGGCAGCACTGTCTTTCCTGTGACATTTCCCATGGAGAATGGAAGGACAGGTACTAATAACCTGCACTTGGGAACGGAGCGGCAGTTTTAAAGCATTTACAGTGCCCCAGCGAGGAATTGAGCTCCTATCTCCCGCATAACATGCGGCGACACTAACCACTATACTACCGAGGACAACAGTTTCAAAGGAGACACTTCAGCCCATTGTGGCTCCATTTGTCAAAAACAACTGTTTAACGATCCGGATCGCTCAGTCCATAGCTTTATAGGTATTGGCAGAACAAATTCACATCTGAATATTTCTTCAGGTTATAAGGGTTCCTACCTCCCTGACTCTTACAGACACAGTGTTGCAAATTCCAACACCTGCCGGCCTAAAATGCTTTTACACACATCTACTTAAACCTTTCTGTCTTTCTCATTAAATTTCGGGCCCCCTATGATCGATATATCCGTCGATGGGAAACGCTACTTTCAGTCTACCTAATACATACCCCTCATGATTTTGTACAACTTAACCATGCCTTCTCACAAACTCCTCTGCACGGTGACAAACAATTCCAGTCTGTCCTGTCTTTCGTCATGACTGAAACTTTTCAGACCAGACACTATCCGACTGAATCTTTCCTGAACCTTTCCCAGTGCGATCACATCCATGGACTTATATGAACTGCAGACAATAGTCTAAGTAGAACCGAATGAACCGTTTTTACGTTGTCGCACCTGCATGCGGCGGGGCTCTGCAGCATTTATCGGCTTGCGGCCCGGGGACACGTGGAAGCCAAAAGAGACATGGACGGCAGTTTCCTTCCCTCAAGGATGGCAGTGAAACATATGGGTGTTTCAGGCAACGGATTTGGCATAACCTTAATTGGAGGTATTTCTTGCATTCATATTTTATCATTGTTGTGGTGCGGTGGGAATCGAACCCACCGACCTTGGGATGTTACCTGGCCTTTCGCATTGACAATCAAGCGATAATACCAGTAGGTTATCGCAGAAAGCCATCGCGGCTGATCTGTTCCAATAGAGTCTCTTTTTCCCAATTATTCTCTGTGTCCATTTATTGAGCCTCACGTTCCAATAATCTCTGGTCCATTTCAGTAAAAACCGCTAAAGGAGAATTGATCACACAGCTACGATATCCAAACGAATTGAATGATTTAAACGTGCGAATGAAGAGATTGGGGCATGGTCATCCAGCAACAGTGAGTAGATGGTATCAACGTGAAAGTGTATGTTAAATTGTGCAATACCTCAGTCAAATGAGAAGAGGGTCGGAAAAGAGAGTTAAGGTGAGTGGGAGGAAGAGACATCTTCAAGATCTTTTGGGGTTAAATGCTGATACATGAAACGCAGAAATATCAGAGAATGAAATTCAATGGAAAACAAATCATCACCTCGGAGAATATTATCATGTAAAAACGAGTAATTTCTTACCGTGTTTCACCAAAAGTAACACTTTGAGAGAACTGACTATCATGATGTAGCGTCGATCCGAAGTTTACTATTTTAGCAGAGGAAATGTCAGCAATAATATACAATATCAGGACTTAACGACAGGCCTGTGGGAACTCAGAATGGGCTGAATCTTTAGGTTCACCGTCCCCAGAGTCTGTGGAGATTCCATTAATGAGAGTATTGGAGAATGGGATTAATGAAACTCTCCAAACTCATGGGACAGTGCAGGATATTGTTCAAATGTATGCTTCAATAGCATTATCGTTTAACATCGGCCACTTCATCACTTTGCCCACACAAGGCAATAACAACTGTTGCAGGCAATCACACTTAATTCGAGTTCCAGACCAGAATCAGAGAAACTGTGTGAAGCAGCCATGAAGATCAAATCGGAAGTTGGGATGGAATGACGGGAGAGCAGCACGTGTATTTCCGAGGTTGGGATTGCTTCTGGTCAAAAACGTGAAGGAAGCGAATACTTGCCCCCATTTATAATATTATAGCCATAAGAAGAATATGTTGCTGAGACAGCCGATTGGCTCATCTAAAGAGTGTTAAGACTTTAACTTTGGGGTGGCATGGTTCGAAATTTCATTTTCATGTTTGGATCCATGTCTTTGACATTGGCAGTAGCAACTGCCTTTGCTCGCATCCTTTCAGAATCTGCTTCGTGTTCCCAGTAAATACTGTAACCTGGAGAAGGTGGTGTTGTGGTTATACCTTAGATTGCCACACAAGTGGCAACTTATTTTCTTTCCACGTTCCTCATGTGAGTTCAAGTGACAATAAACGTAATAAATCAAATTCGTCTCCTGTGGAATCACACATTCATGGCTGTTTGATATTTGGGGGCCCAATTCTCTCCTTAGTTTCTCTTTTGCACTTAATATACTTGTCGGATCTTTTTTCAATTTTCCATATCCTTATGAGACAAATCATCTCATGTTCCCTTTGTGCCTTCGTGATTTCCCTCGCAAGTATCCTTCTCCGCTCCATATGTTCAAGGGATTCGCTTGATCCCAGGTCTGTGCACCTGACATATATATCCTTCTTGCCCACAGCCTCAACATCACCTATCATGTACTGTTCCCTAATTCTGCTATAATTGCCCTGCACACCAACAAGAACATGCTGTCCCTGAACTCCCATTATCTCGTTTTTGAAAGCCTCCCACTTGCCAAATGTCCCTTTACCTGCGTAGAGCTTCCCCAAACATCTTTTGAAAAATCCTCGTGCATTCCATCACAATGGGCCTTGCTGAAATTTATAATGCTAACTTGTAAACAAGCCCTATCATTTTACAGAACCATTTTCAAAGTAATAGAATTATGTTTACTGGTCCCACAGTACACCGACATTAACAGCTCAGTCACTTGCCCTGCCTTATTTGCCAAGAGCCACAAATCAGGTACGACGCAATCTGTGCGGCAGGACAGGCATGAAAGGTCGGATGTCTTCGTGTGCCTGTGTTTATGGGTATTATGGCTGTGTGTGTGTGTGTGTGTGTGTGTGTGTGTGTGTGTGTGTGTGTGTGTGTGTGTGTGTGTGTGTGTGTGTGTGTGTGTGTGATTTAATGTAATAATGTGTGTAACATAGCATCTGCATTTCTGAGCATTTGGGGACCACAATATCCTTCCTCACTTCCTCACACGATGTCCGTCTGTCCCTCCCTCCTGTGTTTAAAATGATGCAATATGACCTTCTGCTGGGCACTTAAAACCACTGCAAAAGGAGTACGTTTGTTTGGAAAAGATATCAAAGACAGTTATTTTCTGACATTTGAATCGAATTGTTTTCATTGTTGTTTGCACCCTAATGAATGTCGTGAAAAGTTTGCAATGACTTCGTTATGGTGCCACCTTAGGTACAAGATACCGACGTATAGAAATGAATGCCCTTGATACAAAGTTGAAAGAATTATAAATGAACGTCCAGAAGAATAATAAGAAGAAAAAGAACAGACTCAATTTACATCCCCTATCACTGAAGTCTGCACCGGCACTGAGTCAGTCCCCAGACTGTGCTGGGCTCATTCTCCAGGCAGCGCTGGGCCAAGCCTCCAGACTGGACTAGGCCCAATCTCCAGACCGCAGCAGACTCAGACTCCAGACCGCACTGGGCGGAGTCTCCAGACAGCACCAGGCCCTGTCTCCAGACCACACTGCGCCCAGATTCCAGACAGCACCGAGTATGAGTCTCCAGACCGCATCGCGCTCCGTCAACTGACCACACCATGCCCAGTCCCTACCGCAGTGGGGCTAGTCTCCAGACTGAACGTATCCCAGACTCCAGAGCCCACTAGTGCCAATTTCAAAGCTCCGCCAGGCCCAGCATGCACACCACACTGTGGCAAGTCTCCAGAATTCACTGGGCCCAGTTTCCAGACTGCACAAGGCACAGTGTCCAGACCATCTGTGGCCCAGTCTCTAGACCGCACCGGTCTGTGTCTTCAAATTGCACCGGACATGGTCTTGAGACTGTCATGGTCCCAATTTCCAATCTGCATCGATCCCAAACTCCAGACCGCACTGGCCAAGTCTCCAGACCACATCAGACCCTGACTCCAGACCGCAACGGTCCCAGTCCACAGACTGCACCGGTCCCATTGTCCAGACAACACCTTGTGCTCTCTCCAAACCTCAACAGACCCAGTCTCCAGACCACACTGGAAACAGTATCCAGATTGCACCACTCCCTGTCTCCAGACCGCACCGGAGCCAGGCTCCAAACTGCACTGGGACCATTCTCTCGACTGCACGGGGAACAGTCTCCAGACCACCGCAGACCCGGTCTCCAGACAGCAGCGGGCCCACTCTCCAAGCCGCAATGGCCCGACTTCTCAGACCACACAGGGCCCAGTCTCCAGGCTGCACTATGCTTGAAATCTCGAGGCCTCACCTCCCCACACCACGCTTTACACGGGGACTCACATTCTCCATTCCCGTCGGACTAACTGGGAAAAGTTGATTTCTTTGTTTAAAATAATACGTCAGAATATAGGGAAAATAGAAAAAAAGAAATGATAGCCAAGGAGAGAAGCTCCGGCTGGAATATTTTGTTTCTGCCACCAACTTTAGGACATTTTGCGACTATTTCATTTTTCAAAGAATAAGTGTGGAGACTCAAAGCTGTTTTTTTCCAATTCCTTGGAAAACTCTCTGAGATATTAACAGAAGGAAATGAACATGCACATATATAGACTGTGTGCTGCCTTTGGGTTTGTTTCAGGACGTTGCAATCCATTCTCACTGTAATTTGGAAAAGCAATGGCGTTGAAAGTTAGAGAAAGTGCCAGAAACTTCATCAAAGCTCTTCCAAACTGCAGCACTCAGAGTGGCTTGGATACAGTTGTTCTGGTGTGGTCTGAAAAGCTGTCCATGCTTGACAGATATCTGTCCCACGTTGGTACATCAATGTACTGTGTTCTGCATAGCTTCCTGTGCTGGAAAAATATCTCGTCATGTTTTTTTTAATCAATCCACTGCTGTGTGCACAGCTCCCGGTGCTGGACAGATCCTAGTCCAGATTTATACATCAAAGCATGGTGTGATCTCCATAGTTTACCGCAGTCGGCAGATATCTGGGTTGGACGGGCTAGAGCTTTATCTACGCAGAACTCCGCGCTGAATAGATGTTTCATATGCGTTCATGACTATCTGTAGTGGATTCAGATACCGAAAGCATTTCACCTGATCGGCAATGCCTTTAAATCACATTCTTGTGTAACAAGCGAATTAATGTATTAAATTTGGCCAGGGGAATGGGACACAGTTTTGACATGATCAAGACAGTGACACCTTCTCCTGCGCTAAACTGTATTTAACCAATCAGGTGAGAGTTCATCCCCAATGGAAATGGGTCGGAATGCAGCGAGGGACATTAAAAAGGGTTTACAAACTTTTATTGAGATATTTAAGATCTGTGCACAGTTTGAAAGCAGGTGAATAAAAAAGGATGGATAATCTTTCCACCCGTGTTTGATCCGTTGCTGATATGTCTGTGTATGAGTATTTTATAAAGTCACCGCACTCCTCGGGAGAAGGGCAAGTCAAATCGATGTGACACCAGAAATGGCCAGAACAGGGAAATAAAACCGTTTCTTGCTACTTAGCTGATGTTAATTTAAATATGATAACGGTTTATTTGCTTATGAGTCATTGGCATCGTTGGGAAGACTAGAATTATTTTCCATCTCTCGCAACCTTGGAAAGGATGGAGTATGCTGCAGACAATGTGACATTGGTACACCCACAGTGGCATTGTAGTGGGGGAGAAATTTCTGGATTTTGACCAAGTGACACAGAGGGAGCATGGCATAATTCCAGGTCAAAGTCAGAATCGCACAGCACCTGGTAATAGTCAAACAGGTCTATTTGGAATCGCTAGTTTTCAGGGAGCTTCCCCTTCAACAGGTCACCTGATTTGGAAGGTGCTGTTGCTGGAGCCTTGCTGAATCATCTTCTAGGTGATGCATATTGCTACCATTATAAATTAGTTGTCAAGCGAGTACAAGGAGGTAGCTGGCGTGTGTTGTCTTTGATTCTGTTTTGCCTTTGATGCTATCAAGACGTATTTTAGGCTTTTGAAATAAAAAGCAAACACTGTCGCGTGAAACT
Organism: Chiloscyllium plagiosum; assembly: GCF_037043375.1. Lineage (NCBI taxonomy): Eukaryota > Metazoa > Chordata > Chondrichthyes > Orectolobiformes > Hemiscylliidae > Chiloscyllium > Chiloscyllium plagiosum. Next base: position 104,874,514 of record NW_028270151.1, on the reverse strand, counting down.
GTCCACTAAATGAAAGATTGGCTTTTGACAGCAATCTCGGGACAGGACACGTGAATAAAAGGTGTGCGAGTTTGGAAATGATGTAACGTGAGAATAAAAGACACGTCCTGGAGACATTCCTATCAGGTTACGCATCATTAGAATTTGATAAATAGACAATGATAGAGAGTTAACGTGGCGTGCAGAGATGAAAGTGATTAATGGATGAATATTGATTCAGACCGAGATTAAAGGGGTCACACTACCAAAAGAGCCATGTGAAGCTTTGTGATAACTTAGAACCGCACTAGTAGCTGAATTGAATAATACATTGGTCAGAAATATTGAAATAACTTCATCGTTCTCGACATTAAATTCAAATGCTGGAGTATGCAACTTTGAAAAATATCAGCAGCACTGGTGTCAGAGAAAACTCTTACATTAGAGGAATTATCTGAAAATCAGGGTGATGTTACAAAGCAATTAACTCTGTGTGATCGCGTCACCCACATGAATACAGATCATTTGCATTTGCACGAACAAGTCACAATCAGAATACATGTGAGAGTCCAGGTGAGATATAAAAGCTGATTTTCTTTTTCAGAAATGGTTCAAGGATAGAGGTATTTTAGTTGTAACATCAGGTTGGAAAAGCAGAAGTGGTTCTGCACAAAACAAAATAGATTGACGTAAGATCTGATGAATGCGTCTCGGTTGATGTTAGGTTTAGATAAGGTAGATGAAGACCAGCCGTTTTCATTAGCTCACAAAAAAAGGTTTTCGGGACAAAGATTTTTAGTATTGGGCTGTTGGGAAACAGTTACTACGAGATGTCAGTAAAAAAAGTCATTTTCATTTCACACAATGCAATATATAAAGGCCAAGAGCTGAACCAAGTGCTGAAGCAAGAACGAATAAAATGGCACATTCAAATCTTGGTATGTATTTGGTGTGAGCTTTCAATCTTTAAATCCTCCTCGAACATTATTGAACATAAGGTTCCAAAAGCCAAATCAGTGAGCCCGGAACAGAAAGTCAGAACAAAAAAATATTTCTGCTTTTTGGAGTTTGCTGTGCATAAACCCTCTCCGCCTCACTCCCTGTAAAAGGACTGTGCAAATTACATCTTTGCCAGCTCAGAAGAGACATTCGAACATTCACCACCGGCCTAGGGTAACTGCCCATGCGCATTGCTGTCTTTTCTGTGAAAAATATTGTGGCCGACAGCCTGGCTCTGGGAGGAAGTGGAAGCATTGATTTAAGTGTTTCATGAAACAGGGCCAGATAGTTATTTCTACGGGCTCTGCGGCATGCGCAAACAGTTTACGAGGCCACTCTGTCGAACCAACCCGCCCATGACTTCTTTGGCTCCAGGATAATAGAATGAAGGCGCTGTTAAGTTGATGTTAAAAACTCAGTGACTCTCATTTTGCAACTGGATACAAAAATCAAAAAACGGAGATTTTTTTTAAGAAGAAAAAGGGACAAACATTTCGTGCGCCTTGATTGATGCTCCAGTAATTGGAATTTAGCACTCTTACTCCTGTTGCCTGGATTTGAATCGCAGAGAATGGGGATTTATTGAAACTGTATAAATTCTGAAAAATGAATATGAATTCCTGACATTCAAAACTTAAACGTGAGCAGCTTTGTTACAAACAGTGAGAGTTTAACATCAGAGATGAAAGAAAATAGGAGGAAGCGTTGAAATCCAATGCCATGCCTGCTCAGATGCAGTACCAGAACAGATAGTGCTGTATATTGAAACGTAGACATTTTTTGCAGGCTTGGCTTGTTGGATGCAGGTTGTTTGCTTCGCTTTTAGGACAAGAGAAAATGAGCACTGCAGAAGCTAGATATCTGAGTCAATAAGTGTAGCATTGGAAATACACAGCCTCTGATGTGCTCAAAGTCGACGTTTTCCGCACCATCCCTCCATCAGCAATGTGGTGAGGGCAGGGAATTGGTTTGCGAGAGAAATAGGAAGGTGCAGTGCAAGAGGTTGGGGCTGAGGGGAAGGTGATATGGAGACACATCAGCGGGCCGGGTGGAGCGGTAAAGTGGGAAGGAAGATGAATAGGTATTCCAGTTTAAGAGGGTAGTGCCAAGGTGGAGGTTTGGATTTGGGACGAGATAGGAAGTGAGGGGAAAGGGCGATGAGTAACCTGTCCCTCCTACGGCAATCTAGTACCAGAGTGTTACCTGAGTAAAGTTGGCCACACCAAAAATATGTGGATCTCCTTGGGGCACTGAACCGAGATGAGATGTGCAAAGACCAACACACAAAGTATAGTTCTTGTGAGTGATTACTCCGGAGTGATGAGTGTACCAGGGTAAAAGACGAACACTGGTCTTCAGCAGCCACATTGAGCCTGGCTTCGGAGGCCCATAGTCTCCTTTCACAAACCACCATTGCCCTTCCATTTTCCTAACGTCTACTCTGTTCTTGTTTTAAACAGGCTGCATATCAGCCAACAGTACCTGACATTGCTGATGTGGAACTGGAACTTGCATGGAAATGATTCTGTCTAGTTCACGAAACCATTCTGCTTCTAAAGATCAGATAGTCTCTAATGTTACCCATTAACAGACCATTACAGACGAAGCACTGAATCCGAATGGCAAGACTACCAGGGACAATCTCCGTTTTTATCACTCAAGGCACTGTCTGATTGAGCATTGAAATTTCCCATCTTTCTGCACATGATCCCCTCATTTCTGTCTCATCTTTGTTACATGCTGCTTTATCATATGCAGGTTATACAACCATCTATTATATTACAGTTTCTAATACATGGACCCCCGCACCTCCCCCCACCCTCCTTTGCTAGTGTGCATTTCCGTGGCTCTGTAGCTTAGTTGTTAGACAACTGGTTCTGTAAACTATGTGTCATGAATTTGAGTGTCAATGTTGCTTTGTGAATTTTGCACAACTGCCGCATTCAACGTCTAAAGGTGCACTTTGTTTTAAACAGACTCCCGCGTTGAAGTCTGAAATGGAACAATATAAACCCAGTGGGTGTAATCCTACTTTCTGGATTTGGTGTCTCCTCAGGCCTGTGTCATTCTTCAGAGAATGTGTTTCCCTCTGTCTGTGAAAATGAGGTTCAGTTACCCAAGGGAAGCGTGAACAAAGTTTCGTATCCCAGATAAACAAACAAGTTTCGTTTGAAAGTTTGTTTATGAGGTGGGATCACGGAACCAGATATTTTAAATTTGATTTCTCTTCACAGATGCTGACCGACCTGCTGACATTTTCCAGCAAATTCTGTTTTTATTTCCAACTCAATCTTCAGTACTATTCGTTTTGTTATTTGAGATTAAAACGTTGCAGAGAAAATGCGATTCAAATAATCATTTGGAACTTCGAGCACACAAGGCTAGAGCCCAAGTGCAGGAAACAGGGATCATGAGCCTATTTCTGATGTCTACAAAACTCGACGACTTCATCATTTTGGAGGAGAAAATGATCTCCAATGAATTTTTAAAAAGCCAAAAGCTACGTTACTAAAAACGGTGGAGTGGATTTCGCCTTCATCCGTGGTGGTCCAGTCGAAAATGATCCTTACACTCCAACTACCATTTCGATTCCCGGTGATAGAATGCCATTTATTTTTTCCTGACAGTGACAGGAAACGACTTACCATCGACAACGTGAGCAGGCAACGTTGTGATTTAAACTCAGAATGTTCTGTTTACTTGACATGGAGTTTAACCAGCCAAGCCACAGCACCACGATCTAAGTATGTTCTTGTTTTCGCACGCACATTCAATGTCTGAATCACTTGATCATAGTAATTGGGAAATTTGTTTTCTGTACAAAGCAAAGCGACTCTGACTGGAATCATTCCATTGTCTAAGATCCGTGATTGTTCCAGAAAACCTCAGAATTTCCTGTGAAAAGGTGGGAGCTGCCTTGACTCTCCTTGCTCAGTCTGACTGGTAACCTGAAGAAGGAACAGCGTTCCAACGGTTTGCACTTGCAAATAATTTTGTTGGATTATAATTTGGTGTTGAATGACTATTAACTCTGCTCAGTCGGACACTTCACTCTTTATTCCACTCTGATTGCGCTTTCAAAGAGTTTTTAAAGATTCAAAAAACAGAGGTAGGGTTTTGGTTTCTGTTTTCTTCCCATTCCCAGGATCGGCAGTGATTGGGTCTGTTAGTTTGGGAAATGGAAAAGTGCCCATGAGCAGCATCAGGGATTATTTCTGCAACCGTTCCTCTGACAGCGCGGTCCGACTTACCGTGGTATTCTCGGGGACATTTACTGATGTGAGGCAGTGAAAGTATTCTCCTTGCTGAAGATACAAACCTCATCTCAGCTTCAGGACAATGAGGGAGATGTGTATGGAATGATAAAGACATTGTGAACTGAAATCAAACCACGCAAGCGATAAATCAGGGTGGGAAGTGAATCCTATCCACGTGAGAACCGGCCATATCCCAAGAATCCATTTCTAAAACGTGCAAATACTAACCAGACACCTGCAATTCGTCGGGAATAAATTGAGAATGGAGCGGGGGTGTGAAATAAAAGTAAAAGGCAATGAAGACTGGGAGGCATGTAGCAGGAATCAGTGTGGATCTGGTGGTGTAATTTTTAGTGTCGGGTCAGTCTTTACTGATTGGTGTTTACACTGATGCCCATACCACTGCCGGTAATTTTACCACAATGACCTTATTTCTCTTCTTGTGAGGTTCCCTCTGGGTGAATTGAACAATTAATAGGCACCGCCACATGAATCCATACCTCTATCCTATCAGTTTAAACAGTTGAAAATGTCAGTTTGAAAATCAATGCAAGAGGAAATAGTCTGTTTCTGTGCATTTCGTGGAGGATGTTCAGCAATGACCTGTCCGTCTTTAACAAAATCAGAGGTTGATTGCAATTCTCAGTCAGCTACCTTTGTACAGAAAACAAATTTCCCAATTACTATGATCAAGTGATTCAGAAATTGCATGTGCGTGCGAAAAAAAGAACATACTTAGATCGTGGTACTGTGGCTTGGCTGGTTAAACTCCATGTCAAGTAAACAGAACATTCTGAGTTTAAATCACAACGTTGCCTGCTCACGTTGTCGATGGCAAGTCGTTTCAACTTTTGTCAAATGTTGCATTGCAGTCCAAGCTGCTCAGAGTTCTTCCTGTGTTTGAGTTCAGCCCGTCACGAATTGGTGTTCACTTCAGTTCCATTAGTGAACGCTGTGCCTCGCAAACTATTGATTCAACCGTGAATTTATTTCTTCTTTTCCACAAACACTATACAAATTTGCAAGTACTTTATCAGCTCTCAGGCTGCTTCCAAGGCCAAGAGCTGAATGAAGGCAGGGCTTAAATAGTTATCTTTTTCTTTTCCTTTCTGTCAGTGAGCAGTCATTTCGAATTGAGAGTGGTCCTTTCAGTGACTACCTCAATATGTTCCTCCATTTGTCTTTCTTTGAGTCTGTGTATCCACGTGATGGTCTTTCAAATTTCCTGACTTTCTGTCTGTCCATATACCCCAATGCCCATTTCTGCACTTTGAAAAACCTGACATTCGGAGGAAATTTGGGAGTGGAGCTCCTGACAGGTTTTCTTCCCCCTGGCTGGAACTTGTAGATATGGGGTCAGATGTTTTGGGAAAATGTGTGTGTCACCTTGGGCTCCGGTAGGGTGACATTTCTTGCATCCAAATCTTATGAAACCGTAGGATTCCAAATATCGTCGATAGTGCACCAGAAATTAACGCAAATTCATTTCAGTTATGGGTTGACAATGATGTATTTGCTTTTGGTGTAGAAATAATAAGTGACGACAATAGGGAACGAGGGTGATCAGGTCGTGATGTCTGTGCCATTACCGCAACATTCCCTGGCAAGGCTGCAGTGTCTACTGCCTCACCTCATCATTCACAATAAACTGGGAATGAATGACTGAAGGTTAAAGAGGAGGGGAAGCAAAGTGTTTTTGGAAAAGAGGAAATAAATTCCAGTTTGAATCAATAGCTTGCGAGGAACTGTATTCACTAATGGAATTGAAGTGATCACCAATTTGTGACGGGCTGAACTCAAACACAAGAAGAATTCTAAGTGACTGGATCAGCAATGCAACATTGGAGCAAAGTTGAAACGACCGGCCATCAACAATGTGAGCAGACAATAATTTTCTGTTTACGTGATAGGCGCTTTAACGAGCTAAGCCTCAGTGCCACGATCTAAGTGTTTTTTTTTCTCTCTCTCTCTTCGCCCATACGTGCAGTTCCTGAATCACATGATCAAAGTAAATGGGAAATTTGTTTTCGGTACTAATGTAGCTGAGTGAAAATTGCAATCAACCATTGTTTATGTTAAAGACTGTTGGAGGTTCATGAGAGATTTTGACAAATACGTTGATTATCCTGATATTTTTCTAGGCATGACAACATCGAAATGTGTAACCAACCGGGTTCTGTCGATCTGAAACATTGACTCTGTTTCTTTCTACAGATGCTATCAGACTTGCTGAGTTTCTCTGTCAATACTGATTTTTGTTTCAGATCTCCACCGTCCACAGTTGTTTGTTTTCCCAAAAACCTGACTAATGTTTTGGGGCAAAACTGTGCAGCAGCCAGATTATGTTTCCCTCCTAATTAGTTGAGGAAGATGCAAAGATGATTGCTGAGTGAAGGGCTGTAAATGCCACATATATGGACTTCAGTAAGACGTTTAACAATGTTCCCGATGGCAGACAGATGAAGATGGTGAAATCGCATGGGGTACAAAGTGCACTAGGTATATGGATAAGCAGACGACAGAGGGTTGCAGAAGAAGGGAGTTCCTCAAACTAGAGGCATGTGACTCGTGATGTTCCACAGGGTTCTGTGCTCTGACCACTCTTAATTGTGGTATATGATAGTGATTTGGAGGAAGGTGCAGGCCATCTGATTAGCAAGTCTGCAGATGACACAAAGATTGGTGGAACAGCAGATATTGAAGTGGACTGTCAGAGACAGCAGCAGGATCTAAACAGATTAAAGAGTTGGGCAGAGAAATGGCAGATTGAATACAATGCGAACACATGCGAGGATATGCATTTTGGAACTATACAATAAATGGAAATGTCCTGGGTGAAATTGATGCACGGGGAGATCTGAATGTTCTGGTCCAGTTTCCCTAAATATGTCCATGCAGGCCGATAGAATGGTCAAGAATACATACGACATGCTTTCTTTTATCAGATGGGTATTGAGTTCCAGAGTTGGCAGGTCATGCTACAGTTGCAGCAGAGTCCGTTTCGGCGACATTTGGAATACTGTGTACACATCTCGTCGCTAAATTACTGGAAGGATGTGCATGCGTTGGAGAGAGTGCAGCGGAGGGTCACCAGGATGTTGCCTGGTATAGAGGGCGCAAACTATGAAGAGAGATTGAGTAAATTAGGATTATTTTTATTCGGAAGACAAAGATCGAAAGGGAACCCGAATGAGGTTGCAAAATGATGAGAGGTATGCAGAGCGAAGATGGCAAAAAGCTTCATCCCAGAGTGGGGTATTCAATTACACGGGGTCACGAATTCAAGGTGAGAGGAGAAATATTTCTTAGAGATATGCATGGAAAGTTCTTGACTCAGAGCGTTTAGAGTATCTGTAAGTCGTTGCTAGCGGAGGTGATAGTGGCGGACACTACAGCATGATTTATAGCATATTTAGACAGACACGTGAATAGGCAAGGAGTAAAGGGATACAGACCCCAAGGAAATACGCGACAGCCTTAGATAGAGGATCTGGATTGGTGCAGACTTGGAGGACCGCATGGGCCTGTCCCTGTGCTATAATTTTGTTTGGTCTGTGTTCTTTGTTCTTAAAAATAAAGAAGAGAAACCTTGTTACGGCAGTAAATGCGCAAAGCAGAACTCCCATTCCTTGATCACGAATCACTCCTGAGCTGCCGTCTTGAAAATAATGAATCCAAACCAATAGACTGTCAGGGAAGGGGATAACTGCTGTGTTATGACGAGCTATGGTGTGAAATGGACAGTGAGTGGAAATACTCCATCAAGGAAAACAACGTCCTGTTTGAGCTGAGCTCTCAATTATAGTCATAGCAGGCAACAAGTCTATCTCCATAACTAATCAACCACGATTACAAAACAACGTTATCATCTTCTCCTTCGAGATCTATCTTCTCGAGCTGAGGAGATGTGTATCATTCCTGGCATCTGTTCCAATTCAATCTATTCACTGATTTCGAAGGTTTAAATGTCGTTACATGGTGATTTTAAAAGAAATGGACATTTATTTTAAAAAGAACTATTGGAGGAACTCAGCAGGTCTGAAGCTTCTGCGGAAAGGGAAACAGAGACAACTTTTCTGAACTTTGTCAGAATTCTGCTTCTCCCACATGTACTATAAAATCAGAGTTTCTGCTGAAATTTCTGTCTTTGTTTCAGCGTCCCAATATCCGCAGCCCTAGACATTATCTGGTAAAATAAAACACAATCAAATTTGTGTTTCCTCACTGAGGAAGATTTCCATTTGGTGAATATTTTCCTGACCTCTTTAAAACCAGGAACTGTGTAGCAAAGACGAACGACTGACAGAACAACAACCAATCCGTCCTGGTGTGGTTTCGATTCAGCAACCTTTCAGTGAAGAATGGAACACGCTGACCAATTGCACCACAGAGACTGACAAAACAGCAGCTTCCAGGATCCCCTAAATTAGGCAGTTAGCGATTTTAAGCTTCAGTCTGTCCCTCCCGGAATGGCAAGTGTCCTCTATTCGTGTTACTTTTCCGAAATAAAGCCTGAGACATTCATTATCGAGACTTCGGAACAAACTGATCCCATCGGCTGCAATCATATCCATGTCACCAGGAACCAGCTCGCTTTCAACCGGAACTGTCTCCTTTCGAGCCTGTCAGTATCATGGCTGTTCCCAAGCTTTCTCCTTAGCTTGGAACGAGATGAGGTTTGAATTCCTTATGTGCAGAAACGAAAACCCTTTCAATGTCTCAGATCCGTTCATATCCCGAGCACATCTGAGTCACTATGTCCCAGCCCCTGAAAAAAGGGGAAGTTGTCTGGACTCTCTCTGCTCCGTCGTCAGTTCACCCTTCTTCATTCTCCTCTGATTTCGCTTCCCAAAGCGTTGCTAAAGATTCATATAGATGCAGAAGGTTTTTTTTTGGTTTGCTTCCTTAACATTTTCCACCAGCCAACTGACAATGATTGTCCAGAATCTCTTCACAAAACTCCGCCTTGCACCATGTCCAGGCATGAGGAAATCCTGTTTTGTGGAGGCATTCCGGAGACGGGGAATGGTTTATTTGGAACAAAGAAGGTTAACAGCAGATTTCTGGGGCCTTTTTACAATGCTGAATGAGGGACCGCTGAGGATGGGCGAGATGGTGAGCAGGAGAAAGTGTTGTCACTGACTAGGGTCAGTTACAATACGGATGACATTGAAGATATTTCATTAAAAGCAGAGTTTGTGCAGTATAAATTCAGTGAATACTGCAGAAGTCAACTGGCCTAACTGTATTTGAGTAAAGTGAAATAGAGCCACCGTTTTAAATGTGGTATATTTCTGAATCAGAAATTGGAGTTCCTAAATGGTGCCACGTGAACAGATCCACTTTGTTGAAACATCTGAAGTTTCTGAAGTTTGAGTGTGATTTCGTCTTGCAGGAAATCATTCGAAAGTTGCAATTTGAGGAAACGCAGTCTGAGTAACACCAAATGATTATTAATCCATGGTCTTCACCATCGGCCACCATGACATGCTTTGCGCTGATGGTGAACGTTTCTTATGGAGTAGAGGGTGCCAACAGGAAAGGCACGTTCTCAGCTTGTCTTGTCTGAGCCATGACCCCAATGTTTCATTTTCCCCTCTACTTATTCCGAATGGAGAAGGTTTATGGGAGATTGAATTGAACTGCACAGGTTGATGAAAGATAAACTGAATGGGATGAATTAATTTCCATGTGCAGTAAGACTAATAAACATGTTAATGGATCGAGAAAGAAAGATCTATTTGTATTTGGATAACGTCAGTAACTGGTACCTGGATGAACGCCAATGAAGTGCGTTTGAAGCAGATCCGTCATTGGCAAGCCTAATGTGTAAATCGGAGCTGTTCGTTTAACCATAGATTAAAAACAAAATAAAAACCTAAAGACACCAGTGAGTGCATACGTAAATTTAAGTGTTTGTTCTGCTCTTATTTGCACCCGGGATTGTACAGGACCCAAGGGTGTATTCTCAGAAGAAGGAGTTACCCATTTAATACACAGATGAGCAGCATATTCTTTCTTTCAGAGGGTATCAAATCTGTGGAATCCTTTCCAACAGCGAGCTGTCATGAGGGGTTATATAGGAAGCTGAGATAGTCAGACATTGTGCACTCGAGAATAAAAGGCCAACGGGATAAGCAATAAAAGTGGAGTTGCCGATTAACCAAATCAGCCATGATTTCATAGCTGACCTGTTCGGCCAAATGGCTTCCATCCGTACCAATGCCATTTCTGTTATTTGGAAAATGGAAGAGAGCATTGTAAAGGATGAAAAGAAGAAATCTTAGAAAAAATGTTTGCAAACAAACTGAGTCAAAATCATTTGTTGAAATTTAAACCACACTTGATAATTTTGCAGGGTTCTTTGCTGACATGACAAGCAGAGTTGATCAAGGTTGATGAAGTATATTTGAACTTTGAGCTGCCCTTCAGTTAGGCGCAATATAAAATGCATTGCACAAGGTAGGAGTTCATCGTGATAGGTGATAAATTAGCCTGGACTGCCCACTGTGTATGGGGGGATTCATGGGCATTTTTTCAAGTTGGAAAGACGTAATTAGTGAAATGCAGAAATATTAAACATCGGGCTTCAAATATTTAGCTCTGTATGCATGACATGACAGAAGTGACAAGGTGAAACGTGTTCGGTTTTGCTGAAGGTACGCAGGAGGAGGGAGGGCATGCTGTGATGGGGACGGGGAAATCTGTAAAATCATATACTGGCGTTCGGTTGAGTGACTGGGGGAGTACCTGGCAGGTGCAGTTTCATGTCGGGAGAATGAGGTGATGCACTTCTGTAGGAAGAGTCAAAAGGCAGACTTCTTCTAAAATAGAGAAAAAAACCTCCAAAGAAGTGCTGTGCAGAGAAATTTGGGTGATCTTATGTATGAAACATTCAAAAGAAAGTTTGCGACATGTTTATTTTCATCTGGCAAAAAGGATGGCCCCGTTTCCTAATGGTCACAACGAATGAGGCAGTTTAGAGGCAAAGAATGAATCTGAGGAGTATATAATTAATTGATGACTAAGGTATGGACCATGCTTTTTTTCCCCCATCGAACTACTTGATTTATTGATTGTGGTTCCCTATACTTTCTTTACAATAGAGCCGGGAGTGGGAAAGGTGAAATCAAAATCAGTAATGAGTATTGCCGCCCTTTATTTCTCACAAGCAATATTTTTTCTTAAATGATTTATTTCACAATGTGGGAACCGTGGGTGGGCTTGTAAACTAGACCCGCTGGTGACTTCTTTCCTCACTGTTCATCATCTCTGCCCAAACAGATCTACATCATTGTCTACTGAATCAAGGCAACGTCGAACTATTGCACCCATATCACCAACACTTCGGCATTGCACACACCTCTGTCGGTCATCTTGCAATATTAATTGATCCTTTACTGTGTTGCTATTGCACATATTATGAGACAAACAAAACAGATACTGCTGGGACTGGGTTTTGAATACACGCTATTGCAACCACAATGCAGATTATTGCCCACAATGCGACGCAGAGGCAAACAACGAGCCGTCAGTAAGTACAGAGTACGTTCAGTGCTGAAGGGCATATCAGGAACAGCACCAGAAGCACAACAGAAACACTTTTCTGGGCGACGATTTTTCGGAATGAAGATATGGGTGTGTTTTCCCTTTCAGAGAGATAAAAGCCAACTGAACTGCCTGACGCAGCTTCACGTGTTCTGAATAAGGTAACAGTGTAACATTTGGTCGAAACAGCTGGATTAGCTGGTTTGTCCGGAGACAACAAATCAAATTCAAATTCGGTCTATTCGTTTAAATTATGTCCCCAAAATACGAAACTCCAATCAATTTTGAACTTAGTACATTGGCAATCTTACTAGCCAAAGAATCAATCCGATGCTTTGGTGATATAAGATCAGGAAAACCTGGACCTTCGAGGGAATACTGCAAAACCAAAAGCATGTACACACTGCTCGAAAAATAGCTCTTTTCCTTAAATTAGAAGTGAGAGAAATGGCTGTTGAAATTGCTAAATAGTTGCTCCGATTTGATGATGATTCTCAAATTTGCATGAAAGTTGAGAAGGAAGAAAGAAGACCACATTTCTTGAATTAGAAATAAGTTAGATTTGGGTTTAAAGAAGGGCAAAAGCAAAGCTGAATTTGTAACAGAGGTGCTCAAGCATTGAGGTGTGTGTCAGAGAAATGGAGAAGTCCAAATGGAGAAGTCCAGTTAGAAGATAAACGAAGAGACAGAAAAGGAAGAGAGCGAGAATGTTCTCAGTTGAGCAAAGAGAGTGAGAAGAAAGGGAGAGAGAGAGAGAGAGAGTGGGAAGAGAGAGAAAGAGGGACAGAAACGAGAGAGAGGAAAAAGAAAGAGAGAAAATCCTCAGCTGGTCAAAAAGACAGAGAATTTAAATTTGAGAAGTTGTGACTTAATCGGCAAAGTCAATTTAACAGGATGGAGATTAAAAGAAATGGGAGTGATAAGTATATTTACGTCAATACTCTGCCAGGTTTTGATGAGAAAAAAAAACTTGAAGCCATCTTTATTCAATTTGAAAACAAATGGCCAAGCATATGGAGTTGTCCAAGGATTTATGGGTAATGCTACTTTATTGCGAAACTGAGAGTCAAAGCTCGTGAGGTTTAGCCGCACTATCAGATGAGGGGTCACGAGATTATGTAACGGTTAAACAGGATATTGTAAGTGGTTATGAATTTGTACCAGAAGCACATCGACAGAGGTTCAGAAACACAAAGAAGGAAACAGATCAGACTTACGTTGATTTAGAAATAATTAAGCATACTATTTCGATCAAAGGGTGCCTGCTTTAATCTTACATAAGACGTTTGAGCCAATAAAAAGGATTATTCTGCTGAACAAGCTTAAAAACACACTTCCAGAGACAGTACGAATTCTCGTCGAGGAACAGAAAGTTCACTAAGTGAGAAAGGCAGCAGAATAAGCAGATGATTACATGTGGGTGCATCAGGCAAGTTTGCAGCCTGACAACAGTCGAGAACTCTGGTCAGGATTTACCACAGAATAAAGAAAAAACCACGATGGTGAAAAAAAGGTGAAAGATAGTAAAGCAGATCCCAAGAAGTGCCAAGGAGCTGCAGGAGAGTGCAAAGCCTTGGCAGGGTCTCGGTATGGAGTTATTACATTCTCGACAAAGAATTCGCCTCTGCGGGTAAATTTTACTCAGACAGAACGGTGAGAGAATGACAGAGCGTTCATGTTTTTCGAGATGCAGGACCTAAGCAGACGCTCAAAATAAGAGAAGAACGAATATGAATTCTTTCTGATCTGCTACCGGAGTGTGATACGTTGTGTAATCGATGGACAGAAATTTAGATTTCCATTATATAAAATCAAGCTTTAGTGCCAAATCTAGGTTGGGAAAGTTACAGTGAGAGTGACTGACACAGTGTCAGTTCAAGGTACTGAAATACTCCTGGGTATCATTTGGCAGGTTCCAATGTTGGACTGATACCCCTTGACTTGGGGAAGCCCATGGAAGACGAAGAAGCTGAGGAGTTAAGAAAATAAGTATCTGGCAATTTCCCAGAATGTGTGGTAGCCAGACACCACGACCATAAGTCACAGCTCGAAGCAAAACGTAAAGAGAAAGATGAAGGAGTTGAAGTTCAGTTTACAGATGCCCTGTTTGACGTAATGGTGCATGAAAACCCTGAAACCGGCCGAGGGTCAGGCAGAAGTGTATAGTTCTGAAATGCAAAGGAACGTAGAAAGGCACGACAAGACGACAAATAAAATCTGTGAATTACGTACCCGAAAAGGAGGAACAGAATATTCCAGAGGGGTAAAGGTGTGACCCTTTGAAATTAATTAAAGAAAACTTGACAGGACCGAAGTTAATGATCTCACACTTAGATTATGTAACAATGGAGATGATGAGATTCAACCGGTTAGGTGAGTTATCAAAACAGCATAAAAAGAGGGCACAGTACAGAATGAAACAGATGGCATATTAAAGATTTAAGATTCGGATGTTTTACCAAGGGGATCAATTATTAATACTGTCACCAGCGATTGGATCTATTCAAAGGCAGGTTTAGCCGGCCCTACCAAAGCCAGAAAAAAAATTGAGCCGGAGAACTATCTGCTCAAGAAGTCAGATAGTAAAAAATGGTGACACATGTTGAATCCTTAGTATACGAGGGATAAAGAACGAGAAAAACCGGTGTTAGGTACTGCCCTGAAGAGTGAGGAATCAAATCCAGATGGAATGGATTTTGATGTGCCTCAAATTCGATTTAAGAAGGGTAAGGAGTCGTTGAGGAATGGAATAGTAAGTTATCTATCGTAAGACCATTAAACGTCGTTTAAAGATCTGTTCCTACAGTATAAGAACATGCGTCAGAATCAGGTGGGGAGGACTAATACGATTGTCCATGACGTAGAAGCAGAGAATAGACAAAACAACACCCCGATCAGCTTAATACATTCAAAGCTTGACAGGTCCAAATGGAGGTGCTCGACGAGGACATTTTCAAATCCTGTCATAGCAAGTGGATTAGGCCGATTATCTTATTTCCCACGCCGACGAGACTGAAGAAAAGTGAACGCTGTTACGAAATCGGAGTCACATTCATTTTCTCGATTGGAGGACTGTCTTGAGAAGTTTGGACAAGCTAGTTCATCACTAAGATTGATTTAATGCATGGTTCACTGCCAGATACCTTTTTCAAACCTGGCGAAAGAAAAAGTGATACACTTTGAAATGAAGAACACACCCGCCACATTCCGGAGACTCATGAACAGATTAAAAGAATGAGAAACAAAAGAACTAACTAACAGCACCAAGTGTTCCGAAGAAAAAGCAATATTATGTAAACTTTTTTGGTCTAGCAGTTAATGTAATTGGTTGCCCTGAGACAAAAAAAAAAGAAAAATAGGCCAATAAATTTAAATTTTACACCCCCAAAAAATACACCAATCCAGTTTGAAATTGATCTGTGGTAATCTTAAAAACACAATTCGATGTTTTGCGTGTATAAGCCCAGGGAAAATTGAACTTTTGAGCGGAGAACTGCCAAGATACTAGCGTGTAAAGACTGCCTGAGAAAACAGTTCTCTTTACGGTTTTGCTTTCAAAACGTAACCGGTGAAGTAGATTACCCAGGAAGAAGAAAAGAGGACAGCAATGCAGAGAAGAATCGAAAACTGCCAGGTTTTGAGTTAAGACATTTCCTTTTGCAAAACATAATCGGAATTTCTATCGGACCAGTATTGTAGAGGAGAAAATAAAATAAAAAATGTAAGTGGAAGCAGTAGTAAATCGTTGTTAGTTAATTATTCTCGAGTACACTTGATGAAATAAAGTTGCTTATTTTCACTTTAAATAGTTCTGGGCCTGTCGAAAATTTCAATGTCTCAGGAGCATCATCCGTTTACTCTTTTATTACAGAAGGTAAAGTATCATAAGTTGCGTCTCTGATCCTCCTGTATTTTATAAAGGAACATGGCCAGTGCAGCCTCTCTGCTTCCTCCTGCATGACAGAAAACAAGGCAACAGGAGCAGTGTCTCTGCTTTCGACTGTATGAGAGAAAGTGAAGTAACAGGAGCAACGTCTCTGCTTCCTCCTATATCACTGGAAGTAAAATAACTGGAGCAGCGACTCTTAAACTTCCAGAATCAATCGGAACTAAAGCAGCAGGAGCGGCGTCTCTGCTTTCTACTGAATCATAGAGTGTAACATGGCATGAACAGCGTCTCTGCTTCCTTCTCCTCAATTTGTTTTTTTTTTATTTAGTGGAGCACTGACCCGAATGTCCACGATACAGGAGCATGCAACATTTCTCCCAGTTCTAACATGGCAGTGCTTACCAGCTAATTGCGTAGCTCTCCCTCACTTCTGGCCAATTACAATGAGGCACTAAGTCGGAACGTACCCTTTGACAATGAAGCTACTCTCAGGACTGAATAAGGCCCTCTTTCGATTCATATCGTCTGAGGCACCTGCAATTCAGTGTTGTTATGTCTCAATTCTCCCATTTAATGTTGAACTGCAGGAATTACACAATTATCTAATTCCCATATCCAGATTCTCCTACATTAATTAACCCTAAATCAATTCTTCGATTTCTTAATTCGTTGCAATGATTCACCAATTTAATGGTCCGCTGCCATCATTCTTAAATTTAGGCATTAACAAGTTGCATCGAAGCGTCAGTTGCCCTGCTATATATCTCTGTGATTCTAATTACAACTCTGGTGTCCCGAATATGTTCTCACCTTTACTAATCCTGCTCAAATACTGGAACTGAGCGAACTCTACCATGGGATATTACACAGTCCCAGTTCTAACACAAATAATTTAATGGCACCTGTATGAATTCAGAAATTATTTTTCTCCCCTTTAATTACTCACTGATTCACTTATTCCACGTAGAGGTGCCATATAGATATTTTTATTTAATTAGTGGTGCGTGGACCTAAATCTTGAATTGACAGATATTTCCGACATTTCTCCTTTTTCTGTCCATATTACCACATTTCGACGTGCTCTGCTCCAATTCTCCTATTTATTGGCTCTCCCCCGAATATTCCATTGTCATAGCACTCTGCAGCAAATCTCCCCTTTACGGATTCCCGCTAATTCTCCCATTTATTCATACCACTATCTATTTTTTCCATTCCTTAATGCTCCTATCAAAATTTACCATTTAAAGCTTCCCCTCTCTAAATCTCACTTTTATTAGTGCCCTGCCACAATTCGCTAATTTGGTTTCATTCTGCACCAGTTTTTCCATTTTGTATTTCCGTGCACCAATTCTCCAATTTCATGAACGGCTGCCAGAACTCTCTAATTTTACAGTGTCTTTCACGAAATCTGCAAATTACCAATCCTGCCCAAATCTCTCCATTATTCACGACCTGCACACATGCTCCCACTGTGTATCGCATGCCTCCATTCCCCCATTCAGTTGCTCCCTGGTACATAGCTTCCACAATATGTTGTACTAATCACATTTTCATTCTTTGATACATCAAACCTTCACTTGATTACTCCTGTCCAACATTTCTCCGGTTAACTGGTTTCCAGCTTGTGCGCTCCTGTTTACACGTGATGTCCTCCGATTCCCATTGACCCACGTCATTGACTGCAACAATTCTCTCATTTACTGGAGCGCTGCATCAATTTTCCAATTCAGTTATGCCCGAGCACATTTCCCCCATTTAATGATATCTGGAACACGTTGTGCACTAAGTGTTGCCCCACACCAATTCTCCCATTTACGCATTCTTATATTAATTGGTGCCAACCACGATTCACGCATTCAGTATTGCCCCATCACAACTTTCCCATTTAGTGCTGAAATATCTCCACTGTTATAGAAAGCATAGCACCAGAAGCAGCTTCTCTGCGTTTTAGTGTATGATAGAAAGTAAAGTAGCAGATGAAGCCTCTGTTATCTCATGTTCAAGTCAATGACAGAAAGACATTTCTCAGGAGCAGCGTCTCTGCTTCCACCTGCATCAGCGAAAGAAAAGTACGAGGAGCAGTGTCTCTGCTCTCTGTGCATTAATGAAAGTAACGTCGCAGGTGCAGCGTCCCAGCTTCCCCATGCATACGAGAAAGTAAAGTAGCAGTGGCGGAGTTTCTGCTTCCTCCTGTATCAAAGAAATTGATTTTGCAGGAACAGTGTCTCTGGTTCACCCTGTAGTATAGAAAGCAAAGCAGCAGGAGCAGCGTACTTGCTTCCTCCTGATTTACAGAAGGTAAATGCGCACGTACAGCGTCGCTTCTTCCTCCTGAAATATACAGAGTAAAGGAGCAGGCGCAGCAGTTGTGCATTGTTGAACTAAATGGGAGAGTTGTAGCAGGACAGCACCAAATGCGAGAATTTGCGCAGTATAGCAGTAAATGTAAGAACTGGTGCAGTGCAACATCAAATGGGAGAATTTGTGCAGTGTAACAGTAATTTGGAGAATTTGTGCAGTGTAACAGTAATTTGGAGAATAGGTGCCGTTTAGCTAGAAGGCTATTTGAAGATTTAATGCCTGGGACACCAAAAATAGAGATTTCTGGATTGGGCAACTCGGGAGAATTGTTGCAGGAAAATACCAAATGGTAAAATTGATGCAGAGATCAAGTCAATGACAGTTTTGGGGCATGGCACCAGTAAATGTCAGCATAAGACTATGGCACTTCTAGAATTTGGCTAGGGTATCAGTAATCGTGAAAATTGATATCAGGGAACAGTAAGTGAGAGAATTCGTGGGTACCAGTAAATTAGAGATTTTGCACACAGTATCATTAATTTAGAATATTTTTGCACATTGACAATTCGTTCATGATTTGGAGCAGAATGCGTCTAAATATGAGATAGGGACAGGTTTTCAGTCAGAATGGGCACATGTTGCAGGAGTCAGTAAATTAAAGATTCGGTTAAGCTCACAACTAAGTGAAAAAAATGAATTACGTCAAGGAACAGCTATATGGCTGCGTTGACAGAGGGCGTCAATAATTGGAGAATTGGTGCCAGTTCTACATAATTAGTCAATTCGTGCACTAAGTGAGAGCACTGGTGCACGATAATATTGGAGAGTTGCCGTCTAAACGATGGGAAATGCACTGTTGGTGAATGGGAAATTCGGTGCTTGGAAGAAAAATCATAAATGGGAGCATTGGTGTAGAAACTACGAAGTGGAAGAGCTGCACAGTGGATCTGTATACGAGAATTGGGGTATGGCACCGTTAATCAGAGAATTAAAAACTTGCCACTCCTAAGTGCCAGATTTAGACGAGGGCATCAGTGAATATGAGAATTGAAGTTGGATGATATTGAGTGGAGAACATTTTCAGGATATAAGAAAATGGGAGTTTCCTTATCGGGCAACACTGGACTGGAGAATCGGTGCAGGACATCCGTACATAAGAAATTCTGTGCAAGGTACCAATAACTTCAAGAATTGGAGCACATCACGTGGATATGCGAGAACACAGTAGGGAATCAATAAATAGGGGAAATTTTACCAAAGAGTAATAAAGTGGAGATTCGATGCAGGTTACCACGAAATAATGATATCTTAGTGGGACAACATTATGTGGAAAGTGTGTATCAAGGCAGAAGTAAATGGGAAAATTGGGACAAGAAAATACTCAACAGGCGAGGTAGTGTAGTTTATCACGAAAGGGAAGATTTGTGCAGGATGGCTAATTTGGAGATTTGATACAGAACATGCCAAAATTAGATAATTATGACAGGTCATTTCTCCTCTGCGTTAACCTGCCCTGATCTCCATTTCCGCATCAGGATTCTATTTTTCAGATCATACCTCTCCAGACTATATTCAGCTTCCTTTTCTGATTACTCAACCACAAATATATATTTTTTTATCGTCTTGCCTTGCTGTCGCACATCCCTTAGCCTTTTAGGACTAAACACTTCTGTTTGTCCCTCTCTAGTTTCAGGTGTTTTGCTGCGTTCCGTCAAAAAGGGTATCCATTAACTGAACCTCAACTCCTTCATCTTTCTCTTCATGTTTTGGTTCGTTTTGTGACCTATCATAGTGGGATCTGGTTACCACAAAGTCTGAGAAAATAGCAGAAGATTTCTGTTAAACTACTCAGTTTTTTTTTGTTCTGCCTTGGGATTCTCCATCGCAAAGGGCGGAGTAATCTTGGATCTTGGATCCTGGATCCTGGCAAATCATTCCCAAGAACAAACTAAATTTCTGGAACTTACACTCTGTCAATCAGACCCACTGTAAATTCCCCAGGGTTGTGTTGGCACTCCAGTCCGATCTTACATAGAGGAACACTAAATTTCTGTTCAACTATCTCACAAATTACCACAACCTCGTGTAACAGACCAGAAGAAGTACATATTCGCACATCCCTTACTATCAGCGACTGGTTAGATCACGCGTCTCGACAAAATACACCTTTTTGTCCTTTTCCCCCGTTCAATTTGAGAAACCTTTACCCACACAGGCGTATTCTTTGTAGAGATCAGGTACTAATTCCATACCCAAACCCTACTTATTCCATGCATTCTCCTGAAGCTCTTTTGCTAACTTCACTAATGGCACTAGATTAGTTTCTTTGACCATATAATTTCCCACAGTGCCTTTATTTAACGACCAGCACTGTGAATTTGCGTGTCAACGTTCTGGCAGTGAACACTTACTTTTATTTCACCAGTGTCCTTCTGAAACCATCTTCCCTGTCATATTCCGTGTCTCACTCCACTACAGTGAAAACACCTGAGGCGTTTCCCCTCCTCTTCACTCTTTTGGGATTATATCACGTGGTAAATTCGTTCCTGTATTCTCTACTTTGGGGTTCGTAGTGCAGGATCTCCCCTTCCCTTACCTCAATCACTCACAGGACGAAATTCTGGCCTGAAGCTTTTCTTCTGCACCAACAAGTATTCATCTACTGCTCTTCTCACTTGCTGCACCCTCTGCTGCTCCACGTGAATTCTTACCATCTCTGCACGTACGTTATTAAACTCCTCCAGCCAGCAGAGTAATCTCTCATCGAGCCTCAAAGGTCTAATCTATGTTTAAAGCACATAACCATGTATCAAAATGACTGTGCATATGTTTTCGAACTGAAGGGCAGTATGACCTGGTTCCTTCTGATGCGCTGTCGACATGATTCTGGTACCCACTCACAAACACTTAAAATAACCTTTTTAAATTCTTGATAAGCTCTTGACCCCTCACCTGACGGCGCTGCAAATACCTCAACCACTCTGCGTATCAGTTGAATCTCAATTTGCATTACCCATACATCCTCGGACAACTCCACCACCCCAGACAATTTTTCAAAAAACGAAACAAGGTTTCAACATCACTTCCATCAAAGTGTAGTAAAGTTTTAACATGTTTATATACATGACAATCTTCTCTTTTAATCTGCATCCTGCTGACTTGACTTTGCTGAATAAGTTGCAACTTCTCAAGTTCAAATTCTTTCTGTTTTTTGACTCTCCCTTTGATCTCTCTCGTTGCTCAGCTAAGAACGTTCTTGCTCTCTCTTTTCGCTCACTCTCTTTGTCTCTCCCTCTGCCTGTGTTCTTTCTCTTTGTCTTTGTCTATCCCTGTCTTCTCTCTCTTTCTCTTCCTTTTCTCTCTCTTTCTCCGTCCGGTTCTCTTTTCTCTATCTCTGTTGTTTATCTTCGAACTTCAGTTTTCTGGATTATAATTTACGTGTGCCTACCTCTACTGCACTTGTCTGTTTTTCTGACACAGCTAAGTGTTTAAATAATTCCCTTATAATTTCCACTTTGCTTTTGTCCGTCGTTAAGCCAAGATCTAACTTATTTGCTAATTCTAAATGTATGGCCTTTTCCTTCCCCTCTCAACATTCACAGCAAATTTGAGAAGCAAGTCCCATAAACGCATGAGTTATTTTAAGTGTAATTTCGCTTAATTTTAATTCGATGAACCACAAGACATCGAAATTAAAGTAGGAGTCTCGCTTACATTTTATTTGAAGTTCGATGACACGAACCAGCAAGTGTTTAAATCTGCTGGAATTTTCGTACCAACAAATCTATTCAAATCTGTCTAACATAGTATAAATGGCAGCGACCAGCCCCCAAACTGTTACAAAATATTGTAAACCACCTCTGTTCATTTTAAAACAGCAACACAGAAATATTTCCGTGAAAGTTCGAAAATCCAAAACAAAGGTAAAGTAAAATTAACACATCTAATTCTTAAAGTGTATCATAGAATAGTTAACGAACAGCTATTTGCGGTCCCTTCACCAACCTATCGTTTAATTTCCCTTCTATCATACCCGACTAATGAAACACCCGATTAAGATTTACTGAAAACTTCGAACTACATAATCAGCGAGCTTTCCAATCTGCTTTTTATATATTCCTCCGTAAATTTCCTCTTCAAAACAGTGTCGATGATTTTCCGTGTGCTCCCTCCTTCTCGAGGGAGGTACCACTCAGAGTGTTCTGACTAGAAGTCGACATCTTTTGGTCTTTTGGCAGTTGTTCCTCAATTGTTCCTTTTTGTCGGTCCTATACCACGAAAGCATTGGATTGTATTATTAGGTTTTAATATTGCCAATACACAAAATTCAAACCTCGATAGCGTTTGGTATTTGTTGGGGGTTATAATTTAAATTTACTTGCCTAATTCAAATTTGTTTTTGTCTCCAGGAAACCAGTGACACCAGCTGCTGGACCAAACAAATACATTATATCTTGATCAGAAAACTTCGTGCTCTCAGGTAATTCTGCTACCTTTTTACTTGCTTAAAGAGACAGCACACCCACATCATCATAACACAGGCTCACTCCTTCCCTCCCTCCCAGTCTCTCTTGTTCGCTCCCTCCCTCCCCTCCAGACTCACTCATTTGCTCGCTCTCACCCACGCAGACTCACTCGATTCCTGCAACCCCTTCTCAATTGTTCGCTTGTTTTCTCTCTCAACCATGTCTCAATCGTTCGCTTGCTTTCTCCTACCCAGGCTCAATCACTCCTTCCCTACCAGTCTCGGTACTCGCTCCCTCCCTCTAAGTCTCAATCAGTTCGATGATCTCTCTCTCGCCACTTCCTCTCTCCACAATCACTCTCACACCCCCAGTATCACTTCCTCTCTCACCTATCTGTCCCAAATCTCTCTCTCCACCGCCCTATCTTCGCTTACCGACGTATTTCTACCAAATCCCTCTCTCTCCTCGACCACTTTCCCTCCGCTTCTCTCTCTCTCTCTCTCGCTCCCTCCCATTTCTCCCTCTGTTTCGTCCACTCTCTCTGTCTCGCTCACTGCTCTCTCCCGACTTCTCTCTATCTGCTCTCCCTCTCTTTCAGACAGTAATTTCCATTCCCATGTGATCGAAATGCCCTCCAATGCATTTCATCGACGTTCCACACCCCTGCACTCAAACCCCACCCCTCCAACTGCAACAAGGAAAGAATCACACCCCCGATCCTTACCTTCCACCCCACCAACTTCCGCATAAACTGCATAATTTGCAGACATTTCTGCTACTTCGAAACGCACCCCACCACCAGAGATTTATTTCTTTCCCCAACCCTTTCCGCTTTCCGGAAAGACAGTTCCCTCCATGACTACAGAGTTAGGTCCACTCATCCCAACAACTTACCCTCCCCTCCTGGCACCTTGCCCTGCCACCACAGGAATTGCAAAACCTGCGTACACACCTCCCCCCTCACCTTCTTCCAAGGCCCCTAAGGCGCCTTCCACATCCATCAAAGTTTCACCTGCACATCAACCAATGTAAGTTTTTTGTATCTGCTGCTCCCGATGCAATCTCCTTTACAATGGGGAGACTGGACGCCTCCTCACAGATCGCTTTGGTGAACATCTCGGGGACACCCGCAATAATCATCCCCACCACCCTGTGGCCGAAAATTTCAACTCCCCCTCCCACTCTGCCGAGGACATTCTGGTCCTGGACCTCCTCCACCACCATTCCCTCACCTGCCAACGCCTGCAAGAAGTATGCCTCATTTTCCGCCTCGGAACACTTCAAGCCCAGGGTGTCAACGTGGACTTCACCATTTTCCTCATTACCCCTCCCCTACCTCGTGCCAGTTCCATCCTGCCAGCATCGTGACTTGTCCTACTTGCCAGTCTTCCTTCCCACCTGTCCGCTTCACTCTCCTCTCCGACCTATCAAACTTATCCCCACCTCCATCCACTTATTGTTCTCTTGGCTACCTTCTCCATAGCTCCACCCCTTCCATTTATCTCTTCCCCCCAAAGGATTACTGCCTCAGTCCTGATGAAGGGCCTTTGACCGAAATGTTAATTTTACTGCCTCTGGTGCTACCTGACATGCTGTGCTTTTCCAGCACCACTTTAATCTCGATTCTGATCTCCAGAATCTGCTGTCCTCCCTTTTGCCCTCTCTCTCTCTGGCAAGGCTCACTCTCTCCCAATTCACTCTCTTTCTTCCTCCCGAAGCGCTGTGTCTCTCCCCCACTCTTTCTCCCTCTCTCTCATACACCCACCCCACCCAAATCTCTCTCTCACCTACCTCTCACTCTCATCCTCTCTCTCACCCCTCCCAACCCTCCATCTCTCTCTTCCCAATTTTCGCACATTCACCTCCCTCGCTCTCCGTCCTTCTGTCTCCGCTCTCTCTCTATCACCTCCGCTCTCTAACAGTTCCTCATACTCTTCCCTCTTTCTCTCTCTCCCTCTCTCCCATCCCTCTCTATCCCTCCCTCAATCACTCTTAGTCGCCCTCCCTCACCTCTTCTGTCTCTTTTCCTCTCCCGACCTGCTCCACCTCCTGCTCCACTCCAAGTCTGACCCTGCTCTCTCACACACGCCTCTTGTCCTGTCTCTCTATATCCCCTCCCTCTCTCTGTCCCTTTCCCGCTTTCTGGCTCTCTTCCCTCTCCCGTCTCCTACCCGTCCCTCTCTCAATGGCCCTCTCCTCGCACCTCGCTCTCCCTCTCTCCCACTCCATCCCACACACTGTCTCCGACCTTCCAACTCTGTCTCCCCTCATCCCACACTCTCTCTTCCCGACTCACATGCTCTCTTCACTTCACATTTTCTCTCCTCTCTCTTCTCACTCTCTATGGACACACTTTCCAATACCTTCTTGTCTCTCCGTCTAAATCTTTTCATACCGCCCTCACTCCTTCCCTCGTCCTCTGCCTGACTGTCTTTATCGATTCCCCACAATCCTCCCTCTGTCTAATATTATCCCTGCTTCTCTCTGAATCTCTCTCCCCGAACTCTCCCTCTGTCTGACTCTCTCCCTCTTCCTCTCATTCTTCCTCTATCTAACTGCCTCTCTCTCTCCCCCATGTCTTCCCCAGAGGACTTTCTCTCCCTCGTGTCGCTCTTTCCGTCACTCTCTTTGTCCCACCCTCGTTTCCTCTCTATCTGGCACACTCCCTCGCTGGTACCTCCCTCTCTCTTTGACTCAGAGATGGGTAACATGTGGTAGGGACGCTGCAGTGGGGAGGGAAGCGGAGAGAGCACCGAGAGATGTGTGGATGTGCGAGGAGGGAGAAAAAATTGGGGAGAGATAGAAAGGAGGGTGAGAGACAGAGAGAGCAGGAGGATCAGAGAGAAAGGAATGTACAGAGAGGAGTGCAGGTAGGTGGAAAAAGTGGGTCGGGTGAGAGAGAGAAGGGGGAGAGAACGAGTGAATGTGAGGGGGAATTAGAACAGAGAGTGTGCAGAGAGAGGGAGAGAAATGAGGTGGAAGAGGTGGGAGAAAAGGTTGGACAGAGGGCGAGCGTGGTATGAGGAAGAGAATGATTTATAGAGACAGTGAGAGAGAAAGAAATAGAGAGAGTGAGAGAGAGAGAGAGACAGATGTTGCCACGTGATATGGCGGAAGGGAGTGATGATGAATTTTGCCCAGGGCCAGGTCCGAGTGTGGGATACAGAAGTGAAAGCAAGGACGAGTGACTTAAAACCAACTGCTGATTTCAGGTCCGGTTCCCTCCCCTCAGGGCCAGGCCTTATTGTTGTGTCTGTCTCTCTCGAGTTCAGCTTCTCGAACACAAAGACAAACAACAGCAGTTTTTAAAGAATATTTTTATTGTTTACAAATTGAACTGATGGATCCAGTCAGTGGGATGGTGCTTTTATTACTGACACGTTGAGTTTAGAGAAACATTGAAATGTATCCCTGTAACCCCCCCTGAGAGATAGGTTTGGGCAAACCAACACTACGCTCAGTGCGTTACCAGAGCGACATCGTTGAAATATTGAACTGAAATGAGAAAATCCCGAAGGAATAGATTAATGAGTGCATTTGATTGATTGATAAATTTGTGTAAAGAGATATTTCAGCACATTCTTAAGCTGCTTTCTGAATTTAGTCTGAGTCACGGCATAAATCACGGTGTTTGTGCAGCAACTGAGAAGCTGCAGTATGAAGCTTAATGCCCGCACAAACGGATGGAGATACATCGAGTTATACCCAATCCGCCATATTCGGCCCCATATAGAATACAACATCAACATTGACCATAACAAGATAAAATTAGCTGATATCACAAACAGTAAAATTATGGATTTTTTTCGACTTCTCATTTCTGCATCAGACTGAGCGTCCCCATTGGCGCGAGTCCGGAGTCTCCTGCGGGCTCTGCTGGTCACTACAATGTTTCTGACGGTGAGAACATTGAGGAGCAGAATCAGGGGAAATGGTAGAACAGGTGTTAGAATGTGGTGGAGGGACTCGATTGTGACCCAGACAGGGGAGAACAGAACGGTATCTCTTACAACACAAAACCAGGGGGCGTTTCCTTTCCAATACCGACTTGAGAGCATAAAATACCAAAAAATGTTCTTTAAACAGCTCAGCACAGTCACTGCTCCCAGAACCACAATCACCGTTTTCTCACGGCAATATTTACTTTTCAGCTTCTGGCAACAAATGGCCACAAACCGATCAAATGTGAAAGTGACGGTGAACCAGACAGAACAGTCAGTAGCTGCATAAAGCAGGACGGCGTGTATATTACACACGGGTATTGACAAAAGGAATGAAAACTGTTCCCAGTAGACAATGGGAATGTGTCTCAGTGTCAGGTCGAGGATAATGACCAGGATATCCACCACTGCCATGGCTCCCAGGTAACGTCTGACACATGGAGACAATCCACAGTCTTTATAAAGCAGGACGTAGATGGTCACTACGTTAACTGTGAGGAAGGAAAACAAACCCATTATCGATTAGCCTGGAGGTAAAATGACAGTTTGTTGAGGACCCAGTGTGATTTCCAAATGTGTCATTGTAGTCAGAATTTATTAAAATAATTGCAGCTGAAATAACAAATGGGATGGTCTGAATAACTGAGAAAATGCATCATAATATACAAGAACTCCCCCACCAAATACCCAGAGACAAATCCATAAAAACAGACGGTTTCTGCAACGTTCCCACACAGTCGATCATTGGAGAGCAGACACACGTCACATTTTTCCAATTCCTCATACGTAATATAAATACGTTGCTACCCTGAAGGATTCTCTCCCAGTTCCCTGAACATAAACGGAGGTTGGAAATTTCTGTCTTTTAGTCATATGAGGTAGATACTCTGTCGTGAAGAAATGTGAACGCAGGGAAAACATTGTCACCACTTTAAAATTTTGAGGAGTCTCCAGAACAGTGTCCCCTTCTCCTTGGAACGGGACCTCTGCCTTAGGTATCTTATCTTTTGCTTAATTGACTGACGTCTGGCCATTCACAAATAATGTCGAAGATAGAATGCTCCAGCGAAAGTAAGTTCCAAAATGTTCTGTGGAATGGCGATTGTAGAATGCTTCAGGGAACGTCAGTTATCGAAAGTTAGGTGCAGAATGTTTCGGGGGAATGCCACTTATAGAATATTGTGTATGGAATGTTCTGGAGAATCAGTTAAAGAATGTTCCTGGGAATGTCAGTTATGGAATTTGGGTATAGAGAGTTCCCGGCAATTTCAGTTATGGAATGTCGGGTATAGAATATTCCGAGGAATGTCAGGTTATGGAGTAATATATACCCACATCACAAAGGCCGTTCTGCCTATTCCGTTTTATGGAAAGCACTCAGCGTCACCGTGGGAATCTCTCCCCAAAATCAACTCACCTGGCACTTTCGAACAAAAACAATATGGTTAAGACAATATCTCAATCATTTTATGTGAGATCCTCGTTTATGATCATACAGACGCTATCCCTTATTTCGAAATGCCTTCACATCTTTCTCAGTTCTGTTTAATACTCCCAAATATAAGATGTTCTGGTTATTGAGTTCCCAATATTTGTTGGTCAGTAGCCACGTCTGTTTAATGCCATTAATTCATACCCATATCCCGCAATGTATGCACTGAATGCCTCAATCTGTTTCGAGAATACAAAACACATTTAGATAGAGTAACTTTCATTCAGCTTTTAACTCATTATGCCCTGCTTCATTATCACCTATATTTCTCATATTGATCCAAACAGGGAACACGCTGATATCGTCAAACTCACAGAATCAGGCCTGATGGATAATGTTTCATGAATCCCTATAAACATTCCCGGGTATATACTGTCCCACTGACGGTACAAAGGCACAAGTTGTGGAGGGCACCTTGGGATGCAGTCAGGGGAGGAGTGAAACTGGAAATCGCCAGCATTAATTCCAGAACAAGGGAAATCTCATGGTGACAGGTCAGGGATGATCATGGAAATTGCCTGATGATGGACATTGACTGCACTCCAAACCACCCATTGGTGATAATTCAGTTCCTCTCGATATTGGAAATGAACTGGAGAAAGCACTGAGGGTGACAAGGACACTGAACCTATTCTGGGTGTAGGACTTTGATACCCATCATCATTGGTGTCTCCACAACTCCACCACTAACTGAGAAGAGCGAGGCCTCAAATCCACAGCAGCCAGACTGTAGGAAATGATGGGGAAACCAGCAAGAGGGAATCGTCCACCAAACTACTTGTCAGAGATGGATCTGTCCATAACAGTATCTGTAGGAGCAGTCAGAACACAGTCGTGGTGGCGGGAAATTCTCAAACACATATTAAATATACTGCCCAATGTGTTATGTGGCACTGCCTCCTGTGAAGTAGGACATGCTTCTAAAAGACTAAACAAATGGAAACTGGGCATCCATGAGGCACTGTAGGCCATCAGTAGCTGCAACATCAATTGCCTTCCCTCGGTCGTAAAGTCAAAAGTGAGCTGATCACCGATTATTCCAAAATGTTCAGCACAGGTCACAGCTACACCTATACTGAAGCAGATTATTCAGTCCATCAAGAGTTTTAAACAGTAGCAGAAGTAATCCATTGAGCCATTCGAAGCTGTGACACAACAACTGGAACAGCTTTGAATTTCTCATGTCTGTTACACTGGAAATGAAAGGGCACATTCAATGTTTTGAGTCTGCTACACAGGAACACGGGAAGAACTGGTTATTGACCCGGGGTCAGTGATATATTAGGGATAAATAAGTTTTCATCCGTTTTACACAAATTAAAGATTGCAGTGACACAGTGCCCAGTGCTGATGTCTCAACTACTTGCAACAAATATCAATGTTTTCGATAAACTGAACAAATGTACTCTAACGACAAATCGGCAGAAATTCAGTAATCAAGACGAGGGGGAGAATCTCACCTTCGATAAGCAATGGACAACAATTTGGCAGCTGGAATATACGTGAGTAACCTGAACGTGTATTTTTTTCTCCAAGAATAAAAGGTTGCATGTTACATAAATGGAGAGACATTGCAGGACGTAGTGATACAGTGTGATCTGGAGGTTGCAATCTGACACGTTCAGACATTGGAAGTGATAGTCTTCTCCCGATGTTCTCAGTAGCCCCATTGATATCAGTGCACACGAGATATTTTGATGTGGTTGGTTAGAGATGGGGAGTGGGGCGGGTGAGGGTGCTTTGTGCAGATTACCAAGGGGACATCCTATATCCGAGACACGGATCCGAGACAATGAGATAGGAAGACGACGATTGCTTCTTAATGACGAGGTTATGGCTGCTGCCCTGACAGTGGATATTCACCAACATGATCTACTGTGCATGAGCACACTGCAACATGAATGGAGTGAGTGACAGAGGATTCAATCACAAGAATGAGAACTCAAAATAAAGGCAATGCCAGAGCAACGGAAATGGTTAGTTATTTCACATTCTCAAACCACCATAGACAGCCATTAACCCAGGTGAGGTATCTGCTCAGACGAGGACTGTGAAGATCATTTTGGCTATGTCCAAACCAGCAATTGTCGAGTGTGGAAAACTGTGCAGACTACGCCAGTCCATTGATGAATAAACCCAGATTCGATATGTGTCCATCACGGGGAGCTTTGCAGACGACAGCATTGCATTTATCTATTAACGTGAACTACATATCTGTCCAGCACGTGAGAGAAGTAGACAACAGCAGTGTATTGACCTCTAAACTGAGAGTGATTTAGCGGTTTGGATCATAAATTGGCTAGTTGAAAGAAGACGACAGAGGGTGGTATTTGATGGGAAGTATTCATTCTGGATTTCAGTTACTATTGGGGTACCGCAAAGATCTGTTTTGGGGCCACTGCTGTTTGTCAGTTTTCTAAATGATCTGCATGAGTGCATAGAAGGATAGATTAGTATATTTGCGGATGGCACTGAGGTCGGTAGAGTTATGGATTTTGCCAAAGGATTTTGTAGTTTACAGAGTGGCATCGAGAAGCTGCAAAGCTGGGCTGATGGGTGAGAAATGGAGTTTAATGCGGAAAAGTGTGATGTGATTCACTTTGGAAGGAGTGCAGAGTACTGGGCAAATGGTACGATTCTTGATAGTGTAGATGAACAGAGAGATCTCGATGTCCAGGTACATAGATCCTTGAAAGTTGGCAAATAGATTGATAAGATTGTTAAGAAGGCATGGTTTGTCAGCTGTTAGTAGCAGAGGGATTGAGTTTCGGAGCCATGAGGTCTGCTGGAGATGTACAAAACTCTGGTGCAGCTGCGCTTCGAGTATAGCGTACAGTTCTGGTCACCACATTATCGCACGGATGTGGAAGATTTGGAAATGCTTCAGAGGATACTTACTGGAATGTCGCCCGGTATGGAAGGACGGTCTTATGAGGAATGGCTGAGAGACTTGCGGCTGTTTTTGTTTGAGAGAGGAAGTTTGAGAGATGGTTTAATTGAGACATATAAGATAATCAGAGAGTTATATAGAATCTTCTTTCCTCAGACTGCGATGGTAGCACAAGGGGGCATAGCTTTAATACGGGGGCGAAAGGTATAGGACAGATGTCAGATGTAATTTCTTTACTCAGAGATTAGTTGGCCAGTGGAATGCATTGCCTACGACAGTAGTAGACTCACAAATATTAAGGGCATTTTAAAACTTCATTGAATAGGCATATGAATGAGAATGGGCAAATCTCTCGTGCTTTCCACGTTTGATCTCAAAGTGACTTCAGACAAACAGACATCGGATAAACGTTAAATGGTCTCTGAAATGTCAAGCAAGACAGTCAACAGTATCAAATAGTTCCGAGGACCTAAAGGATGAAACTGGACAGAACCCCAAACCCAACCTTGGTTTTGGAAAAGGGAATGGAAAACACAATCCTGTCGACTCTGCAAAGACATCCTTCATAACAGCTGAGAGCTTGTGACAATATTGATAGAGCTTTCCGAGAAACTGCGCAGAAACTTCGGGAAATGAGTTGGCCTTTAATCACATTGAGTCTCTTCATTTTAGTTCAACGCTGAACATCTCCTTAATGCACCTCTCCCACACAATGGGCATATCAATAAATGTCACTAAACATTGGAAAAAATATGTTAACTTCAACAGTCCTTTCGATCCATCGATTTGTTCCTCCATTCAAAATAATGATGGCTTACCATCTATCTGCACACCATATGCTTTCTCTCCCTATTCTTTCGTATCCAGAAATCGTTCCTTATTTTCAGTGCCTTTGCTTCCACAGCCTTATGTGCGAAATAATTCCCCAGCTTCACCAGTCTCTGAGTGCACACATTTATTCTCATCTCAATGCAGAGTGGCCTGCATGTACCTCATAAGATAGCCAATTGCTTCAGATACCGAAGCCAGCGGAATGATCATCCCCGCTTCCAATGTGTCTCACTCAGTCATAGTCTTATATGTTTCACTGAGACCTCCACTCATTTTTTCTAAATCCCATTGAATACAGATCGAGCTGACCCAAACTGTGCTCATACAACAAGCCTGTCAATCCAGAAATCAGCCTTGTCATCCTTCGCAGCACTTCCTCAAAGTCCGGTTTGTCCTTTATTAGGTAAGGAGACCAAAAGATGCACACAATACTGCACAATGTTCCAAATAAGTCTGAACAAGGTCTTTTACAGCTTCAGTAAGACACCCTTACCCCTGGACTCAAATCCCACTGAAATGCAGGTCAACACACCATTTTTCTTCATAACTACTTTCTTTACCTGCAATATTACTTTCAGTGACTGGTCTACAAGGCGATCCAGATCGTTCTCAATGCTACAGCTACCCACTTGTTGGGTCTATGTACACTGGTCAACGTGCCAATGCCATTCCCGTATTGACTTCTGCCTTCAGGACGCACTGCTATGCATAGATCTCGGAGGTCTGCGCAGTTTTAAAAAAAACGCCGGCTCAGTCTCTTTATAGCAAACCAACTCATTCGCACTCATTAAATCAATTTTCCTGTATTAGCATTCACTTAGATATAACTTGAAACAGTCCGTTATTACTGCAATACCCACAAACGTGTATAGCTATTTTCCTGTCTTATAACATGCCCACATTTGTGTTGCAGTTTTGATTTTGAAATGTATAACCACCATCAATGTTAGATTCTCCTTGCTGTTCCTGAGCTCCACTTCACCTGGTTCTGTGGAATCTGAGTGGTGTGGACTCTGGGGCGGGGGATTCATGGGAGATTCAAAGTTGAGATCAACTCTGCACAACATATATGCTGTCACTCCTGTGTCATTGTGAAATTTTCCTCAGATCGCCTGTTCAGATTGTGGAGTACAGAAGGACAATTATCTTTCAATAGTGCTCTGCATCCCCCTTGACAGCTGAGACTGCATTAACATTGGTGGGAACATTACAGCAGACTGGCAACGTGTTGATCCTTCTGTACAGAATCTTAGTGAAAACACATCTGGAGTAATGTGCACAGATTTAGTCTCCTCACTGAAGAAAGGATATTGCGACATTGGAAGCTGCTCAGAGAGGGTTCCCTCAAATGTTTCCTCCACTGGAGGTGTTAAGGTAATGATTATCAGATTGATCCAATAACCATTGGAGCTTACAAGAATGCAAGATGATCTTATTTTAACCTGGAAGATCGGAAGGAGTCAGCAACAGACGCCAAATTCACAGCAAATGGAGGAATCCAATCCACTTCTCCAGCCTGTTAGGAAACAGAAGAGTATTCATGCCTTTGACCCTGTTACACCAGAACAGGACGATTCTATTCAGCGCCTGCAGCCTGATGTACAGATAGAGGAGGAGTCAAATCAGCTCTGCGAGCCTGTTAAACTGGACATTAAATAAGCCATGCAACACCAGTATCCTGTTACATAGCAACAGGATCACTACATTCAGCCTCCTCAAGTTTGGAACACAGGACCTGGAATTGGCCACAGAGAGACTGGAGATTGGCACATTGGGATAAGAGGAGACCATTCAACTCATCGAGGATTTAGCATAGAAATTGGAGAAGGGCACAAACCATCTGAGACGTTTTATGAGAAAGGAGGAGATAAATTAGCTCACAGCGATCAATTGCTCCCTCAATACCATCTCAGATGCAGGAGAAGGCCATTCAGCAGGTCCAACCTTTTATGGAGGAACACAATGAGACACTTCAGCCCCTCAAGCAGTGACATAGCAACAGAAATCTTCCATATACCCTCAAGCGTCTGACACATCAGCAGGAGGAGGAAATTCCGCCCAATGAGGCGTTAACGTGGGAAAACCAGGAAGACGTCAGACATCGATTTTGTACACCAGTTGATTGATAAGTCCACTCAGGCACTATGCCTTATATTCAGCAATTGGATCAGATCTCTGAGAGCCTTTTGCCCTTTACACAGGAATGAACAGAGAACATAGAGGTTATAGAAAGTTGTGAATTAAAATAAGCACAATCACTGGACAATAAAATGTAATTAAAAAAATCTGTTGGAAGTCAAATTGTTAGGATCCATCATTGAGGAATTAGTAACAGTACATTTGCAATATTAAACTAAAATCCATTAGAGTCAATATGGTTTTAGAATAGAATCCCTACAGTGTGGAAACAGGCCCTTCGGTCCAACAATACCACAGCGACCCTCCGAAGAGGTCCTTTAATGACTCATTCCCTGAACCTATTACTTTACATTTTTTCGGTAACTAATGCATCTAACATACACACCCCTGAAAACTTTGAGCAATTTAGCATGGCCAGTTCACCTACCCTACACAACTTTGGATTGTGGGAGGAAACCGGAGCACCCAGAGGAAACCCATGCAGACATGGGTAGAATGTGCAAATTCCACACAGGAGTTTAATGAAAGAGAAATTGTTCTTGAATTGTTTACTTGAGTTATATAAAGATATGACAAACACGTTATAATGAGAATCCTGGAGATGGTCTTCCAGAAGGCATTTGATATAGTGTTTCTATGAAGACTAAGCAGGAAGATCAGACAACATGAGTTTAGCAGTAATTGATGAGCTTGAATAGAGCGTTGGTGAACGATCAAAATGCAGTGAGATAGTATAAGAAGGGCATTTTCTGTTGGCAAAATGCGTGAGGTGCCATAAATTTCAGTTCTCAGGTCTCAACTGTTCACAATGCACGTTATTAGTAGGTTGATGAGATATAAAATAATATCGCCAAATTTTCAGATGATAATGACATTAGTTGGAAATTACTTTGCAGTAAAGGTGGAAGATCTTTCTGGATAGGATAGTTTGTGAGAATGTGCCAGCATTTAGCAATGGAAATTGACGTGGATAAATTTGTGTAATTCAAATTGGCCAGCGTTAGACAAAGGCAAACTATTATGTAAATGGACAGACGCTATCCTTTCTTTATACGTGGAGACCCGAAGATAATGTGAATGGCTAACCTCATCTAAAAGAGGTTGCGTTTGCTTTTAAGTCAGTGGGTATTCACCAACATGATGTGCTATGCATGGGGACCGTGTAACAGAAATGGACTAAGTGCTCCATCAGCATTTTTACCTCTTCTCATTGACATGGGAACTCATATGGCCATGTCCACCATCGGGAATACCACTATGCTTGGAAAATAAGGACAGACCCGGCAGCTGCCTGCTTGGGGAGACTTCATTGTATTCACCTCATCCACCATATATAACCTCTGTCACCGAATGGTGGCATTGATATCAGCATACTGGGAGATAATGGATACACCAACTGCTGCGTCGGAGGTTCTGCGTCATTGAACCTGAATGAAAATGTGCCCTAACAGCTACTGGCAGTACCGTATTCTTCCTGGTGTTAAATTGCTGAAGACGGTGACACCGTTCTGTGACCAGCTCCTTGTTTAATCAGTGTCCCTTACACTCTGCTCCTGGGTTCAGTAAAGATTTGGAAGATGGTCTTGGAAAACCCAGCGTGAACAAGGCAGATCTCTTTTCCCACATACACTCATTTTGTTGAGTCAGAACTTCCCCTCGCTGCAGCCTCTGCTTCATTTATTGTTCCTGTTGCAGACCCAGATGCTGTAACGACAGAGTGACGGGCGGCGCTATTCAACCTGACGGCTCTGCTACAGAGCGAAATGAAGCAAACATGTAGCATCTCGACAGTGATATGGGGTCAGGAGGAGGCCATTCAGCCTCTCATATCTGTTATACAGAGAGAGGAAGAGACTATCCAGCCTTTGTTAACATAGGAAAGAGGGAGGCTATTCAGTCTCTCACCTATGTTATACAGGAAGGAGAGAAGGCCATCCAACCCCTTGCACCTTTTAGACATATGGCTTCCCTTTTCTGCCGTACGAAAGCACAGCCTCTCAGACTGCTTGTCCAATTAACTACAGTGAAGAACAGCACAAATAAATCACTCAGATTTGGAGGATTTCTTTACAGAAACAGGAGAAAGAATAGAACAATAGAACAAGCTGGAATGTATGTGAAGAGGTCAGTCAATCCCTCAATTCCATTCCACAGGAGCAGGAGGAGAGCAAAGAGTTATTGGAGCCTGTTAAAAAAAAAACAGGAAAAGAACATCCATTTTGAAAAAAAACTGTAGCACAGGAACAGGAGGCTGTCATTCACGTGCTCGAATCTGGGACACAGGAAATTCTGGAGGCTGGTGAGGCCCCAGGATCCTGTTACTCAGGAACAGGCGAAGGTGACTCACTCCTCACCAGTATGGAACATTGGGAGAGAAGGGCTTTTGGATTGATTGTTGAAATCTGAAATATTTTTGTAAGTTGCATTAGTGGGTCACTCAATACTGTTCCGCCATTCAGTAAGACCACGGCTAATCTGATTGTGACGCCTCTTTCTATTTTCCAGAGATTCACCTCTCTGCATCCTCTGCACCATTTGTTTGACTTGCTGCAGACCCAGTCACCATGACTCATCCAGACTGGGTCATTAAATCCACTTCTTCTTGAATGTCCACAGCAGGCTAAAGCATCATCTCCAGGCAACATTCCCAGTATTTCCACGACAGTTCCAAACGAGAATTATGTCGAACTCCATTCAACACAAAGTTAGAAATCTGGCCTGAATCAATAACAGTCGAGTAAATTCCTCATGTCACTGACCACATAATCAGTCGAGAGTGATTAAGCCAGGCGTTCAGTGGGCAGGCACACAACCAGTTACAAAGACGTGACCCAAATATGCTGAAACCGCACTGTTGAGCATGAAACACAGGACAGGATATCGGGAAGCCAAAAGAAACGCAAGCTATCATTTTTGAAAGTTTATTCTCAGCTTATAAAGATTGAATCTGATTCTCTGGGGTGTGCAACACTGAAGGCCAGGGAAAGATTCAGGATAATTATTTACATTAAAACTGGATGCAGGGGAACCTATACAAATACCAAAATATGGGAGGAGTTTGGGAGAAAAGCAAAGGGACAGACTGAGAGACAGTGTCATGGAAGAATGTGTTGAGAGATTTAAGAATGCTGAAATGAAGACATTTCGATAGCATCTAACAACATACGCTGGTATTTCCGGGAATGATAATTTAATGGGATATTGGAGTGAGTTCAGACAGAGTCATAGAGTCACCAACATGTACAGCACGGAAACAGTCCCTTCAGTCCAACTCATCCGTGCCAACTAGATATCCTGAATTACTAGAGTCCGATTTGCAAACATTTGGACCACAACACACTAAAACGTTCTTATTTATATACCCATCTAAATGCTGTAAATGTTGAAATTGTGCAAGCCTCCACCACCTCCTCTGGCAGCTCATTCCAGACACGCACCACCCTCTGCGTGAAAATTTGCTCCTTAGGTTACTTTGAAATATTTTGACTCTCACCTTAAATCTGTGATTTCTAGTTTTGGGGGATAGACCTTGGCAATTGAAAACATTTATGCCCTTCACTTTCCAGTGAAAACAGCCTGAGCCTATTCACCCTCTCGCTTTAGTTCAATACCTCTTAGCCTGGCAACTTCATTGTAAATATTTTCTGAACCCTTTCAAGATTCACAACATTCTCCCGATTGGACAGAGATCAGATTCGCATAAAATATTCGAAAAAATATTCGAACCAGTGTCTGTAAAAATGCAACATGGCCTCCCAATTCTATGCTCAGTACTCTGACCAATAAAGGAAAGCATACCAAACGTCTTCTTCACTAATCTATCTATCTTCCATTCTACTCTCAATGACCTATATACCTGCACTTGAAGGTCTTAGTTCAGGAACACTTCCCAGGACTTTATCATGAAGCGTATAAGTCCTGCTCTGATTTGCCTCTCCAAAATGCAGCACCTCGCATTCATCTGGATTAATTATCGTCTGCCAATCCTCGGCCCAGTGGCCCATCTGAACAAGATCCCATTGTACTCTGAGGTAACCTTCTTCACTGTCCAATACACCTCCAATTTTTGGTGTCATGTGCAAACTTACCAACTATCACTGCTATGTTCATATCCACGCCACTTATATAAATGATGATCCAGCACCGATCCTTGTGGCACACTAGTGGTCACAGCCTGCCAGTTCAAAAAAGCAACTCTCCAACGCCACCCTCTGTCTCTCACATTTGAGCCACTTTTGTATCCAAATTGCTCGTTTTTCCCTGAATTCCATGTGATTTAACTTTGCTAACGTTGCTTACAAAAAGAAGAACCCAATCCAACGTCTTACTGACGTCCATACCAACAACACCCATCTCTCTGTCAAAATCAATCATCTTTGTTATTTCTTCAAAAGAAAAGGAGATGTTGAGGGCAACAATTGCTGGAGAGTTAGAGTCGAAAAGTGTGGTGCTGGAAAAGCACAGCGTTTCAGGCAGAATCCGCGGAGCAAGAGAGAGGTCTTTCGACTATCAGCCCATCATCAGGAACTTCCAATGCACAAAGCCATGCTGAGTACCTCTGTGGAGTCCTTACCATTCAAAATGAATATAAATACTGTGCCTCAGAATCCCGTTCAACAAATTGCCCAACACTGACATCAGCCTTACCAGTCCAGAGTACTTTGTTTTTTTTCCCTTAACTACTTTAAATAGTGGCACCATATTAGCCTTTTGGAAACTCCCGTGTGGCTATCAATGAAACAACCAAGGAAGCCAACAATCACTTCCCTCACTCCCCACAGAGTTGGGGTATATCCGTTGACGTCCTGGGGATTTATCCAAATTTATACGTTTAAAGATCGCTAGCAGTCTCTTCTCTGTGACACAGAATCTTTTCAAATGTCACTATCTATTTCCAAGGTATTCTAGCTTTAAAAGCAACACGTTTGAGCCTCCTCAGTTTGGAGCTGCCTGTTCCGTTTACCCTGAGCATGGTGAATTACGGGCAATTGCACCACGATTTCTTGACAGTTGTCCTGGTGAATGGGCTAGTACAGGGGAGGAACATTCTCCTCCTAGTGGTGTCCATACCAAAAGACCATCGAACATGATCTGAGCTCACCACCCAAATCGGTGCAGTATCTGAGATCTGAAGAAATGTCCAGCCATTGAGGAAAAGCATCAAGTACCTTCTGCCTCCATCAATAAATCATCTGCCAGGGTAAGTGTCACGGTATTCTTTCTGTTCCCTCACACTCACTGTATATATGTTACAGCAACGACCTCCACACAAGGCTCATGCTCCCCCAATCTCATTATTGATTGCAGCAACTTCCGCATTTTCGGATTATTTTCGGAAGAGGGCAGTCAAACGTCAGAGACTGAAAATAGTGATCGGTGTTTGGAGTCAGAAATGGTTCTCTTCCTTTGCCTGTAGTGCTCAACTTTAATGTCTATTCGAGATCCTATGTGGTGCAGTGTGTGTCTGCAGGATTTCATTCGTTAATATGGCAGTCTACAGATCACAACCATTTAAGATGGAAATCAGAGCCGAGCAATTGCAGATGATAATAGTTTATTTCTATGGCAGAGCACAGACACTGAACATCCAGCAGTTGAGGCAAACACCTTGCATTTGTTCGGCAATGTAATTCTTTTAACTGTGTATTTCCGTAAATTGATCAAGAATTTAAAGAATCAATTTAAAAGCTAACGTTATGAATGTATCTCAAAATATGGACATGGTTTGGCCTTGTGTAGTTGGTAGTGCCCCTGCCTCTGAGCCAGATCTCTGGATTCGATTCATTTTCCTGCACTTGTGCGGTAGCGTTCCTCACTCTGGACCAGAAGGTTTGGTTCAAGTCCTGCCATTAGGTATGCCAGCAGCATGTCTGAACAGTTTGCTGAATAAACACACAAGAGAATAATGTTGCAGCTTTAAGAGCCATTGTCAAGTGGTGGTAGTACCCCTAACTCTGGCCCCAAAGGTCCACTTTCAAATCCCACAGAGATATTTTATTGTAGATCTGAACACGTTGATTACGATGATTTTAGAATTTGTCTTTTGGAGAAGAATGAGGTGTCAGTACTGAAATTTCAGAATTCATGCCCAGGAAGACTGAAGGTACAGTCATTGGTGCTGATTGGAGTCAAATTTTCACGTTCTGTGGGGTTTATAACTTCATAAACGTTATAGTTAGGGTGAATAGTCAATGTTCTTTTCCGCCATGGATTAGAGTTCCAAAACAAAAGTTTGAAGTGATCGGGGTAATATTTAAAACATCCGAAGGAGCAATTTTCTCACACAGGCCGCCATAGTGCATGTATGCAATGGGCCATCAGGGAAAGTGGTGGAGGCTGGTACAATTGCAGAACAGTGGCACATTTGTTCGCACTGCTGTCTCACAGCGCTAGACAACTGGGTTCAATCTCAGACTCGGGCAACTGTCCGTGTGGCGTTTGCACGTTCTCCTATGTGTCTGCCATGGACTCTGGTTTCCTCCCTCCCACAGTGCACAAGTGTGTAAGTTAGGTGGATTGGCAACTGTAAATAACGCGTAGTGTTCAATGATATGTAAGTTTGGCACATTACTCATGGGAAATGCAGAGTTATGGTCTTGGTGGCATGCTCTTTCAAGGGTTCATGTGGGATTTTTGAGCTCAATGTCTGTTTCCGCACTATGGGGATTATATAGTTTAAAAGGCAATGGGATGGATATACGGAGAAGAGGATTTAGAGAGATATAGGTCAAATATTGGAAAATGGATGTAGATTGATTTAGGATATCTGCGAGGCATTAACGAATTGAAATGACGGGTCTATTACTGTGCTGTACATCCGTACGACTCGTTGATTCAATTGATCAAGGACGCTTAGTAATTTTGTATAACCTCCTTCAATGTCCACTTTATAACCACTCTCGGTGTCATCTGCAAACTTATTAATCGTACCTTCAATATTTTCACTTCAATCGTTGATATAGATGACAAACAAAGGTTGATGCAGCAAAGATCCTGTTGAATTCCGTTGGTCACAGGTCTACAGTCCGAAAAGCGACACAGTACCACCATGACCATCCCCTTTCTCCTGCCATGAAGCAGAAACACACTGGTGCGCACATACACACGGACAGGTATGCAGAGCCACAGACACAGTTCTGCCTTTAAGACAGAGACAGATAGACAGTGAAGAAGAGTAGAACGGTACAATAATCAGATGGGTCAACGGGACAAGGAGAGGTAGATGAAGATCAATTTGGATAAATGTAAGGTTTTTTTTTACTTTAGAAAGGTAAATCAGGGTAGGAATTATCGGTTTAAGGTAAGATTCTGGAGAGTGTCGCTGTATGAAGAGAATTGGTCTGCAGGCGCATAGCTCCTTTTAAGTCGAGTCGCAGATAGACAGGGTCGTGATGAACGCGTTTGGCACATTTACCCTGAAGTGTCAGAGCATTGAGTATAAGAGTTGATGGTTGCATGTTACGCCTGTACAGGACTTTGGTGAAGCCACTTTAAGAATACTGTACACAATTCGGTTTGCTCTACTAAAGTAAGGATGTTGTTATTTTTGACTGTGTGCAGAAAGGATTCATAAAAATGTTCCATGACTGGAGGTTTTGAGGTACAGGGAAAGTTGAATACGCAAAGGTTTATGCCCCTGAAATATCGGAGGCTGAATGGTGACATTATAAAGGTTTACAAAATCATGAAAACATCCTGTTTACCAAAGTAGGGGCGTCCAACAACCATATGAGTCCAAACCGCAGGTTGAAGGTGAGAACGGAAAGTTTTTTGAGGGAACTTAGCGACAACTGGTTCATACAGAGAGTCGTGAGTTGGTGGAAAGTGCTGTGAGAGGAAATGGTGAGAACGGATTCAATTGCATATTTAAAGTGAATCTGAATAAATACATGAATAGGAGGAATATTTACGAAATGCCGGCAAACGTGAATAAATTAAATTAGAATAACTGGTTGAAGTGGAGATTGTAGTGCAGGAAAAGTACAACAGGACATGCAGCAACCAAGGAACAGGACAATCGACATTTCTGGCATACTTGTTTCAACAGGAATGAGGCGTGTGGTCCGGGCGGCTGAGAGGTAACCTGGAGGCGGAGTGGGCCTGAGGGAAATTTAACTGGGAATGCCATAGTTAGATGAAGCGGGGGGAGAAGGTGATAGGTCCTAGAGGAGAGTGGAACTGATGGACGGGGGCCCATCTACCGACCT
Organism: Chiloscyllium plagiosum; assembly: GCF_037043375.1. Classification (NCBI taxonomy): domain Eukaryota; kingdom Metazoa; phylum Chordata; class Chondrichthyes; order Orectolobiformes; family Hemiscylliidae; genus Chiloscyllium; species Chiloscyllium plagiosum. Next base: position 104,832,575 of record NW_028270151.1, on the reverse strand, counting down.
TCCACCTTCTCCCCCACCTTTATCAATCCATCGTACTCTCAGCAATCTTCCACCCATGCTCCCCTCCGACTTTTCTTTCAGGCACTATGCTCAAAAGCCTCATTCCTGATGAAGGGGTTCAGCAAAACACAACTTATTATTTAAAAAAAACACTCTAAATAAAATACTAACCAACAAATACGGTTATAGAATAACTTACCTCTATTGGAAAGTTTAACATAAGAATGGATACAGTAAGTATTACGAATGAAAAGTTTCAATAAAGTAACACCCCATAAAAACTCCCATTGGCTAAAATGAAAATTCAAACGCAGATTCTTAAATACAGTTCTCCAATCAAGGAGGGAACGAAAATCATCAAGACAACATTCTGAGAGATTAGCGGCCAGGGAACTTTCATTGCAAATGGAGTAGAATTTGTACAGAAAGACTGTTCCACATTGTTCCTAGTGCCTACATTGCTCGTGGTACATACGTGGGATGTTATCCTGGTGGTCGAGCATTGAGGAGGGAAGCCAACTGATTTTGAGGTAGGTGAGCACTTTGATGACATTGTGCACAATTCGGCGATGTTTAGTTTAGCAATGTAGGTACTGCACAGCAAGAGTTAGAACTCGGGGAAAGGCAATTATGATGCGATGAGGCAAGACTTAGGATGCATGGTATCGGGAAATAAACTGCGGGGTTGTGCACATGTTATGTGTAACGTATTCAAGATGCAGCTACTGCGTGTCTTTGATACGTATGTACCTGTCAGGCAGGGAGAAAGTTATTGAATGAGGGCGCTGTGGTTCACGAAGGCTTATGTTTGGATGATGCGTGAAGGCTCAGTTAGGGCGCGTGAGAGTTACACGTTAGCCAGGAAAGACCGAAAGAGGTAGCTAAGGATAGCCAGGAGTGGGCACGAGAAGTCGTGGTGAGTAGGATCAAGGAAAGCACCAAGCTTTTGATAGCTGTATCAGGAACAACCAGAGTAAAATTAGGGGCAATCAAGGGTTGTTGTGAGAAGTTGTCTTTGGAGTCAAAAGAGATAGGGGAAGCATTAAATAAATATCTTTCGTCAGTATTCCCATTGTAAAAAATATAATGTTGCCGAGGGGAGTACTGCAATTCTGGCTTGTAGATGAGATGAGATTGATGTTCCCAAGGAGGAGATGGTAGTAATTTTGGGAAGTGTGAATGTCCCCTGGACCGAATTTGGATTTATCGTCGCTTCATTGGTAAGGTTGGGAGCGATTGCAGAGGCTTTCGCTTTGATCTTTATGTAATTGTCTGTAGGAATAGTTCCGGAAGTGTGGAGGATTGCACGTATTGTTTCCTTGTTCAAGAAGGGGAGTAGAAAGAGCCTGGGTAATTACAGACCAGTGAACCTTATTTCGGTTGTGGGCAAAATGTTCGAAAAAGTTTCTAACACACATGATGAAGTGTCATCTAGAAAGGCAAAAGTTGATTAGGGATAGTCAATACGGTTTTATGAAGCGTAGGTCGTGTCTCACAAACGTTATTGTGTTATTTGAGATGTTGAGGGTAAAGCGATTGATGTGGTGTATGGGGATTTCTCTAAGGCGGGTCATAAGATTCCATACAGTAGGCTATTGCACAAAATGCGGAGGCATGGGATCGAGAGTGATTTAGTGGTGTGTATAAGAAATTGGCTAGCTGAAAGAAGACGGAAGATGGCTGTTGATCAGAAATATTCATCCTGGAGTTCAGTTACTAGTGGTGCACAGAAAGGATCAGTTTTGGGACCGCTGCTGTTTGTCATTTTATAAAAGCCTGGATGAAAATATCGAAGAGTGGTTTTGTAAATTTGCAAATAACACGAAGGACCACACAGTTGTGGATAGTGCCCAGTGACGCTGTGTGTTACAGAGGGACATAGATAAGATGCAGAACTGGGCTGAGAGGTGGCAAATGGAGTAAAATGCGGACAAGTGTGAGGTGATTCACTTTGGAAGGAGTTACAGGAATGCAGAGCATTGGGTTAATGGTGAGATTCTTGGTCGTATTGATGAACAGAGAGATCTCGTCCACGTACATAGATTTGGGGCGACACAGTGGCTCAATGGTTAGCACTGCTGCCTCACAACACCAGGGTCCTAGGTCCGATTTCCAACTCGTGCAACTATCTGTGTGCAGTCTGCACATTGTCCCCGTGTCTGCGTGGGTTTCCTCCGGGTACTCTGGTTTCATCCTCACAATCCAAAGATGTGCATGTCAGGTGAATTGTCTATGCTAAATTTCCTGTAGTGTTAGGTGTATTAGTCAGAGGGAAATAGGGCTGGGTGGATTACTCTTCGGAGGGTCGGTGTGGACTTGTTGGGCCTGTTTCCACATTGTAGGGAATCTAGTCTAATCCTTGAAAGATGCCACCCAGATTAATAGAGTTGTTAAGAAGACATATGGTGTGTTAGGTTTTATTAGTAGAACGATTGAGTTTCGGATCCATGAGGTCATGCTGCATGTACAAAACATTGGTGCAGCGACACTTGGTGCGTTACGCACAGTTCTGGTCACTGCATTACAGTAAGCATGTGCAAACCTTAGCAAGGGTATGGAGGTGATTTACTAGAACATTGCTTGGTATGGAAAGGAGAAAGGACAAGGGGATTGAGGTTCTTTTCGTTCGAGAGAAGACGGTTGAGAGGTGACTTTATGGAGACATATAAGATAATAAGAGTGTTTTATCGGGTGGACAGTGATATGATTTTTTCCTCGAGTGGTGACGGCTATTACGAGGGGGCCTCGCTTATAATTGACGGCTGATAGATACAGGACAGATGTCAGAGGTTGTTTCCTTACTCAGAGTGTAGTGCAGAAGTGGACGATCCTGCCTCACCAGCCGTAGACTGGCAAACCTTAAGGCAATTTAAATGGTCTTTGGATAAATGTATGCATGCAAATAGAATAGTGGCGGTTCTATGGGCTTCAGAGTCGTTTTACAGCACATCGTAATATCGAAGCCTGCAGGACCTGCACTGTGCTCTACTGTTCGAAGTTATGTTGTGTGAAGTCACAAGGAGGCATCTTCCATTTCCGAGAAGATAAAGTGCTGCTCTTTATGAAGTCAGAAGCAGGTGGGTATAGCTAACTGTTTCAGCTGGAAGGTCTTGTGTCTGTTGTCTGGGATTGTGAACAACTTGACAGTAAACGCAGGATGATACATACCAAGTGCACATTACTGTGGGGAGAGTTAATTAAGAGCAAGTACGTCTGTCTCAGTAGCCATGAGGCTCGCAGAGGCACAATAAATATTAGACATCCCGTATTAGAGTGGGGAATGCATTCGCTAACTTCAAATAATTTTATATTGTTCGGGTTGATCATGTTGTGGTGTCACCTGTGCGGCTTACTCTGTGAAAGTGTAGTTTCTCCCTCTAATCTGTCCATATTTAGTGTGATCTGCCCATCCTGCTCGCAAAGTCTTTAACTATACTCAGGTACACGTGGCATCAATCAATCAATCAATCCTGGATAAAGTATGAAATTTCTCAATGCAACCACATTCCTAAGAGCCAATCGAGAGGATGCTACTACACTGAAATCTGCTCTATCACAACAGCTGTCAATCTAAAATACTGTCTCTGGGCACAACCGCCCTGAACCCTCAAAGTAACTGCAGATTTCTCTGAACTTCTCTTTCACTGCTTTAATAAGTGAACATTGACTCTTTAACACAATGCACTTCAGTACTTTGTTTGTAAAGCTGCAAATATCTTATTCTACAGTTTAAAAGCCTTTTCTTTTTTTCTGATATACTGGCCTTAGCCCAAAAGTAAACGTTGCATTTAAAATTTCCATCTTCTTTGGGATTAAACGGTCAGCGACAGAATGTATGTGTGATTGTTAAAAGACCAGAAAAGAATAGGAATACTGGAGCGGAGTAAAGTGATATCACCCAGTCACCAATATCTTCTTGATAGACAGAATAAAATGAAACACAGAGAAAGAAACAGCACATTTAGAAGAAATGATGGGGAGTGGCCAGTGGAAACTAAACAGGGTAATTTCAAATGGGATGCAGAAAAATGATTTAATATAGATTATTTAATCAATGTTTGTGCTGATTGATAAGATTGTTCAAATGTGTAGAAGACCTTCAGAATGAACAACGGAAGCACTGTTAATAAAATATTTTGCGTGTAATATACAAAATATATAAAACATTAAAAGATTCATTCGTCCTCAGCTGAGGTTTTGCGCTCCCCTTTCTGGGTTTCCCTGTTCTAGTCTCTCACATTTATCAGTATGTGTATTATAAATTCCTTCTTCCTAACCTATTTCAATTAATCCACTATATTTTCCTGCTGGGTTTTGTCAACAACTGTTTAGTATGAGGGGACATGGATTTAAACTGAGGGGTGATAGATATAGAACTGAAGTCAAAGGTAGGTTCTTTACTCAGTGAGAAGTAAGGCCGTGGAATGCCATGCGTGCAACAGTAGTCGACTTGCCAGGTTGAAGAGCATTTAACTGTTTATTGGAAAAGCATATGGATGGAAATGGAATAGTGTATGTTAGATGGGCTTCGGATCGGTTTCACAGTTTGGCGCAACTTCGAGGGCTGAAGGACCTGTAATGTGCTGTATTGTTCGATATTCTATGTCATATTATTGAAGATATCAGTTGTTGCTTCAGGTCCAGCGGTTGAACATATTACTCTATTATACATACACTGTACAAAGGATCACACTACTTTGAAATTACCAAAACAAGTCGGGAAGACAACCTACTTCTGTGGATAAGTTTGGTTTCATTATATTGATGAGTTTCCTTTTCGTTTATATTTCGTGTTCGCTCCGAGTTAATTAATACTGAATGGCTCTCGGTGTCCAATCCCTCAAAACTGCCTCTCTCAGTTAATATCTATTGCTCGCTTTTGGGTGTGACGTGATTATTATTTAGCAACGTAACTACAAAATGCGAGAGGGAGAAGTTGGCCAGAGCAAATTGGAAGGGGAGCCAAGCGTGAAAGATTATGACGGAGCAATGGCATGGGATTCTGGAGATAATTCGGATGCACAGCTCAAATTCATGCCAAGGAAGAAGAAACATACTAACTGGAGGACAAGACAAACGCGGGTGTTAATGGCAGTCTGGGGAAACAATTTACGAAATGCTAAACCATACAATGTGGTGATTTTTGTTGGGAATACAGAGGAATAGGAAGCCGTTATATGCCAGTGGAGGGTAACAAATAAAAGCAATAAGGAGGAGAAGATGAAGTAGGTGATCATTTTCTTAATAATATAACAGACGATTGCAAGAGGTTTTTCGATAAATAACAGGGAAGGGAAGGTGGAGGGAATTAAAAATAGGCTGCTGAAAATTGGGGCTGGAGTACTTCAGGGGAACAATGGAATGGCAGCGGAATTGAATTGATGCTTTGCATCATTCTTCACGGAGGAAGATTCCAGCAGCCTGCCAAAAGTTCAAGGGAGTCTGAAGGCAGAGATGAGTGTAGTGACCTTCACTGAGGAGAAGGTGCTGAGCAACATGAAAGTTCTCAACATGGATAAATCACCCAGGCCAGATGACTGCCCTAGTTCTAAGGAGATAGATGAGCAGCTTGTGGAGGCATTGCTGGTGATTTTCGGGAAATCACGGGAATCAGGACGGGTTCCAGTGGACGGGCACATATAAAGCCCCTGTTTAATGCGAGAGGGATGCAGAAGACCGGATGTCATAGGTGGCCTGGAAATTTGAAACTGTTGTTAAAGAGTAATGACACTAGATAATTGACTCGTTCTTCATTTCTTGGTGCAACCCGACAGACACTATTTAGATAAAGCAGCAGTTTCACGAACTCTTTTAATCCAGTCTGCTGGCAATGCTGCTCAAAACGCAGTTTCTTTTACATTGGTAGGAACAAACAGAGACTGCTTTAAGGAGCATTTGCACTCCGTCTGTAACTATAACACTGACATTCTCATTGCTTCCCATTTCAATAACCTATCTTGCTCTCATGTTAACATTTTGGTCATGTGCTGCTGGAATGTTCCAATGAATCTCAAACCAAGCTCGAGTAACCCGTCAATGTATACTTTGGTACGTTAGAGCCTGCAGCAGTTAATATTCAATTTCAAAACTTCACAGCCTGGTGTCATTATGAATGTTCTCCATTACTCATAATTCCTCCCTTCTGGTTTCCGATGACATTATCCTTTATGAATCTTATTTATCTTGCACCAATTAGTGCCTACTGACATTTATCCCAGTGCCCATTTCCTTCATTCACGACTTAACTTACACTCTATTTAATCGGTTACATACAGCCAGATAGTCATAGAGATGTACAACATGGAAACTGTCCTTTGGTCCAAGTTGTGCTTGCCGATCATATGCCCCATTCCAAACTAGTTCCACCTGCCAGCACAAGGCCCATATCCGTCCAACCCCTTCCCATCCATATACCCATCCAGATGCCTTTTAAATGTTGCAGTTGTATTAACCACCATCACTTACTCTGGCAGCTTTTCCATCACGAGCCACTCTCTGTGTGAAAACATTGCCCTTTAGATCTCTTTTATATCTTCCCCTCACACCTTAATCCTATGTCCTATAGTTCTGGAATCGCCCACCCCAGGGAAAACACATTGTACATTTGTCCTATCCATGCCTCTCATGATTTTATAAATGCCTAGAAGATCACCCCTCAGCCTCTGACGCTCCAGAGAAAACAGCTCCAGCTTGTTCAACTTCTCTCTATATCACAAATCATCCAACCCTGGCAACATATTTGTAAATCGTTGCTGAACCCTTTCAAGTTTCAGAACATCTTTCCGATAGGAAGGAGACGAGAATTGCACAAAATATTTCAACTGTGGCCTAAACGATTACTTGTACAGTTGGAACATGACATTCTAACTCCTGTTCTGAGTAATCTACTCAGCAAAGGAAAGCAAACCAAAGCCTCTTCATTATCCTATCTACCTGCGACTCCACTTTCAAGGAGCAATGAAGCTGCACTCCAAGGACTCTTTGTACAGCAACACTCCCGAGGACCGTACCATTAAGTGTTCTAAGATTTGTTCTCCCAAAATGCAGCACCATGCATTTTTCTGTATTAAACTCCATCTGCCACGTTTCAGGCCATTGGCCCACCTGATCAAAATCCTGTTATAATCTGAGATAATTTTCTTCACTATCCACTACCGCTCCAATTTTGATGTCATCTGCAAACATGCTAACTTTCCCTCTTATGCTCACATCCACATCGTATATATAAATGATGAAAAGTCTTGGCCCAGCACCGATCCTTGTTGCACTGATCACATCTCCAGTCTGAAAATCAACACTTCACCAACACCCTCTGTCTTCTACCTTTGAGTCAGTTCTGTATCCAAATGGCTTGGTCTCCCTGTAAGTCATGAGATCTGACCTTGCGAGCCATTGTCCCATGGGGTATCTAGTTGAATGCCTTACTGAAGTCCACATAGATCACACATCTACCGCCCTGCCCTCTTCAGCCTTCTTTGCTACTTCTTCAAGTTGACTATTCTTCATCGGTCCTTGCCTTTCCAAATCCATGTGTATCCGCTCCCTTAGGATTCCCTCCAAATACTTGTCCACCACCACCGACAGGCTCACTGGTCTACGTGTTTTTTCGTAGTAAATACTGATGCAAATTACCCGTTTAATATCTCCTCCATTTACTGCAGCTCCACACAAAGGCTGCCTTTCTCATCGTTGAGGGGTCCTATGCTTTACCTCGTTATCCTTTTTTTCCTTCATGTATTTGTGAAAACAACATTTGCGTTCTCCTTAACTCTATTTTCCAAAGCTATCTCGTATCCCCTGCTTGCCGTCCTGGTTTCCCTCTTAAGTATTCCCTCTACAGCCTTTATAATCTAAGGATTCACCCGATCTATCCTGTCGATACTTGGCATATTTTTCCTTCACTTTCAGAACCAAATACTCATTGTATTTAGTCAATCAGCATTCCTTATGCCTACAAGCCTTTCCTTTCATCCTACCAGGAACATACCTTCTCTGGACCCTCGTTATCTCAATTCTGAAGACGTCCCATTTTCCATCCGTCGCTTTACCTGCGAATATCTGCCACAATCATCGTTTGAAAGTTCTTCCCTAACACGTCAAAATTAGACTTCATCCAATTTAAACTTCAACTTTTAGATCTGGTCTATCCTTTTCCATGACTATGCTCCCCCGACTATGCCTCTTAAATGTTGCAATTGTGTACTGAATCAGAAAAAAATCTTGTACACGATGAACAATATCCTCTCCATTTAAACTGTTAACATTACAACAGTACCAGTCTATGTTTGGAAAGTTAAAATCCCCAGCCATAAACACCCTGTTATTCTTACAGATAACTGAGATGTCTCTGCAGATGTGTTTCTCAATTTACCTCTGACTGTTAGGTGGTCTATAATACAATCCCAATAAGGTGATTATTTCTTTCTTATTTCTCAGTTAAACCCAAACAACTTTCATGGGATTATCCTCCCTCAGTACAGTTGTACCCCTTACCAAACACGCCTCTCCCCCTCCTCTTTCTCCTCTCTATATTTTCTGCAACATTTGTATCCTGGAACATTATGCTCCTGGTCCAGTTAATCTCTGAGCCATGTTCCTGTGATTGCTATGATCCCGCAGTCCCACGTTCCTTGCCATGCTCTGAATTCATTTCCTGCACTTCTACGCCCCTTGCATTGAAATAAATGCAGTTTAATTTATCAGTCCTAACTTGTTCTCTGCTTTGTCCCTGCCTGTCCTGACTGTTTGAGTCGCTTCTGCTCTCAACTGTACGAGTCTCACATGAACTCATTCTTCACTATCTCCTTGGGTCCCAATCCAAGACCTTAGCATTTTAAATCCGCCTGAGCAACTCTAGCAAATCTCCCTGCCTATAAATTAGTCCACTTCCAGTTTAGCTGGAATCCGTCCTCCTTGTACAGTTCACTTCTACGAACAAAGAGCTTCCAAAGATCCAAAAATGTGAATACTTCTCCCATGCTCCAGCGCCTCTGCCAGGCATTCATCGACTCTTTTCTCTCATTCCTGCCCTCACTAGGTCGTCACAATGGGAGTAATCCAGATATTACTACTGTCGAAGACCTCCATTTAAAATTCTGTTTCCCTGTCTGTATTCTCCCTTCAGAATATCAACTTTTTCTCTTCCTATGACGTTGGTTCCGATGTGTGCAATGACCTCCTGCTGGCAGCTCCCCACCTTGAGAACATTCTGCACCCTCTCTGAGATTTCCTTGATCCTGGCACCAGGGAAGGAACACACCATTCTGATTTTTCACTGCCGGCCACAGAAACGTCTGTCTGTACCTTATACTAGAGAGTCCCCTAACACCGTCCATCTCTTGGAACCCGACGTAACACTTATTGCATTATAACCAGTCACTATGTCAACAACTTGGCTGTTTTGCTGCGTTTCCCTGGGTATACATCACCCACTACATTTTCCAAATCAGCTCTCATTTTTGAAATGGAGATAGCCACAGAAGACTCCTGCACTAATTACATACCTCTGTTAACTTTCCTGGAGTCAGCCCATCTATGCGACAGTATCTGCGACTTTTCCCACTTCCTATAACCGCCATCCATCACATCCCTTTGCTCTTGTAAATTCCCCGTTGCCTCTAACTGTCTTTCCAACTAAGCCATTCTATCTGGTAGGATTCGTAACCAACGACATTTAGTGCAGACATAATTCGCAGTAACCAGGAAACTCTCCGTTAACTCCCTTATCCGACAAGAACAGCATATCACTCAACTAAAGGCCATCTTTGGTCATTCACAATTGACAGACCCAGAAAATGACACTGTCGTATTCCTCCACAAAGCACTGGTCCAGGTTAAATTCATACGTATATTTTATATTTTAAGTTTCATCAAGAGATATACCTCAACAAAGCATATAATGAAGAACGAACTCACTCTACTCACTACTGCAAACGTACTGTAAAGCCACGCTTAAATATTCACTTATCTGTTTCTGTGTTGTAACCCCTCCCAAACAGGTTCCTCCAAGATTAGTTGTGAATTTCAATGTTTGTTAATTTTCTCAGACACACTGCGATGTCCAGCCATAAATTCAAAAAACAATGGCCTAGCTGTGCAAGTTCACTGCTGTGTCAGTTTCGTCTTGTCTCTCTCCTGCACTGTCCTCACCATGTGCTTCCTTTGTCTGTTCATCTTCCTTTTAAAAGTGCTGTCGTTTCGACTTTTTTTTTCGTCCAAAGTTCCAAAAGAATGCAACAGCATATAAAACAATAATTGCTGCTCCTATAATTTGAGTAATTCATCTCCAACGCATAAAATACCTCAAAACAAGGAACATCTGTTACAGCCAGAACACTTTCTCGTCCTCCCTGTTTCCCTTTCGCCACAATTAAAGGCCCATGAGTCTTTTGCACTGGATCTCCACATACTTTGTTTCCCATCACCCCTCCTCGTCCTTTCTAAAGCTATTAAAAAGCCCTTTTACTAATGCTTTTCAGCTCTGAAGGAGCATCACGTTCGACTAGACATGCTAAGTTTGTTTCCTGTCTCCACAGATACTGCCAGACACAATGGGTTGATCCAGAGATGGAACGGCAAGAAGACATTTTCGAAAAAGTAACAAACTCTGGATCTTGGAAATCCGAAACAGAAACGAAACTTGCTGGACAAACTCGGAGCTTCGAATAATGCTCACTCAACTAAAGCATTATGTCTGTTTTCACTCCACAGATGCTGCCAGAGCAGCTGAGTTTCTCCATCAATTTCTGTTTTTGAACAAGTTTCAAAGGCCTTTGTCGATTTTGCTCAAACGCCCAGTCTAACAAGGAATTCTGTACACTGGGAGATGAACAATTACACAAGGTACAAAAATTCATTGATTCTCAAACAACTTAGGGCTGATATCACTGATATCACTGTATCACTGATACTAAGAATCTGTCAATCATGGTCAGGGAAAGAAACTGCGGTAAAAAAAAAACATTAAAATTAAACACAGAAGATGGCCCGAGTGGAAGGGAAAAGATTCGGATCAATTTGTTAACATGTTCAGAAGCATGTGACAAATTGGAGGCGTGACACTTTGCATAGTCCGTAACAGAGTGAGAATGTTAAAATGGAAATGTAACTACATCAGAAACCAGAGTATGTCACTGACTACATGGCTTTTGGGTGAACAGGTCTCGGTGTAGATTGTGGGACAGGCAGCATAACTTTCTTGCAGAAATTACAGCTCAAACAGTATAATCATGTGGTGCTGTTGGCCACAGCAATAGCAGAATCAGAAATTTATTCAAACACAACCTGTAACATTATGCCAGGGATACTCCCTCAGTCTATCATTACATTCACCTGATCTGTGGTTCAGTGACGAGTCTGCGTGAACATGCCAGAGTTACAACCATATGCACTTAAAACCGATGAGAACCCTTTGAAGTTACCGCATTTGACTGTTTGCATTCCAAACAGCAGGACCAACAACTGAAAAGAGAGGGCGAAATGATTTCAAGACTAACAGATCCTATCTAATCTCTGCAGTGACGCCACATCCAGTCAGAAATGGTGATGGGCTATTAAACAACTGAATGAGGGGGAAGGCTCCACAAATATCGCCATCCTAATTAATGGAACAACTCTGTACATCAGTGTAAGAGACAACGTTTTAGGATCTGCACCATCCCCATCCTCGTCAACATGTCCACAGATTTACAGATGCCAGTTTTCAAACAATTCGATTCACTGCACGTGACATGAAGGAACTGCTGAACACAATAGATACGATAAAGGCAATGGAACCTGACACCATTCCTGCGATAGGACTGAAAACTTGTGCTGCACAACAAGCCGTGTCCTGGGGAAACTGTTTCATTTCAGCTCCAACTCTGACATCTACATGGCAATGCAAAATTATGTCCCGTTCCCTCAGAGCAGAATAATCACAATCTGACCAAATACTTCACCATCAGTCTCATCACCATGGTCAAATTGATGGGAGTTCCTTTTGACAGAGCTGTCAAGCAGCACAGAAATATCCTGCCCAATGTGGTTTCCAGTAAATACCCATGTGGAGATGCAGCTTCCGTGGAAACGTCACTGGATTACTAATCCAAACCAGGCTTCTGCTCCGGCAGCTGGACGAAGTTAACATCAATTTTAAAAAAAATCGAGATCTAAAATCCAGTGTCAGTAATCGGGACTTTGAAGCTCTAGTCAAATGAATCCATCAATTTCCCCAAGGTGCTTTCAGGAGCAAATTTCCCTTGCTTTCCTAATCGGGCCGAAAATTGACTCCAGACACATGGGCATGTGAAACTCTCAAACAGCCAAGCAAGACTCTCAACTGCATCAAACTATTTTGATGTCTTAAAGGATAAAAAGCTGACAGAACACCTTGTACAGCCTCGGTATCAGATAGGGGAATGGGAAACAGTGTCCTGTTGACCCTGCAGAGATCGGCATTCTAACATCTGAGAGCTTGTGAACAATTTTCTCAAAGCTCTCTCACAGTCTGCACAGAAACATCAAGAAAGGAATACACCATTCAACCCATTGATCCTCCGCCTTTCAAGTTCATGGCCGAATATCCGTTCTGTGTACTTTTTTTTCTACACAGCCTAAACACTCCATAACGCAATTATAAAGAGAAAATGTATAATATTAACAGCACTTGTCCCTTTGGTCCATCGGTTTTGCACTCCATTCAACATCATCGTGGCTTATCCTCTTTCTCCTCACCAGATTCCTGCTCTCTTCCCATAACCTTCATATAGAAAACCTTATGTTTATTCAGTGCCTTCGCTTCTACAGGTTTACGCGTGAGATAATCCCAAACCTTCACCACTTTAAGTTTTAGACTTTTGTTCTCAACTAAATGCCGAATGGCCTAATTGCACCTAGTATATTGGCAACTTACTTTAGAGCAGGGGAATTATCAGCACTGATTTCAATCTGCCTCTTTCTGTCAGCGTTTTATATATTTCACTGAGGTCTCCACTCTTTTTTCCTGTACACCTTGGAATACAGACCCAGACGAACCAAACTCTGTTCCCACAACAAGGCTGTCATTCCAGAGATCAGCCTGATCATCCTGTGCTGCAGCCTCTCAATGTTAGATTTGTGCTTTCTTCTGTAAGGAGACGAAAACTGCATACAATACTGTACAATGTTCGAAATGAGGTCTCATGGAGGCCCTATCCATGTGCAGTAAGACATCCTTTTTCTTGCATTCAAATCCACTTCAACTGAAGGTTAACACATCAGTTATCTTCCAAACTGATTTATGTTCCAACAATATTGCTTCCAGTGTCTGGTGTACAAGGAGGTCCTGATCCTTTTCAGTGTTACAGCTCTCCATATGGCTGGTATATGTACACTGGTCAGCGTATCAATGCCATTCCCATTGCATTCTGGATGCAGAAATCACTGCGTGCTTGGACCTCGGATGCCTGCGCAGAAGTATTCAAAAGAAAGAAGCATCAGTCTCTTTGTACATCAACATTTCGCAACCAATCCTTTTTCAAATGGTATGCTGCTGTTCTATTGCTCCCACCAAGGTATACAATGTCACAGCCATCCACGTTTCTCTTCATCTGCTGCGTATTTGCCCTTTCGGATCACTTGTCCCAATCGCCTTGCAGCTTTTTCACATCCACCCCACCCACTCACAATCCTCGTTCCTTGAGCAGACATGAAAAATTTGCATTTGATTCCCTCAACCAGATCCCTCGTTGCGTATTGTGAATATCTGGGGCCCAAGCACAAAAGTTTGCGATGCCACATGAGCCCTCCACTCTTAAAGAACATCCATTTATGCCAACTCACTGTTTCCTGGCAGCTCACGCATTGTATCACCATGTCCATACATGACCCCGCACCTCCTGTGCTTTTCCTTGAGCACTGGGCTAAGAACGCCACCCGAAAATCGAAATTTATTGCCTCTATTGCTTCTCCATAATTTATCTACTAAGTTGTGTCATAGATATGTTTCCCATTTCATAAATGTATGTTGACTTTTGCTGTGCCCATTACTTTCACTTACAATAATCACTCCAAATTAGTTTATTTACTAATTTCATTCTATTCCCTTTTCATATCAGACTGAGGTTTTCTCCTATTGCCGGGAAGGATTAATTTACTTATTTTACTTTGAAGGCAGAACTGAAGGAGTTGTTTCATAGTTCGGATATTTCCTTGGTCTTCATTCCGTTTTCAGCTTGTAAGGAAGCTGACCCTTTGACTAAAATGAACAGTTGATTTATATTCACCCAGTCCATGACGCCCATAATCTTTCATCAGCATTATTTACGCACTCAACTTTCTCTGCTCCAAGGGTAATATCCAGAGCTTACCCAGCCGCTCTCCACAGCTGATATGCTCCATCACAGGGAACATTGTAGTGAATCTCCTCTACACTCCCTCCATTGCAATCACGTCCTTCTTGTAATCTGCTTCCCAGAACTGAACGCATTATTACATCTTAGCCTAACCAAAGTGCTGTATAGCTTTCATAGTCTATGGCTGAATGAAAAAGAAAGGCCATTTCTATGATCCTTTTTAACTCATCTATTGTCATATCCAGTCACATTCAGGAATCTGTGGAGAAGCACCCTCTCACTTCCTCTTGTGCTGCCTTCAAGGAGTCCACCATCGCCCACTTCCAAAGTGCATCACCTCATATTTATCTGCCACTGCCACTGATCTACGCTTCTGACAATTCCATCTATATCTTCCTGTAAAATAAGACCTTCCTCCTCACTGGGAACCATCCGTTCAGTTTTTGTACTGAACACAAACATACTTATCACAAACCACCACCGCTTCACATTCACATCAGCTATGAATACTCAAATAATAAGCGAGACAGCAATGAGCCCTGTTGAACATGACCGAACACTAGTCTCTAGTCACACAAACAGGCATTGACCAGCACTCCCGGCTCCTGCCAGTAAGTTGAGTTTAGATGCAACTTGGCAAGTCACTAATGGGTCCTACCTCGATCCTGGTTATTTTGTTCCACTTGACATACTTGTATAATGTTTGGGGATTCCAACTAGTCTTGCCTGCCAGCAGTTTTCCATGTCAATGCATTAGTCAGTCCCCTCCAAGTGAAACATTTTCTCCTCATTGTAGTTTAAAAGGTGTGTCCATTATCCTGCCATTATTTGCCTTAAAGGTAGAGTAGACAGCCAGCCAACGATTCTGTTTATTTTTATCTTATTATATTCTCAGTAATTTTCTTAAATGCCACTGCAATCAATTCACTTTCCTTGAAACTGTAGAGAGCACAGCACACGTTAACCCACTAGAAAAACTTGCCATATGAGGGACTAATCTGGAGAATGCACTTTCTTTCTGGTCTGTATACTCTTCCTGAGATTGAGTCGCTAACACTGTACACAATACTCCAGTACAATCTCACCACCACTTCATGCAACTACTTCATGATGTCCTTACATCTATATTCTGATACCCTTAAACGAAGGCCAACCTAACATTAACTTCCACTTCCATATATTCCTTAAAATGCCCTTCAAAGTAATTGCATTTACGAACTCACTATGTGAGTCCTAACAGAAAGCCTTCTGAAAATCCAAGTATATCACTTCCATTGTTTCTCTACTGTCGATGCCGCAGGAAACAACTTTAAACAACCCAGAAGTTTGTCAACTATGATTCCTCTGTCAGAAAAACGTACTGTTTCTCTCCCATGTCGCTGTTAAGTTCTGAATATACAATACCGCACCCTATATAATGGATTTCAAATGTTCTACTGATGTCACTTTAAGTTGTCTGCAGTTCTCCACATTATCTCTTCTTCCCTGTGTATATAGTTGGATCATGTTTATTACTTTCCAGTTATCTACAATGGCTTTTGTCCTCTGCAGGCTCTCCAGCAAAATAAAACTCTCTCATGGACCGATCAACTAAAATGCTTTTTTTCGGACATTTTGATATGAAACACATCTTGTCCATCAGACTTAGCAATGATCAATCTAGCTACATACTCAAGTACCATCTTGTTACAACATGAATTAACTTTGTGTGTTTAGTTCCACACGTCACATGTGACCATTTGCAAACCCTCGGAGATTTCTTGGATGTGTCGCCATGAAGACAGATGCAAAGTAACTGTTTAGTTTTTCTGCCATTTCCTTGTTCCCCACAGTAAATCTCCTATCCCTTAGACATTTCCACATTTGACCATGTTTTCATTTTCTTTGGTAAATAAATAGTAGGTTCAAGCAGTCTGTGTTTCTTGTTTGTTTGTATTCATGATTTTTTTTTAAAAGTACTGAACAGTTTCTTGGTCCTCATTTTTCTGGAACGTAAATTTATCAGAATTTGGAGGTTTCCACGTTATCTGGAATTCTTCTAAAGCCACTTCCTTTGAGTTAACATAATATTTGCTTTCTTTTGTTAACCATCACTGAGTCACCTTCCCTTTCTTTGGTGTTTGTTACTTAGATATATGTACTTATTTTTCAGAATTTGCACTATTTCCATAAATAGCAACTATTGCTCCTCTATCACTAAACGTCATATTGTACTTTTCTAATTCACTGTAACCAGCTTGACCCTCTTCCCTTCGGGCTTCCATGATGTTTGACTGTAAAGTTCAAAAATTCGATGTTGTATGCCGACGTCGTGTAAAATCAAAAGATATTGACGTCGCTATTTGCATTAAGCTCATTTAGAGCAAGGTATTTCATTCAGTCTTTTGACAACACAATGCCAAATCCCAAATAGCCAAATCTCTAGTTTTACTCACAGCATACTTTTCAATCGACCTGATATACAGTAGTGAGAAGATTAGATATTAGAATAAGCTAGTCAGTTGTGTCAAGGAAGACTGTAAGAATTTCGGTATATAAAGGGCACAATGGAGATTAAATTCGTCATTGGATCGCTAGAAAATGACGCAGAAGAAATAGTAATGGGAACAAGGAAATGATTGATGAACTGACCAATTACTTCGCATCAGTCTTCACAGTGGAAGACATGAGTAATATTCAAAAAAAAATCAAAAGAGTGAGGGGACTGAGCTGAGCATGGTGGCCATCAGGAAGGAGAAGGTGATAAAAAAACTGAATGGACTGAAGTTGGGTAAATCATCTGGGCCAGATGGGCTACATTCCAGAGTTCGAAGGGAGATGGTTGAGGAAACAGTGAAGGCGTTATTGTTGATCTTTCCAATGTCTGGAATCGGGAGTGGAGGGTGTCCCAGAGGACTGGATAATCCCTAATGTGACACCTCAGTTTACAAAGTTAAAAGACAGAAAATTGCAAACTGCTAAACATAATCTTGGACGCATGTAAGGCCCCGTAATCCATTGTGAAGGATGAGATTTCTGAATACGTGAAATCTCATGGTAAAATTGGGCAAAGTCAGTATTGTTTCATCAAGGGGATGTCACGTCTGACATATGTACTAGAGGAAGTACAACCACCTTCGAACAAAGACAGCCAATGGATGCTATCGAGCTGGACTTCTGAAAAGTCATGGGCAGCACGGCGCCTCAATGATTAGCACTGCTGCCTCACAGCACCAGAGTCCCAGTTTCGAGTCCAACCTTGGGTGATTGTTTGTATGGAGTTTGCACCTTGTGCGTGGGTTTCTTCCGGGTACTCCGGTTTCCTGCAAGTCAGGTGAATTGACCATGCTAAATTGCCCATAGTGTTAGGTGCATTAGTCAGAGGGATATGGGTCTTGGTGGATTACTCATCGGAGGGTCGGTGTGGATAGTTTAGGCGGAAGGGCCTGTTTTAACACTGTAAGGAATCTAATGTGCGTAAGAAGGCTACTGAGTGCGATAAAGGCTGATTCTGTTCGAGTCAAGGTGCGAGCATGGATTGACAACTGGCTGTCTGGGAGAAAGCAGAGAGTCGGAATAAAAGGATCCTTCTCAGGATGGCAGCTGGTGAAAAGTGGTGTTCTGTAATGCTCAGTATTGGAAGCACAACATTTCACTTCATACATTAATGATCCGTAGAGCTTAGGACATAGAAAAGATCAGAACTGAACAGGAAATTCGGCCCAGGATTTTGTGCCGAGGATTATTCCTAACCTGAAATAAAATAACCAGACCTACGCTCCCCTCAATTCACTGCTGTCCATATGCGTGACCAGCATTCCCTTAAATGTCCATGATGACCCTGCTTCCACCACGACTGCTGGGAACCCCTTTCATGCATTCACAACAATGCATAAAGACCCTACATCTGATGTATGGTCTATTACTTACTCCAAATACCTTAAAAATGTTGTCCCTCGTGCCAGTCAATCTGGCTATCGAAGCTAGAATGTATACGACGATCAGTTCACCTGTCTTCCTCCTTTTCTCCAAAGATAAAAATCCGAGCTCAGTCAACCTCTCATCGTAAGACAAGCCTTCCGGTTCAGGTGATATCCTGGTAAACCCTTTTTGCAGCCTCTGTTACTTTCCTATAACAGGGATGACCAGAACTGTACAAAATATTCCAAGTGTCCAAGGCTTTGTAGATTTGCAGTAAAATTTTGCGGCTCTTAAAGTCGACCCCTCTGCTAATGAAAGCCAAAACACCGTATTCTTTCTTTAGAAACCTATCCACTTGAGTGGTAACTTTGAGTGATGTATGGACTTGAACGCCAAGATCCAGCTGTTCCTGCACACTGCCCAGAAGCCTGACTTTCATCCTACATTCAGCATTCAATTTTGACCTTCCAAAATGCATCACTTTGCATTCATTCAGGTTGAACTCCATCTTCCATTTCTCTGACCAGCTCTGCATCCAGTATATGTTGCACTGCAGCCTGCAATAGCCCTCGGTACTATCAATGGTACCTCCAACCTTTGTGTCATCGGCAAGTGTGCTAACCTACTCCTCAACCTCCTCAACCAACTCGTTTATACAAACTTCAAAGAGCAGAAGCCGAATCTCAGAGTCCTGCGGAACAGCACTCAGCACTGACCACCAGTCAGAATACCTTCCATCTACAAACACTCTCTTTCTTCTGTTAACCATATAAATCTGAATACAGGCATCCATATCTCCTTGTATCCCATGCCTGCTGACTTTATCAATGAACCTACCGTGCAGAACCTTATCCCATGCTTTACCGAAGTTCATATACACCGCAGACACTGCATGACCTTCGTCAAAATGTCTCATCACCACCCCAAACAGCTCAAAAAGATTTGTGAGGCATGACTTGCCCCTCACAAAGCCATGCTTACTGTCTTCAAGCACGCTGTGCTTTTTGTTCCCAAATAGCCATACATCCTGTCCCTCAGAATTCTTTCCAAAACCTTGCTGATCACAGATATAAGACTGACTGGTCTATCGTTATTCTTATATCTTGTATCCATTTTACCCTTCTTAAAAAGAGTAATAGTATTCTCCTCCTTCCAATCCTCCGATACAACCTCTGTGAGAGTGAGGAAGCAAAGATCTGCACCAGTGGCTTCGCAGACTCCTTTCTCGCTTCCTGGAGCAAACTAGGATACATCTGTTCTGGCCCTGGGTGACTTATCAATCATAATGTTTACTATAATTTCAAGCACATCAACGGCATCAATCTTGATTGGTTCAAGCCTATTTCCCAGCTCCTCATAAATCTCATTCACAACAAGGTCCCTTTCTTTTGTGAAAACTGAAGCTAAAAAATCAATAAGGCATTGTCCTATCTCCTAAGACTCAACGCAAAAGTTCCCTACGCTATCCCTACTTTCTCACTGATCATTCTCATTTTCCTCACGTATGAGAAAAATGTCTTTTGGTTCTCCCTAATCCTACCCACAAGATTTTTTAATGCCCCTTCATGTCTATCCTCAATCCGTTTCTGAGCTCCTTTCTTGCAAGCCGGTAATCCTCTAAATGTGTGCTTGACCCTTGCTTCCTCAATATTGTACAATCTGTCTTCTTCCTTTTGACGAAAAGTTCCTCTCTTCTTGTCATTAAAGGCTAATTAATCTTTCGCATTCTTGACTGTCTCAGAGGAACAACTTTGTGCATCACTCGTAACAACTGCTCCTTAAACATTCTCTATATGTCAATTGTTCCCTTTCTGCGGGACAATTGCTCCCAATCTGCACTTCCCAACTGCTGTCTGACAGGGTCATAATTTCCTTTTCACGAATTAAATATGTTGCCATGGTAACTACTCCTTTCCCTCTCCATAGCTTTGGTAAATATGAGGCAGTTATGATCACTGCCACGAAAGTGTTGTGCCATCGCGAGGTCTGACACCCTTGCTGGTTCAATGCTGAGCACAAATTCAAAAATGGCCTCTCGCATCGTCGGCTTGTCGACATAGTGAGTAAGGAAACCCTGCTGACAACACCTCACAAAAACGGTTTTGTCCAAACCATCTGCACTAAGAGTTCAAGTCAATATTGGGAAATTTGAAGTCACCCATAACAACTACCCTGCGACATGTGCATCTTTCGAGAATCTTCCGGACATGATTCTTCCGTCTCCCTAATGCTATTAAGGAGTCATTAGAATGCCCCAATGGCGTGTCTGCTGTTTTTCTGTTCATAACTTGCACCCATACTGATTAGTAGACAGACCTTCCTCGACAACCTTCGTTTCTGTAGCTGTGATGTCTCGAATTAGCCATGCTACACCCCCTCAACTTTTATCCACCCCCCCATGTTCTTTTTAAATGTTCTTAACCCTGGCACATCTCGCAACATTTCCTGCCCCTTTGAAGCCGTCGTCTCCGTTATTGCCACAACATCATCGACACAAGTACTGACATTACCCATTTTAAAAAAGGACTTCCCGGCAGCCCTCGTTTCTCTCAGCCTTCTCTTCTTTCCGCTCTGTACAAAATACTGGCACGACTCTCGACGTAGGCCCTCGTACAAGTGGGAAGAAATACCTACCCAGCAGCTCTCTTTAAAATGGAAGTCTGACTCCCGAAGTTAGTGCCCTTTTAAGTGGGGAAAAAATACCTACCCGGCAGCCCTTGCTCTTCTCCGCCCTCTCTCCTCGCCGTTCTGCTCGAAATGGAGACCCGACTCCCGAGGTCAGTCCCTTTTTATGTGCGAAAAACGTACCATCGAAATAAAGAAACTGTGGGTATTCTGACTAGGTTCGAAGATCATCCGAAGACAGGTAAAAGGACAGGAAACATTGAATAAGTAGGGAAGGTTTAGAAACATTTGAATAGATTAGGAGGAAAGTCAGGAGGCATGGGACAGAGGGAAGTTTGACCTGTTGGATAGAAAACTGGCTAACCAGTCGAAGTCAGAGAGTGGTGGTAGATGGTAAATATTCAGCCTGGAGCCCAGTTACAAGTGGAGTTCCGCAGGGATCAGTTCTGGGTCCTCTGCTGTTTGTAATATTTATTAATGACTTGGATGAGGGAGTCGAAGGGTGGGTCAGTAAATTTGTAGATGATACGAAGGTTGATGGAGTTGTGACTAGTGAGGAGGGCTGTTGTCGGCTGCAAAGGGACTTAGATATGATGCAGAGCTGGGCTGAGGAGTGGCAGATGGAGATTAACCCTGTCAAGTGTGAGGTTGTTCATTTTGGAAGGACAAATAAGAATGCAGAATATAGGGTTAACGGTAGGGTTCTTAGGAAGGTGGAGGAGCAGAAGGATCTTGGGTCTATGTGCATAGATCTTTGAAAGTTGCCACTCAGGTGGATAGAGCTTGTAATAAGGCCTATGGTGTATTAGCGTTCATTAGCAGAGGGATAGAATTCAAGAGTCGTGAAGTGATGTTGCAGCTGTACAGGACTTTGGTTAGGCCACACTTGGAGTACTGTGTGCAGGTCTGGTCGCCTCATTTTAGGAAAGATGTGGAAGCTTTGGAGAGGGTGCCGAGAAGACTTACCAGGATGTTGCCTGGAATGGAGAATAGGTCGTACGAGGATAGGTTGAGAGTGCTAGGCCTTTTCTCATTGGAACGGCGAAGGATGAGGGGATGACTTGATAGAGGTTTATAAGATGATCAGAGGAATAGATAGAGTAGACAGTCAGAAACTTTTTTCCCCGGGTACAACAGAGTATTACAAGGGGACATAATTTTAAGGTGAAGGGTGGAAGGTATAGGGGAGATGTCAGGGGTAGGTTATTTACCCAGAGAGTGGTGGGGGCATGGAATGCGCTGCCTGTGGGAGTGGCAGAGTCAGAATCATTGGCGACTTTTAAGCGGCAATTGGATAGGTACATGGATGGGTGCTTAAGCTAGGACAAATGTTCAGCACAACATCGTGGGCCGAAGGATCTGTTCTGTGCTATTGATCTATGTTCTATGTTCTATTACGAGGACGTGCAAACGAATGACATATGGCGTTCAACGTGGAAAAGTGTGAGGTCATGCACTTTGGTAGAATGAACAGAGGCTTGGAATCTTTTTATAATGGGGAGAAAATTTAGAAGTCAGAAGTGCAAAGAGACTTGGGAATTCGAGTCCACGATTCTCTCAAAGTAAACTTGCATGTTAAATCAGAAGTTGGAAGGCAAATGCAATGATGACATTTACTTTGAGAGATGTATTCCAGAGGCTTGAAAATGCTCTGGTCAGACCGCGTTTGGAAAATTGTGGGCAGTTTAGAAACCCATATCTCAGGAAGGATGTGTTGGCCTTGGAGCTTGTTAAGATGAGGCTCACTTGAATGCTTCCACGAATGAAAAACTTAATATATGAGGAACATTTGAAGGCTCTGAGTGTTCCCAGGAAGGGTTTCAAAGTATGAGGGGGGACCGAATTGCAAGTCACAGAATTCTGAATGGGCTGCACAGGATGGATGTTGGGAAGGTATTTCCATTAGTTGGAGAGATTAGGACCCAAAGGCACCAGTGTGGAGTAAGAGGAAGACGTTATAGAACGGAAATTAGAAGAAGTTCCTTCAACATAAGATTGATGAATCTGTGAAAATCATTGCCATAAAAGGCTGTGAACGCTTGGAAATTGTCTATATTTAAGAGAGAGAAAGGTTCCTGAGTATCAAGGGGCATCCAGTGTTACGGACAGAAGGCGGGAGAATGGGACTGAGAAACCTATCACCCATGGCGTAATAGCAGAGCAGACTCGATGGGCTGAATGGCTTAATTTCTGCTCTTACGTCTTATGGTTTTATGTTCTTAAGTAACAGCTTATTGCTCTCTCTGCATTATTTTCTCTCTCCAGACAGCAAAATGTTACAGCAGAACTAAAAAATCAGTCATCTTTACCACACGTGGAAGATTCCTGTCTAGGGATTCATGGGAATCTATCCACTGCCAGAAGGAGAGGGAATTAAGCCAAATCACATTTCAAAGAAGTCTTATACCAGTAGCGAGTGTGTGTAGAATAACTTCCGAGACAGAATAGCAGTTGAGATATCTTCAGTTTTCCATTTGTGATGACTTCAACTGCTATAAGACCTGCAAAGCTTTCTTCATTCTGTTTGTCTTAAGACGTGCATTTTTGTATGCGTATGTATATGCGTGTCTCTATGTCTCACATTTTTTGAGAAAATGGCAACGACACTTAAAATTTGTTGTAACCAGTAGAGACGTTAGAATGCAAAAGGATACATGGACACTTCAACATTGTTCAGAACACGAATGAGAATTTCTCATGGAGCTGTACTAATGGGAATTCTCTGCCCCCAGTAGTTACATCCCAAGATGGCAGCTCAGCGCCACAACTTCCAGGGTAATTAGGCATGGTGACTAAACGTTGCCCGAAGCAACAGCACATATATTCCATGAATACTTTAAAAAAGATATTCTGTCGCACAATTAATTGGGTAGGAACAAGAGTGATAGATAAATGCCTGTTGCCTTCAAGTATTGAGATGCCTGAATATTTTCGCTTTGCTCAAGTTCCCACTATTTTCGATGGGCGTTTGTATTTATTCAAGTTTGATTTTGTACAAAATTTGACAAATAAGTGAATGAAGGAAAATGGTTCATAAACGGAAAAATGCCCTTGAGACCACGATAAGATCAGCCATGATGTTTTGCCTGCTCAAACAGTGACGAAGTGTCTAATGATCCATTCTTCGTCTCAGCCCAATGCTGTTATGCTCCATTCAACTTCTCAAGCTCCTGCACGGGAGCATATGGAACTCACCTGCCCTGAATACCTGGTCTGCCATTATAAAGGATGCCATTCAGTCTCTCAAGGTTGTCACACTCAGTTTGTTGAGTTTGGAAAATGTTCTTGGGGAATCCAGGCCTGTGGTCTCTTAACAGTGTTTCTCCTCTCTGCAATCTGTGCTTCCTTTGTTGGTCATGTTGTCGACACAGATTCACTGTGAATACACTCTTATACCGCAACCAGAGATGGCTAGCAAAATGTTTTGCTTTCTCTGAATGCAGCATGCAATAACAGAACGTCAAGCAAAATTACAACAATTAACTTTCCAACAACAGAATATGGGAATGTAAGAAACAGAAGTGGGCATACCGTCAGTCTTGTTTGCTGTGCTATTGAATAAGATCGTGGCTGACCAGTTACTGGTATTAACACTTCTTTAATATCGAATTCATTACACATTCAACTCGATAGCAGGTCAAAACTCCATCGAACTCTTCTGTAAAAACTTTCAGTGTTCCAACTCACTGAACTCTAGACGAGAGAATTCCTGATATTCACGAACTTCTGTGAGAAGAAAACACGCCCAACACAGACAACTTCAGCAATTATACTTTTTTAAAAAAATGAATGCAACTGCTCCGGTCAGCGGGATTGATCCTGAAATCAAGGCGGTATTTGACTGAGAATGGTATCCTCAGAGACAATTACATATTCAGAATCATGTATTCCGAGTAATAAGACCCATGGAATTTACCACCTTGTCATTGTCTGTTCAGAACATAATGAATGATTGTCCATCATAGTCAAGTTTCAATGCATTCAACTCTCATTCTTTCACAGCGCTACAGATGAATCTTCGCTCACTACGCATGATGCCATCATCCCATGGATATTTCGGGTGAAACTCCTTTGCACTCTCTCTCTGACAAGATCATTCCTTACAAAGCAGAATGAAATCTGCCCACAGTACCCTAAATACAGCCTCAAAAACACTCTCAGAGTTGCTCGCAATAAGGCGTTTCCCTCACTTAACAGATTTAGTTCCTTTATTGTGATGTAAAAGGCCATTTCCTATCTCTGCTCTGCAACTGATGTGTAATTTAAAATTCCCTTACGTCTATTTGCCAGCAACAGTAAAGCCAGCGCCAGATGTCTTTATGGAGGTGGACATGATTCTCAGGAAGAGACTCAATGAGAAAGAATGCATTTGAAAAAGGGAATGGTCACCGAGCTGAACGGAAATGAGCTGTATCAATGCAGTAAACAGGCAGAGGAAGAGAGTTACCTTTACTTTTGTTCTTCATTCACAGGATGTGTGCAGTCCTCTTCAGGCCATCACGTTATGCCTATCTTGAACTGAGTGGCTGGTTCATCTGTTCCACGGGACCATAATGAGTAAAACACATTGCTGTGATTTTGCAAAGACATGGTGACCTGACCAGAGAAGATCGAAACATTCCTTCTCTAAAGGGTATGAGACAAGCAGATGGATTTACTTTAAATTCCTTCATAAGGCAAGAACAGAGTGTTATTCTGGGACTCTAGATTATGAGTCAATGACTTGACCATACCTTCTTGTCTGACTGTTTCGGGGGAGAGAAAAATATAAACATCTCAAGTTCAAATAGTTTGTAACAGAATCCTGGCTAGGAGAGATTTGAAACAGTTTTATCCGGATTTAACAAATACGCAAATAATGGTCTATTTAGAAGTTCCACTGAGTCTGAGAATGAGACTGGCATATTATTAACGTACAGGATTCGTGAGTGGCGGGGATGTGGAGATGTAAATCTGTGCAAGACAGAAAGTGTTATGGAGTTGAGAACCTTTTTGTCCCTCCCCGCATTTGATGAGTAATTTTTAAGTTATAACTTGTAAGGAATAGAATTAATATTAGAACTGAATACATTGACTTCCACCTTACCAAATTTTGTATAATATTCTCGCAATTCAGTTTAACCTGGTGTAATGGACAGATAGAATGACTTACCAGGAGTACCAATTAAAGGGAAGATGGAATAATAATCAACTTGAATAACCAGCAGTACTTCATAGACCCGCTATGCTAATGCTATCCAAGGTCGAGAAAGATGCTAAAGACCCTCAGATAAAATCCTGCCTATTGTTGTAACAGTCCAGTATATTAGATTGGATTACCTGCATTGTGGAAACACGTTCTTCGGTCCAACAAGTCCAAACTGTCCCTCCAAAGAGAAACCCACCCAGACCCAACTCCCTCTGACTAAATGACATAACACTATGGACATATTAGCATGGCCGATTCACCTGACCTGCATATCTTTGGACTGTGGGAGAAAAACGGAGAAAACCCACGCAGACACGAGGAGAATGTGCAAACTCCACACAGACAGTCACCCACGGCTGGAATCGAACCTGGGACACTGGTGCTGTGAGGCAGCAGTGTTAATCACTGAGCCACCGTGTGAGCATCGTTCCCACATTCTAATTCATTGTTGGAACATGCCAATGTTATGTGTCCAGATTCTGATGCATTGTTGGAACATTCCAGTGTATTGTTCTCAGATTCTGATCTCTCCTTCCCCTCTCTCATGAGCTCCTGATCACTGTTAGGGCTGACAGTGATGTTCCCACTCATACTATGTTATAACTCACAGAACCGAGTCCCTAATTAATACTTGAGCCAAATCCTCCACTGGTACATTGAGGATCCACGGAGACTGACATCAATCACAGTTCCTGAACAAATACCGATAGTTAACCTCTTTCAATTTAATACTACTTTATTAATTTCAAAATAATGATTACAATTTACACATTCTGGATTGGATAAGCGAGGGTGACTGGGGGAAGGAATGCTGGAGCTGGTAGTTAAATTGTGTCTAACTGTTCAATCTATCTTGTGTACGGGAGCAATGGCAGAGGTTTATCAGAAAATAAACCGGCTTCTCTGATTATAAATGGAAAGATAGACCCTGTACCTACTGATCAGGCATTACAGCATCAACAAAATATTGATAGAACATTTATCGTGCATGATTTGTGTTAAGAAAGTGCTTAAGACAACGTGGGACTATAATAGACAGACGGCATGAATATGTGAACAGAGAATTAGATCAAATAGACAATGGGGACTGCAGATGCTGGAGAATTCAGTGTAGATGAAGTGTGGCAGTGGAAAAGGCACAGTAAGTTATTTCAGGTAGGACCCTCCCTCAGGACTGGGAAGGGGATGAGAGATGCGAGAGAAATAAGTGGTGGGGTGGTTATCGAGAAAGTTGTGTAACGTGGGGGAAGGGCAGAGGTGATATTGATAGATCTTTGGGAAATGAGGAGCGGATAGGTGGGAAGATGGACAGGGAAATCAACTCGACAAGGCGAATCTGATTCAGAGGGTTTGATCTGGAATCTGGATTGGGACTGAAATTTTGGAGACTGGTGAATTCAATGGTCATGTTGTGTTACTGTAGCTTCCAGTGGCGGAAGGTGAAGTGTTCCTCGCAACACCCTGGTAACTCTCATCTGAAAACTTTCATCTTTAATAATATATTTGCTATAACAAAGCGACCAGAACTACGCATCGTACTCCAGAAGAGAATTGAGTAATGCCGTGCACAATCTCAAAATGGCTTCCCAACTTCTACACTCAAAAGTTAGAGCAAGAAGTAACGTTAAACACCCTGTCCATATGTGCCAGAAACTTCAAAGATTTATGCCTGCACTCGTGGCTCCCACTTTTCTAAACACTACCAAAGCACTACTTTTAATTCTGTAAGCCAACCCCTTGTTTGTTTTACCAAAATGCAATATATCGCATTATCAAAGTTAAACTGTATCTGCCACACCTCAGCCCAGTGAGTGATATTGCCACTCCTTCTCAATCGTCCTTCAGTTTCAAAATACATTTCCCTCTCCAGAAGACCTACAAATTCCAAACTTGATTTTCCCAAAGACCCATAGTATGGTGTGTCTTGTGCAGGTAGGTGCAGGAGAGGATTAGGCAGATGAGGAAGGAAGTGTTGGTAGTGTCCCTATTCTGGGCCTGAAGGTCAAAATTCAAATTCAGCAGAGGTGCTTCATAACATGGCTGAAGAAGTTGATTAAAGTGATATTAGAATTGTGATCTGATCGAGGAGGAAGAGGTGTCAATACTGCATTTCGGAATTTATGCCCAGGATGCACCTTTTGAGGTTGATGATTTTTTTAAAAAGGTTGAACACTCAATGTCTATTTCACAGTGGAGCGGAGTCCAAAACTATAAAGCATTGTTTAAGGTGAGAGGAGAAAACTTTAAAAGGGTGATGAGAGGTAACGTTTTCAGGCAGAGGATTGAGTGTGTGTATGGAATGAGGTGTCAATGGACTGGGTCGAGGCAGATACAATCACAACATTTAAAAGGTGTCTGGACGGTTATATGAATAGGAATGGTTTAGAGGAGAATGGGCCAAATGCTGGCAAATGGGAGTGGATTATTTTAAAATATACCATCAGCATGGACGAGTCGAATAGTCTGTTTCCTTTCTGTATGATTCATTGTCTCAATTGATCAAGATGTATTTGTAAACATACATTATTAAATATTATACAAAAATGTCCATGGTACAATAGATCTTGATGTCATCCATAAATTTGCTAACCATGTCTACTGTAATTCTCATCAAAAATATTCATGTGAATGGCAAACAAAAGTGGACCAACAGTTTTGCCTGTGGATCATCGCTGCTCACAGACTTCCAGTCCAAAAAAAAAAGCAACCCTCCACGACCATCCTGTCTTCGGCCATTAAGCAGATGTACTCGGAAACACACACACGCATACACATGTATAGAGATATAGACAGAGAGATAGAGATAAGTTTTGTTTAAAAAGGGAATCAAGCGTTATGGTAAGAAAGCGGGAGAATTGTGATGAGAAATATGTCAGGCATGATCGAATGGCAAAATAGACTTGATGGGCCAAATGACCTAATTACAATTTTCTATGTTTCATGGCCTTAGAATATGAGGAATATTTACCCGAGGCTGCAGCGGGGCTGAATTTGATAAATATTTTAGTGAGCAGTCAATGTGACTGTGGGATTTGTTTGAGGGGCTGAATGGTCCGTAGCTACTCCTATTTTCTGTGCCCTTATTTCTCAAAGAGGAGGGACTTGCTGTGAGGTTAACACATATAAAATTAAACTGTCTCATTAATGTTCGAGAAACGGTTCTTCCTTTGTCCTTAGGACTGTGTTTTCTATGGTGCAGTCACTTCCAGGTAACATTGAAGACTGGGTCATTGAAGATATTCAAGGATGACGTGGACTGAACGTTGATGGGCAGGAGAGTCAATGTTTATTGGGCACAGACAGGAACAGCCTGTTCAGTCACAATGAGACCAGCTATGACCTTTTCAACAGCAGGCTCGAGAGGCCGAATGGCCAAATGCCGCACTTATCCCATATGATTTCTCTCAGTTCACCCTTTGAGACTGTTAAGGAGTGAGAGGGAGATCCCATTCAGCCACTCAGCATCGTTACAATGAGGCAGGACAAGACTACTTTGTCCCTCTGTTGAGTTACACGCGAATAGTATGAAGTATTTATTCATTTGAGTAAATTTCACAGATCAGGAGGGAGGCCATGTCACCTTTATAGGCTGTTAAATAGGAGTAGGGGAGCCCTAGTTAGCTGACAGGAAATAAAGAGTAGAGGTAATTTCTCGTTTTCAGTTTGGAAAACTGTAACTAGTGAAATTCCTCCGGGATCAATGTGAATTCATTAACAAATTACAACGAGATTAAACATTTGGATGAAGGGGTGTATTGGATTGGAGCTCAGTTTGTTCTTACACCAGAATAGTCATTCAATAAGTTGTCAAGTGCACGCAAAATATCTGCAATGTGATACTGACAGGGGAGTGTAGTGAGCAAACTATCGCGAAAAAAAGTACAAAGTTGTTGTTAGGAGCTTTGTGCTTTGCAGAAAGGATAAACCAACGGAAAATTATTTAACTGGATGAGCATGCAGAACTCGATAGTGTCGAGGGATTTGCGTGTCTGGGTACATGAAGCAAATGACGTTACTCTGAGCATTCAGCAAGTGATTTCGAATGTAAATGGAATGATGTTGTTTGGTGCAAGGGGTATCGTGTATGATCCGAGCAATTTATTTTCTGCATTAGAACATGTCATTGCTGAAATCAAATCTAATGTATTGTGTGTTGTTATAATTCCTGAAACTGAAAAAAAGAGTCAAAATTATTCTCAGGACTTTTCAAACTGTTTCTATTTATTCATTCTTGGGATAAAGGCATTATTTTATGAAAATTTAAAACGTTAGGCTTGAAAACGAGATATTTTATTGAACATGTAAGATCTTTAGAAGAGTACAGTTGGCGAACACCTGATGGATATTTCCTCTTATGTGGAGAATAAAACTGGACATAAATTTAAGGATAATACATCTTCTGAGGAAAAGTCAGTGGACCCAAAAGGTTGCCTATGCGTTCTCTTCATACATGACGCCAGACCTTCTAAACATATCCAGCAACTTCTGGATTTGTTTTAGAATTAACCACATTCATTTTAACGCAGATATTGTGAAAACATTTTTTTTAACTTAGGGTGGCACATATGAACACATATAAACACACCTTCAAATCAAATAGGGCCATTTTTTGTTAATGAAATGTTTTTGTGTACGACAGCAGCAGTGATGCACTTGCATGGAGTAGAGAATATGATGTAATCATATAGTTCAGAAAATATTCAGGGAGACCTCACGTGGTCCAGTTTGGGGTCTCATCACATTGCTGATTTAAAATTGGAAAATGGCACCTATCTGAGAAGGTACTGTCTATTGCTCCCTTTCTCTTTCCCGATTCCTCATCATAGCAACGTGTGCGAGCTAAAACAAAGCTCGCCTTTACACCTCATGGAAGATTCGTGATGAGGGTTCATTGGTATCTTCCCACTGCCTGAATCAAAGTAATTAATCCAAATCCAACTGTTCCAGATAAGAACCCCATTGCCAGCAGTTTGTGTAAGCAGAATAAATTCAGAAGTAAAGACTCAATAGTTCGAGGGGTAGACAGGAGATTCTGTAGCTGCAAATGGGAATCTAGGATGGTGTGTCACCTGCCACGTACCAGGGTCCATGATTTCTCAGAGTGGCTGCATAACGTTCAAGAGGGGCGCAGTGAGCAGCCAGATGTCATTGTGCACGTTGCTAAAAATGACATCGGTAGAAATAGGGATGCAGTCCTGCAAAGTGATTAGAGAGTGCTAAGGAAACAAAGCTAAAAACCAGGACCACGATGATGGCAATCTCCAGTTTACTTCCAATGTCACGTGCTAATGAGGGAAAGAATAGGAGGATGTGGCTGATAAATGCGTGGCTAAAGAATTGTTGCAGGGGGCAGAGATTCAGATTTTCAGACCATTTGGATCATCTCTGAAAAAAAGAATGACCTTTTCAAGCGGAATGGTTTGGACGAGAATTGGAGGGGTACCAATATCTTCGAGGGGACGTTTGCTCGTGCGAAAAGGGAGCATTTCAACAAGATTGGCTGGGGCGCGGGCTGGGAGAGGCAAATGCGAGCTGGAAGGAGATACAGCAATCAGAAACAGTAAAGTGAAGAGAGAGCTCAGGTTGGAACACGACAGGGAGTATTCGAAGCCTGTTCGATAAAATTACATCTGTTTCCAGTGAGGATGATGAACTCAGGGCAAGGTACATGGGCGGCACGATGGTACAGTGGTTAGCACTGCTGCCTCACAGTATCAGAGACCCGGGTTCAATTTCCATCTCAGGTGGCTGACTGTGTGGGTTTCCTCCGGGTGCTCCGGTTTCCTCCCTCCGACCAAAAATGTGCTGGTTAGGTAAATTGGCCATGCTAAATTGCCCATAGTGTTAGGTGAATGGATAAATGCCGGGGAATGGGTCTGGGTGGGTTGCGCTGTGGCGGGTTGGTGTGGACTTGTTGCGCCGAAGTGCCTGTTTCCACACGGAAAGTAATCTTAAAAAAAGGGACTGGGATATTTTTGCCATTACAGAAACATGCCTCAATTTGGGACAGGAATGGCAGCTTAATGTGCCAGAGTGAAGGTGCTCTCGGCGGAACAGAAATGGTGGAAGGAGGGGAGCCGAGATGCATTTTTGATCAAGACGAGTATCACAGCCGTGATCAGAAATAAAATAATTGAAGGATCATCCAGTAAGGCTTTGTGGGCGGAGCTAAAGCATAAGAAAGTGATGATGACATTATCGGGTTGTGCTGTAGGGTCCCAAAGAGTCAACGGGATTTAGAGGAACAAACATATATGTGGACATCTTGTGGAGACGAGAAAGGGCAATAGGATTTCATCGTAGCAAGTTTTAATTTTCCTAACAAATACTAAGGCTGACATAGTATTAAGGTGGGGTGGACATAGATGGCGTGAACCTATTAAGTATGTTCAGGGAATTTTCCCCAAGCAGTACATAGAAGATCCTACTCGGAAAGAAGCAAAACTCGAACAACTCTTGGGAAATAAGGCATGTGATGGAGGTGACAGTGGGGGAGCACGCTGGGAGCAGTGACCAAAGTTCCATTAATTTTAAAATAGTTATGGTGAGGGAAAATGGTCCATTGGTTCAAGTTCTAACTTGGGGAAAAGTGATTTTTTTTGGAAGTAGAGAGGAGCTTGCAGGTGTTGATTTGACTGGCTTGTTTGCAGACAAAGGGTCCTCTGGCAAGTGGGAGGCCTTTAATTGAGAGATAACTGGAGGTCAAGGTCTCAACATTCGTCTGAGAGTCAAGCGAAAGATTGACTGGAGAGGAAAATATGGATGACGGGGTTTGACCAGAAAAAAAAAACGAATACTCGGCTCAGGTACAGGCAGCTGGGATCCAGGAATTACCTGGAGGTATATAGAGAATAGAGGGGTTTACTAAAAAAGAAATCAGGAGGGACAAAAGAGGGTATGAGATAGCATTGCCTGAGAAGATAAGAGTGGATCTAAAGAAGTAATTTTTAAGTATATTGAGAAAAATGAGTCATTATAGTTAAGATTTGACCCCTCAAGGACCAATTTGGACAAATACGTATAGAACCACAGTAGATGGGCAAGGTTCTCAATGAATAGTTCTCATGTGTGTTAACCGTGGAGAATAACATGGAGACTTGGGAGCGTAGGGAAGCTAGTGGTGATATCTTGAGAGCATTCCATATCACAGTAGAGGAGCTCTTGAATGTATTCGAATGTATGAAGGAAGTTACATTTCCTGATCTTGACCATATGTATCTAAGAGATGCAAGAGGCTACGGAAGAACTTACCAGGACCCTGGCTGATATTTTTGCAAACTTGTTAGCTACAGATGAAGTCCCATAAACTGGAGGATAACGAATGTTGAACCCTTATTCAAGAAGGGAACCAAAGAAAAAAAACTGGAAACTATCGACCAGTAAGCCTACCATCTGTGGTGGTACTTTATTTGAGAGGATTCCGAGGGATAAGATGCATGTGCATTTGTAAAGACAGTTTTTGATTACGAATAGTATTTTTTTAATAACCACTATTAATAATTGTTGTTAAACTAGAAAGATTGCATGGCTTTGTGAGTGGAATATCATGCCTCACAAGTTAGTTTGAGGTCCTTACTGAAGGAAGGATGTTGAGGGCAGGGCGGTAGATATAGTCTATATGGATCTTAGACGAAAGTGAAGACTGCAGCGGCTGGAAATCAAAGAGGAGACCGTGGCATTGGAAAAGCACAGCAGGTCAGTCATTATCGAGAAGCAGGGGAATCAACGTTTCGGGCAAAATTCCGTTCATCAGGAATGAGGCTTGTGGGCTAGGGAAGCGCGGGGGGGGGGGGGGGGGAGGCGGGAGTGGAGGGGAAGATACACGGGAGGAGGTGGGTTTGACTGGATGGCATCTGAGAAAGCGATAGGTAGATGAAGGTGAGGGAGAAGGTGATAGGTCGTAGGAGGGTGGAGCAGAGAGATGAGAAATGTGATGGACAGGTCAGGAAAGGAATGGCGAGTTGGAGGCTTGGGATCAGGATAATGTGGTGGGGCAAGGAAACGAAGAAACTTCTGAAATTCGTATTTTTCCCGTGTGCAGTAAATAGAAATGTCCTGGCGAAAATTGATGTACAGAGAAATGTTGGTATTTAAATCCATTGTTCCCTGAAGATGGCAACGCAGATCAGTAGAGTTGTTAAAAAAGCACACGGCGTACTTTTCTCCATTGGACAGAATATTGAGTACAAACGTTGGCAGGTCATGTCACAGTTGCATAAAACTTTGGTAAGGCCACATTTGGAGTACTGCATACAGTTTTGATCACCACGTCCCCAAAAGGATGTCCTTCGTTTGTAGAGATTGCAGAGGAGATTTACAGGATGTTGCCTGGTATGAAGAGTGTAAGCTATGAAGAGAGGTTGAGTATGTTAGGATTATTTTCATTGCAAAGACGGAGGTTGAGCGGGAGCCGATAGAGACCTACAAAATCATGAGATGTGCAGACAGAGTGGAGAGCAAGAATTACATTTTTTCCCAGAATGGAGGACTCATTTACTAGCCTCACGATTTCCAAGTGAGATGGGAAAAGGTTAGCGGTGACATGCGTGGCAAGTTATTTATGCGGAGGGTGGTTCGTGCCTGAAATGTGATGCCAGGGCACGTGGTAAAGGGGTCAACGTAGCATCATTTAATATTTATCTGGTAGATGCATGATTGGTCAGGGAGCAGAGGAATAAAGATCTTCAGAAAATAGGCTGCACGTTTTGATAGTGGATCTGCATTGGCGCAGGCTTGGAGGGCCGAAAGGCCTGTACCTGTGCTGTAAGTTTCTTGGGTCATTGTTCTTATAAATGTGTTGCTTTCGAAGATGGAAGAAATCTGCCTGACGTGTTCATATCACTGTTCCTGACAGTCTGAGAACCATATCATTGGCCATATCATCAGCCGAGTGTTCTTCCTTTTTTTTCGTGAGCAGTGGAGGGTAGGACTGGAAAAGGGAATAGTGACCCAAAGACACAGGAAATTTCAGACTCAGTCAGCCGAATATCAGTGCAGCGTAAGTCGTTGGAGGGGATACTAAGGGATAGGATTTAGATACATTTAGAAAGACAAGGACTGATTGTGGATAGTCGACGTGATTTTGTGTGATGTAAATCATTTCTTATTAAGGTGATTGAAGTTTTTGAAGGGATGACAAAGAAGAAGGCATTATGGCTTACATTGTTTACGTAGAATTAAGCAAATCGTTTAAACGTGTTCCACATCATAAACGGATTACTAAGGTTAGGTGACATACATTCCAGGGAAAGGTCACCATTTGGATACTTAATTGGCTTGAAGGTAAAGGATTGTTTTCTAGAGTGGAGACATGTGGCTAGCGGTATGCTGAAAGAATCAGTGATGAGCTCACTGTTTTTCGTTATGTACTTAAACGAGATGGATGTGAATATCGGAGGAATGCTTAGTAAGTTTACAGATAACATCAAGAAGTGGTGTAATGATAAGGGAAAAAGATTATCTCAGAGAATAACAACACTCTTGACCAGCAAAGAACCAAGGACAGGCAGATGATGTTTAATGCAGATATTTGCGAGGTTTGGCATTTTAATCAGTTAAAGCAGTGTAGTGCCCTGGAAAGAGCAGCTGAACAGAGAGGCATTAGGTTGCGTGATCAACCACAGATACCCAGGGTGCAGGTGCATAGTTGCTTGAAAGTGGAGTCACAGGTAAACAGGTTTGTGAAGAACGTGGTTGTCACGCTTGCCTGAATCGGTCAGAACCTTGAATATTAGGCTGAGGGTGGTATGTTGCACTTGTACAAGACTTTTGGAGGCCACTTGAAGAGTACTGTGTACAATTCAGTTGGTTCCGCTAAATGATAGATGTTGTTAAGCTTGAGAGGGCACGGAACTCCGCTAACCATCGTGTCATTGGCAAACGTACCCACCCTTCCACTTCCTCATACAAGACATCTGTTAAAATCACAAAGAGCAGAGATCCAAGAAGCGATCCCTGCGGGACACCACTGGTCACTTTCAGTGACCTAGCTCCTCTAACTCTCTTTATAAGAGAATTCACAACATTCATACACACTTTCAAGAAAACATTCGGTGCTTCGATACCATGACCTATTGAAATGAAAAAAAAGAGGTGACACAGGGGATCAGGTAAGAGAATGGAACTGAACTCAAGGCAGTATTTGACTGAGGATGACGTCAAACAGCCTGAGCAAAATCGCACTTAATGAGAATTGATTGTGACCTCTCCACTTTCAGGAGTCATTCATAGCTCAAGGGAAGATCTTAACCATCGGTGGGCATCAATATCCCAGCCATGGGACATCACTGCAGGAGATCCTCAGGGTAGCTTCCTCAGGCCAGTCATCTCCAGTCTCTCTTGATAGATTCCCCAGAGTGTGGAAGGGGGCCATTCAGTCCATTGAGTCCACACTGAGCAGAAGTGGATAAATTAAGTGAAGTTAATAACATGTTCAGAAAAATTTGACCCCTCTCAGTTCTTAACAAAGCCTGCGTCCATGTGCAACAAAACATGAACATTGAAGATGGTGCTAAAATGTAGTCTGAGTAACATTCTTGTAACAGTGCTGCTAGTCACTGCACATTTCCACAGTAAACGGAGGAGTTCATTCTGCTCCTCAGTCTAGGTTCACAATAAGGTGGGGAAGTCATTTAAACCATCAAAAGTAGTGGTCAAAACGTACTGTCGCACATTCAGACCCTCATGGCTATTAGATAGCAAGAGAAG
Organism: Chiloscyllium plagiosum; assembly: GCF_037043375.1. Classification (NCBI taxonomy): domain Eukaryota; kingdom Metazoa; phylum Chordata; class Chondrichthyes; order Orectolobiformes; family Hemiscylliidae; genus Chiloscyllium; species Chiloscyllium plagiosum. The sequence goes on along the minus strand of NW_028270151.1, from coordinate 104,795,843 downwards.
AAATATGCTCACTCACACACATCACTTTCAAGGGACCAGAAAGGGGCCATTTCACACCTAGAGTCACTTATAAAGAGACAGGAAGAGGTCATTAAGGCTCTCAAGATACTAACGCAGGAACGGAAAGGTGCCAGAGATGCTTCAACATCACAAACAAATGGAGCAGGGACTGCACAGATAGACGGCTCCACCTTGCTCCGCGTGGCTTCATTACTCATAGTACATATGTGTTGCTTTAACATGATTTTCTGGCAGTAAGAATGAAGCCAACGTTTTTAACCATTCTCCAAGTGTTTGCCATCTCCGAGAAGGCATACCTATGTTCCCTATGGAGGTCAGAAGTTGATGGCGAATGGCTTACTGTTTCAGAAAGAAACTATTCTGGCTGCTGGCAGGATTGTGTACAATGTGACATTCAATGCAGGGACATACAGTAACTATGCAATAAATAGTTCACCATTCATTCAGAGCCTGTACCTTTCTGGCATGTAAACTGTTGGGAATCTAACATCCCACGAAAAATATCGAATTTTCACTCGAGTCACCTGTTGTGATATAGTGAGTGTCCGTCCATAACCATCAAGTTTAAACTTAATATTCTCTCACAGTGTTACTGACTAATCACATTGTTTCTTCACTCTCTCCTCATGGTAACATCGCTTCAGGTGTTGCTCTGGGGACATGCCTTTGCACTGTTTTGGTGACAAGCAAATCATTATTTATAAAGCACACCAAATTCATACACAAACATCTCTCAGTCAACCACTACCATTGGGAAAGATATATTCACTCAGATACTTCAGTCATTTGCTTGAACAGTGACAAATATTTTACTTACTGCCCTGTAAGAATTCTGTTAGTGACTAATGACCAAGAACATCCACGTCCTTTTCAACAACAGCAGTTCCCAACTTCTAATCTTTTAATAAATATAAATGTGAATGTTGATATTTTTTGTTCACGTCCGAATCATTTTTATATCTTGCGCACAGCTATTGCACAAACATTTATCCTTCTGATACCCAACAAGACTTCACTCAAGAGAAATACACTATCCACTTCATTCTCTCCATTATCGAGTTTTTAATCCATATGGTTTATATTTCACCCCTATCTAGGAATGGACTCTAACATTCTCCACTCACCTGACGTCAAATATGACAAACGTATGCTGAAAATTCAAATACTGTACTCCCACTGTTTTGTCGTTGTCAAAACAGACAATCTTCATGAGAGAGAAAGATTTCATGTTGTCAGGTGTATGCAGATTTTCACGAATATAGAAGGTCTTTTAAACAAATAGTTTTAAGCTAAGAAATAACTTTGAGTGTTGTAATTGACCACAAAAGAAGCAGGAGGGGCATTTCGCAATAAGCTCATAGTTTGTAGATCCGCCTTCTGGACTATTAAAATAGTAAAGGATGATCTCAGAATTCAGAAAATTAGAAAAGAGGAATTGGTTAAAATAACAGGAAGGCTGTAGTGAACAAGGACAAACAAAAAAGACAGATTTAAATGGAAAATAATTGAGGCAATTAATAAGTATGATCGGCTTAGGCTTGGGTGCAGGGAATAACCAAATAAAGGAATAGAATAAAATAGACACTTATGATTGGTTTATTGCTTCATGTAAAGTGTCGAGTGACCCCTCAGAAAAGTATAAAAAGACTCTGTATTTTACTGTCGGGTGTGACTCTCCTCGTAGAGCTTCCCATCTTTAAAGATATTTGAATAAATGAACCGCTTCGAATCTCTTTGACTCGGACTGAAAATTATTGATTTATTGGGTTCGTTTCTCACAGCTGGGGGCTCGTCTGGGATGAACTTCAGCTCCTGAAAAGGCTCCCACCGTCGATAACTGAGAAGGCGCGCCCCGTTCCTTTGGAATGGTCTCGTGTTTTTCAGCGGTGGGTGGCTTGAGGGATTGCCTGAATTGAATCCTTTAAGAGTCGTTCCGAACCAGTTGGGAGTAAGTGTGTGTTTCTTGCGTTGGACTCAAGGGGACCTTGGGTGCGAACAAAAGGGGAAGGCACAACCGGAAGACATCTAATAGCCCGGTAACTCTGTGCACAGACCGTGGTAAGAAAACTGACTTTTAAGTACTGCCTTGGTGGCTGGGGCTTGTGTTTTAGTAGTTATGAGGGACGAACGAAAGTGACCTGGGGGTACAGGAGTACCAAACTACTACCTCGAGTTGGACTCGAGGTTTCTGGCTCATAGGGGTGGGACCCCTAACTCGATTGCCTTTTCGCGATTTACAAGGACACCAGAAATACCTGACAGGGGTCAGGCTAACCCCAAAAAAGTGCCCTACCTTGATTTGGACTCAAGGACTTTCTGGGGAAAGAATCCTCAGATTCTGTTGGGATTGGATCCCTATTGGAAGACGTGATTGAGGCCACTGGGTGGTGAACCAGGGTGAAATGGGTTGTGCAACAATTACTAAAGGAAAATCCTCCAGTGAGAAGGGAGGCATCCCTGGCAACATTCCTCCAGAAAGTCCATTGCGTAGGATGATGGGAAATGAACACACACACACGACAAAAATATAGAAAAAAGATGATTAAGTGTTGTTGTTTTGTATGGATTGACGAACCTATTCTTCGTTCTGCCGTCTTCTAGCCAAAGTACGGGTCGGACGAAGACTGGGTTTGCCAATATTTAAATTTATATGTTAACGAAAAAGAACCCTTCAGTCAGGAGGAGTCCGATTATGCCTCCTGTTGGAAGGGTGAATCTAAAATACGGACGTGCACTGTAATAATAGATGAAAAGAAAATCCCTAGTGCACCATTTCTATCTCCATGGGAGGTATTTGATAATTTACCCCCGCCATATGGAACAGCCCGTGGCGATTTCTGGTACGGGTCAGGGGCAGGCAGCGGGAAGGGGCAGGGGGATGAAGGTCCCACCACGTCTGAGACAGAACAGGAAATAGATAAAAGTCAGGTCCCGAATGTAAAACGCACCAGAAGCCAAATGCAAAGATTCGAAAAAAGTGAAGGGGAGGCGGAAGAAATGTTGGCCCAAAACATGTTTCCATTAAGAGAGGGCCAGATCGGGAAAAGAGAAATTGGATTTTTTAATGCCCCTTTAACTAGTGGGGAAGTAAGGTTCTTTAATAAAGAAATGAAAATACTTATAGAAGACCCGGTAGGTTTGTCAGAACAGATTGATCAATTCCTGGGTCCGCCATTATATACTTGGACAGAATTGATGTCCATAATACATATTTTATTTAGTGGAGAAGAAAGAGGGTTGACAAGGAAAGCAGCATGTTGGGTCTGGGACAGGGAATACCCCATGGGAACTGAAGGGGCAGGTCAGACAGAGGATAAGTTCCCCTTAAGAGACCCCAATTGGGATCATCAAAAACAATAAGATAGGAAAAAGATGAAAGTTATGAAAAAATTATTAATAAGGGCAATTGGAGAAGCCGCCCCGAAATCGCAGAATTTAGCGAAGGCATTTGAGCTACGTCAAGGAAAGGAAGAGAGTCCCTCGGAGTTTTTACAAAGACTGAAGGACTCTATGCGCAAATATTCTGGGATGGATTTAGAGGGTCCAGTAGGGGAAGGATTGTTGAAAATATACTTTGTGGCTAAGTTTTGGCCAGTTATTCAGAAGAAAATAGAGAAAATAGAAGGATGAAGTGAGAAACCATTAGATGAATTGCTGAGGGAAGCTCAGAGAGTATTTGTAAGGAGAGAGGACGAAAAGCTGAAACAAAAGGCAAAAATAGTGGTAAACCACGGTTGATGAGATAATAAAGAAAAAGACAAAACTATTAGGAGAAAGAAACTGGAATGGTTGGGGAGGAGATGTTAAGCGGTCTGGTGGACAGAAACAAGGATCAAAGTGGAAATCCCCACAGGCGGGATGATATTACTGTGGTAAGAAAGGTCACTTTAAGAGAGAGTGTCCAGATCTGAAAAAGGAAGCAAAGGCAATACCATTTATGAACCTTGATGAAAAATAGGGGTGTCAGGAGTTCCTGCCCCCGGGGACCCACCAAGAACCCTTGATAAATTTAAAGGTGGGACTTTATAACGAGGACGTAGTTTTCCTCGTCGATACGGGGGTCAGTAAGATCATCCTTAAATTTTAAACCCAAGGGAGCGAGAACAAAAGAGTTAATTGGATTATGGCGACAGTTTTGTGATGAGAGGCACGAAGAACCAGTTTTGCGCTCATGACAAGATACTGTCACCAAATTGGGATTGAATTAACTGCAAATGGTGCTATGAAATCTGTTGAGGCTCTTAAAAATGAATGTGCTCGAGCAAAACAATTACAGAAACAGAATGAGAAGTCACAAGTGACTGGTAACCAAACAGAACTGCACAATTAGTTTTAAAAATGTTTTAGTCACTTGTTGCGTTTCCACCCTGAATTACAGAAAATGATTTTTATATTTATATAATATATAATTAATAATTAATATTTATGATAAATCGATTGTGCTACCCTGAATCAATATTAATTGACAGGATCTCTTCACACATTCTCAGTGATCTGCCATATTGATTCGTGGTTAATTTAAAACATGACTGCATTAATTTATTGTTAATTAAAGAATGGAAAGCTAATTACTAGCTGATGAGATAACTAAAGAAGCAGCCCTGAATCCACAGGAAGCGGTGGTTTATTCCCTAATACTTACTGTCCTAGGTCCTTTGGAAACTCCTGTCTCTGGCCACTGCCAATCCCAGAAACTAAAGATTTGTTCTTAAAGAAGCATATGCTGGGCTTGCCCTCCTCTTTGTTTTCCCTCAGGAAACACGGTTTAATGGCACAGACACCGCCCCTTGAATTCGCTGTGCTCAGACCGGGAGATTGGGTCTTAGTAAAATCATGGACAGAGATTAAATTGCAACCAAACTAGGAAGGGCTGTAGCAGGCTCTCTTGAACACTGAAACAGCGATAAGGATGGCGGAGCAAGGCTGGACTCACTACACTCTGATCAAAGGAGCAGTGGAATCTCCAGTTGAGGAAGAAGTCTGGAGGGCCGAATCAACGCAAGAACTGCTGAAACTCAGACGAAAGAGACTGAGTAACTGATTGCACAGTGTTGACGCGAGTGCGTGATTATTTCTGTAGGATTGTATATTCATTTTTTTGGGTTTCAGCATGATTTTTAGAATGCTGGGGATGCTTAGAGTTATGATACTTGCCCTCTTAATATTAGGATTCTGTCAAACATTATTTTCATATGTGGTATTAACAGTCCCTGAGTCTGATAATGCACAAGTAATAGATGATGATGTATGCAGCCTAGTATATTGTGGGGATGTAGATAATCAGAGACAGTATCGCAGCTCAGAGATACATCTTAATTCATATGGGGATAGCCTCGGGGATGGTACTTGGTATAATGGTCTCGTCATAGTACACCAGGCCCCGCATTTGGGATAGAAATGAAAACAAACGGGAATGATTTCTCGGGCTGTTGTTTTCGAATTAGCGCAGGACAGGGAAAACGGGCAGAACTACTGGATAATCAGGAACAACCTTTCACCCCTCCTGATGACCTTAAAGTTGTAAAAAAAATGGAGGTAAAGGACTTAAAACAAACCAATGAAACAGAAACTGGATACGGGGATACAAATGCTTGGGTTGAATGGGTGAAATACACTGTGAAAAGTCTGAATAAAAGCAATTGCTATGCATGTACCTCAGGTAGACCGGTGGCTCGCGTGGCTCAGGTGGAAGCGAGACAGGGCTGGTATAATATGCATGATATCCCTATATCAGGATGAGACGGCGTGGGACAACCCAGACTGTCGGTCTTTGTTGTTGTTGTTCCCTCCCCTGAAGAAGGAGGAATTAAAAATTCCCCCTACATTTTCGGACGTGCTCGGGAATCATACATCCTGTGTACTATGGTAGGGGTCGGACCGGTCCCGATTTCTAGGAGACTTAAAGTCATGCTCGGAAATTGAATCGGTTTCCGAGACAGAGTGGGGAGGGAACTATTCAGCCTTAAAGATACCCGAGCGGATTTGTGGTGGCACTGTGGCAGAAAGATTCTAAGACCGTCAAAGTTTGTGAGAAGATTTGTAGCTCGGGTGCTCGTTGTTGTGGTTCTGTTCGCTGAGCTGGGAATTTGTGTTGTAGACATTTTGTCCCCTGTCTAGGTGACATCCTCAGTGCTTGGGAACCTCCTGTGAAGCGCTTCTATGTTCTTTCCTCCGCCATTTGTAGTGGTTTGAATCTGCCGCTTCCGGTTGTGAGTGTGTGCGAAGATTTGTAGCTCTGGTGCCGGTTGTTGTGGTTCTGTTCGCCGAGCTGGGAATTTGTGTTGCAGACGTTTCGTCCCCTGTGTAAGTGACATCTTCAATCGGAAAGCAGCAGATTCAAACCACTACAAATGGCGGAGGAAAGATCACAGAAGCGCTTCACAGGAGGCTCCCAAGCACTAAGGATGTCACCTAGACAGGGGACGAAACGTCTGCAACACAAATTCCCAGCTCGGCGAAGAGAACTACAACATTCTAAGACCTACTATGCCCTCCGACTGGCGAGGCACTTGTGCAATTGCACAATTGGCTATTCCATTCACCCTAGCATTTGAACGAGGTGGGATTCCTGAAATTAAGAAAAGGAGAAGGGCACGGTCAGTCTTTGCTACCTCCTTTGATGATGATATTTACTTGGATTTAATAGGGGTTCCCTGAGGGGTGCCTGACGAATTTAAGGCCCGTAAACAGATAGCAGCTGGATTTGCGTCTCTCTTCTGGTGGGTTACGATTAATAAAAATATCGATTGGATTAATTACATCTTTTACAACCAACAAAGATTTATAAATTACACCAGAAACGCTGTTAAAGGAATAGCTGAACAGTTAGATGCCACAAGCAGGATGGCCTGGGAAAATAGGATGGCCTTAGTTATGATGTTGGCAGAAAAAGAGGGAGTTTGTGTTATGTTAGGGGGAAGTTGCTGCACATTTATTTTGAATAACACGGCCCCAGATGGCTCGATTACTCGAGCCTTACAAGGATTGACGACCCTCTCACGTGAATTGGCTGAATATTCAGGGGTGGACACTTCACGAATGGGGTGGTTGGAGTTTTGGTTCGGCAAATGGAAAAGTGTTGTGATCTCTGTTCTAACCTCCTTGACAGTGGTCGTTGGGATTCTGGCAGCACTGGGATGTTGTATTTTTCTTTGTATTCAGGGTCTCGCTCAGAGAATGGTCGAGACCACGTTGACCAAACAGATGCCCCTTAAGGGTATGCAGGGGGATGGCCTTTTCTTGTTAACAACTTATGATGTTGAGAATACCCCCGAAGGCATTTCCAAAGCAGATGAACTTTCAGGTCAGATGGTCTCTAACCTGGAGGCCTCATTGTCCCAGAATCAATAAGATCAACATACACTGACAAAAAGAAAAGGAGGAATTCAGAGAGAAAAATTTCAGGTTGTCAGGTGTATTTTGATTTTAACGAATATAAAGGGCATTTTAAAGAAATAGTTTTAAGCTAAGAAATTACATTGAGTTTTGTAACTGACCACAAAGGAAGCAGGAAGGGCATTTCGCAATAAGCTCATAGTTTGTAGGTTTGCTTTTTGGACTATCAAATTAGTAAAGGATGATCTCAGAAGTCAGAAGGTTAGAAAAGAGGAATTGGATAAAATAACAGTTAGGCTGCAACGAACAAGGACAGCCAAATAAGACAGATTTAAAAGGAAAACAAGTGAGGTAATTAATAGGTATGATCGGCTGAGGCTTGGGAGCAGGGAATAACCAAGTAATGAAATAGACACTTCTGATAGGTTTATTGCTTAGTGTAGTGGTGTCGAGAGACCCCTCAGAAAAGTATTTTAAAAACTCTGTATTTTACTGTCGGGTGTGACTCTCCTCGTAGAGCTGGCCATCTTTAAATATGTTTGAATAAATGTACTGCTTCGGAACTCTTTGACTCGGACTGAAAATTATTGATTAAGTGGGTTCGTTTCTCACATTCGCAATCTCCAGCAGGTTTGTCAAATATAATTTCCCTTTTCTGAATCTCAGACGACTCTACCAAATCACACAATTATTCTCCAAGTGTCTAGTTGTTACGTTCTTTGGAGAAGGTTCAAACGTTTTTCTCACAGCTGACATCAAACTATCGACAATTGATTTTTCTGTCCCAATCTCCGTCCTGTTTTAAACATTGGGGTTCACAAAGATGTTTTCGAGTGTGTAGGCTCCATTTCATAATCTAACCAGCTTTGAAGAATAATCAGTAATCCTTTCACTAGCCCTAATACCACCCTCTCAAACCACTGAAATTTAGCTCAATCAAATCCAGGAACAAAACTCCCTCAACTCAGTTAGATTTTCAAAGACATGCTCTTCATTAATTCTAAATACCTGCTGTCCCTCATTTTCACCAGTCACTCTGTTCCCGAGTATTCCTAGAACTTTGTTTCTGTACCTGCCCCGTGGAGATGGAACCAATGTCTTCCTCACAGCGGGCAGATAGCTTCTGTCAGCTAGTGATAACATCCAAGGACTGCACTCCAGAGATGGTGGCTATGTTACCCACTCCTGCCTGGAGAGTTCTGGATTGAAACAGTTCACTTCATGGTCAGTGTCATTAAAGCCCTGTCCCAGGTGCAAGCTACAGGTTATACTGAAGGAGGGTACACTGCTCAGTGACTAACTCGTTTTAAAAACAACCTATTTTCACACTTTACGTCTTGAATTGGAACCGCTTAACAAAATGCTCCTCAAATCCCAGGCACAATAATGCACTGCCCTGCCCGTCCCTGTTTACAGACCTTCCCTTCTGTGTAGTCTCGCATCCATTTCTAAACCACTGGCCCAGATATACTGAAAATGCTGTGTTCAGAGGGGGTGACCAGACTCTCTGTCTTCCCGAATAAACGCAGCAGCTGATAACACGAACCCCAGAAAACTATCCAAAAACCTCCATTGATTTTCCAATGACAGGAGAAGGTCAAATCCCCACACACATTTTGCATCCATTCAATGCCGAAAATTCCTTCCTCTCCGTAGTTACTCTTTCTGGCTGAAAAAGACGTTGTATCTCTGCACAGTGCAACAATTTGTGTCTCCAAGAAGCAGATCATGATGGAACATCACCTTTATCGTTATCTCTGCAACTATAACGCCAGCACTAGCATTGCCAAAGGAGTTGATCACCGCACTCAGAAAAGAGAGCGACACAGGGATCATAACTCACTTTGAACCCCCAAGAGCACACCTAAATGGACATGATATTCAGGAATATGCGAAAGGGGGAAGTGTTGGTATAACTTCCCATTCTATTTTCCTACCAGTTCATTATCAGCAGTCCCTTTGTTTGCTTTTCCTTTCTCTCCATCCCTCTCTCTGTCTGTCTTTCTCTCTGTCTCTCTCTCCCCACCCCACCCTTGCAATCAGCCCTGATATAAATAACATTATTGCCCAGTTGCTTTCAATTTGATATAGGGTCACAGGGCAAGAAAAGTTATATGTCCTTCACATGACAGAGTCTGCCGTACCTGCGGAGATATTCCAACACTTTCAGACGCTGGATAATTTTATTTCAGATCTCCAGCATACACAGTTTATTTTGGTTCATTTCACATTTAGTGCTGCTGTTTCACGGGATGTCAACAATGCTAGCAATAGCAGCATTTCTTATCCTTTGTTAATTGCCCTTTGTAAAGATAGTAGGAGCCAATCACATTGTTGTGGGTCTGAAGCCACACTTCGGCCAGATTGGGCAAAAATATTGAGTTCCTTTGTCAGCAAAATAAGAAAATAAATAAAGAAGACAGAGAGGACTGGGACAACTCTTATGGAGATTCTGAAACATCCACTTTCAACAAACCGAGTAAAGACCAATGTTCAGTGAAGGACAATTCTCACTTTAAACCCACTTTCAGCTCCATTTGCCCTTGCACAACTTAGAAGCGGTAGCACTGACTCTATTTCATTTTTGGGTCCAGTGGGTAAAAGTGGAATCTCCACCATCGCGTTGGGGTGGGCTCACAACACATCGTCTCAGGAAGGGAGCATGGAGGCTCCCTCCTACACCTCTTCCTGTAAATACCTCAGATGCTGGAACGCATCTGCGAAACTCATGCATATCTCCCCAGTTGTCCTTACATCTTCAGTAATCTCTGCTCATATGCATTCAGGACGCTCTTATCCTGCCTCCCTTTTATAACGGTACAGCCTGTTTAATATTGTCTTTCAAAGTTCTTCCTACCAAAGTGCATCACCTCACACTGCTCTGCATTGATCCTCATCTGCCAGAAAACAGCCATACACTATCATGTCACTGCCCAGTATAAGGTCCACACTGTCCTTCACACACTTTACAGTTCTTCCAGGTTTGATGACATCTGCAAGCATTGGATTTGTCATAGAGTCACAGTCCACAGCAACAACTGAGATAAACACACACTTGCCAATGAGAAACATAAATACTGACACACACTAGATAGATCGACGGAAATACTTAGAAAATTACTATACAGCAAAATAAATACTGGCCAAATCCTCATGTCTGCAGAGAAGTGAGTGCGCCAGTGAGATTTTTTTGTGTGTCTGTACTAGTGTCTGTGTACCTGTGCGTGTGCATTTGTCTCTCTGTGTCCATATTCATTTGTGCGTACCTGTATGTCGGTATCTGTCTATGTGTTTGTCTCTGTACCTATATTTGTATCCGTATGCGTGTATTTGTCAATGTCTGTCTGTGAGCGTATATTTATCTGCGTGTATCTATGTCTCTATCTGTGTCTCTATATATATGCATGTCTGTATTTGTCACTGTGTGTCTGTACTTGTTACTGTCTGTCAGTATGTGCAGCACATCTGGAGTACCTGTGGTATTTAAAGTGAAGCATTACTCCCCTCTGCTGGCCTTCAAGTTTACTGCAGCAAACGTGGCGGATTGGGACAATGATCAGGGATTAAGTCTGTGAGGAACAGGGAGAGGACAGCAGCTCACAGCATCAACGTTCAAACTGACAGCACCATCGCCACACCGATACACACACAACACACATGCGCGCGCGCGCACACACACACACACACACACACACACACACACACACGGCTTTGAGGCCCCTCAGAGTGGAAAATAATTATGTAGATAAATGATTGTGCGCTCCTGTAAGGTGGAAATTATTTGTCTTTTGTCATGATGCCTTACACAAAGTGTACACATTCATGAATGTTTCCACTGCAGGTTTATTGAACAATTCCGACTGAACCATTTTGCAAGAAGATGAGATAAAATTTTTCCACGTACTTTATTTTGTAATGTTTATAATGCACTCTTTCAAATTTGAGAAAGTATTGTAATCTCCAAAAACAGACAGTGTGATGGTGGTAGTACCTCAGGAACAATATTGATACTTATCAGATGAAACCATGCTTTGCTTCTGAAGACATTATTTAAAGAACCAAACAGCCATGTAATGTGTCACGGTATTTGATGTCTTTTCATGAAACAATATGGGGAGGTCAGAAGAGAGTGGCATTGTATATCTCTTATCACAGAAAAGACAGAGAAAGAGAGGAAGATAGAGGTGATTTGACCCCAATTTCAGTGAATTTATGCGAAGAACAACAGAGCCCTCATTGCACAAAGTTGCAGACAGAGATACACATTAATATAGATAAGTACACTGAACACACAACACATGCACAAAAATTTATGCAAACAGTTATGGATACTTACACGTGAAACAAAGACATGCTCATACCCACACATTCAGAAAGGCTCAATGGTGCATTTAAGACAGAGGTAGGTATGTTTTTTCATTAATAGGAGATCACTGGTCAGTTGAAGAAGGCAGGAGAACAGAGTTCAGAAACAATTCAGCCGCGGTCAAACAGCACTGCAGTTTAAGTTGGCTGAATGTTCCAATTCTGTTCCAATTTCTTAGGTTCTTGCAAACTTCTGGCATCTGGAGTTGTCTTCCGCTACGTTCAGTGGAGGCTGAATTAAATAAGTAATTTATTTTCGAAGATTAATGGAAATGTGGATACGTTTGTAAGGCTGAGTGGTCCATATGTGTTCCTAATTGTTGTGGCCTTTTGTCTCAAAAGAGTGGTGATTGGTTTGAGGGTAACACATTTTAGAAAATAAGGGTCTCCCCATTTCGGCTGTGATTGCATGTTCTTTTCTCTTTCGTGTCGTGCGATATGTGCTGTTCCCGTTCCTAAACTGTAGTGAAAGATTCGGACACCGAAAACATTCAAACTCGTGTTCCATAGAACAAGGGAATCCAAGTTTATTGGAAACAGACAGCAAAAGGGTTTTCAGCCATAATCATATCGACGATAATTATTCTGAATGGTCAGCAGGCTCTAGAGGTTGCTCCTGCTCCTATCACATCTGTTGTTCTCCACCCGCTAACCCTGAAACATTTACAGAGGTAGCGGAAGATCCCATTCAGCCAGTCAGAATTGTTGCAATGAGATGTGAGGAGCACATACTGTCCCTCTATGGAATTCTGCAGAAATAGAATGAGGTCTTCAGCTCTTTGTGTAAATAAACAGCACAGGACGAGGGCACCCAACATTTCAAGGCTGCTACACAGCATCAGGGTTCGCTAAAAAGAAATAGACAGTAAGGAGAAATGTCTATTTTCAGGTTGGAACATTATAAATTGGTGAAGTCCTTCAGGCAACAGTGTGAGACCATCAACTTTGAAACTCTATATAAATGATTCGGATAAGGGCACTGATTAGATTGGAGCACAGTTAGCTCATTCACACAAGATAGTTATCGAATTCGACGAGAAATTTCTGCATCATGAGATAGACGGTGATGTCAGTGTACAAACCTGTAGTAGAAATGACGTAATGTGGATTATGGGAGGATTGTGCTTGATGGAAGGATAAAACTGCAGTGAACTCCAAAAATCAAGAGAGATCAGAGAAATGCGTGTAACAGAGTGCAATGTGTGTTCTGTCACATGAATCACATATAATTAATCTGCAGATGCAGCAAGTGATTTGGAAGCTGATTGCAATGATATTGTTTCATGCAAACGTTGTAGGTATAATTACCAGGATGTTTTACTGCATCTGTACATGGCATTGCTCCGATCATATCTGATGCAATGGGTGTAGTTATGATTCGCTAAACTGAAAGAAAATTCAATTGTGTCAGAAGCTTTACAAATATGTTTCACTTTACTTGTTTCTGGAATAAAGATATTATATAGTCACAGAATCACACAGTATGGAAACGGACTGGTCAATCCAACTCGTCCATGATGAACAGACATCCCATTTAGACCTGTGATATCGTCTCATTTATCAGTATTTGGCTCATATCCGTCTGAACCTTTCCTATTCATATGACCATCCAGATGTCTCTCAACTGTTGCAATTATACCAGCCTCTAACACATCCTCTGCCTGCTCATTCTATACACACAGTGCAACGCTGAGTATATAAAAAATATCGTTGATATGATTATGGCTATTCACTGCAACCATGCCTGTAATGACATTATGAGTCTTTGCAAAGTCATCATTTTTCAGGTCTGAGAATAAGGGATGGCCGTATTGTACTGTATAAAATGTTAGAGCATATCCGTTGTGAAGCTGATGGATGTTCCACTTGATAGGAGACCAAAACTGAGGATTCAATTTTCAGAAAATAATGTATTCGTTTTTACACTGATATTATAAAGATACGTACTGTACAAAATTGATATAAAGATAGTTCAAAATGATAAAACACTCCAATAGGGTGGGAGTCATACAGTACAAAGACTGGACAAATAGACCTCATATGGCCCAGTTTTGTGCTCAGATAATATTACTGTATATTTCAGCTCAGAGGTGGAGAAAATGCAACCTGCCTGAGAAGCAACAACCTATTGCTCCCTCTCTTTCGTTGACCCTTCACGCAATAGCATAAGATAGCTGAAAGCGGGAGAGTCATCTTTGCCAATCTTGAAGGAGTTCTCATTCGGATTCATTGGAAGTTTTCAGTGCCTTAAGCAAAGGGAACTCAGCCAAATACCAGGAGGAAATCCCATTGCCAGCCATCCTTCTCTGGGCATAATAACGTCAGAGGCAGAATAACATTCAGCACAATCTCATTTTTGTTTTGTCACGACTTTAATAATTATTTGGACAAAGCTCTACAGTTTAATAAACCTACAGAGATTTTTTTCTTTTCTGTTTGTGTTCAGACATGGGAGTGTAGCTATGTGTGTGTCTGTGAATAGTTCTCAGCATTTATGGAAAGATAAATACTGATGTGCATATTTTTAATGAACAATCTTTTTATCACTAATTTCGCTTTGTTAACAAATTAGTTATTTTTGCAAATTAGGATATTTTCCAGACTCGTCCCTAACAGTGAATCGGTATGAAAAATCTTAGGTGGGTAGGATCAAGGATAACCCCAAGGCCTTTTATGCGTATGTGAGAAACATGAGAATGACAAGAACGAGGGTAGGTCCGATCAAAGACAGTAGTGGGAGACTTTGTATTGAGTCGGAAGAGATAGGAGAGGTCTTGAATGAGTACTTTTCTTCAGTATTTACAAATGAGAGGGACCGGATTGTTGAAGAGGAGAGTCTGAAACAGACTGGTAGACTAAAGGAGATACTTGTTAGGAAGGAAGGTGTGTTGGGCATTTTGAACAACTTGAGGGTAGACAAGTCCCCCGGGCCTGACGGGATATATCCTAGGATTATGTGGGAAGCAAGAGAGGAAATTGCAGAGCCGTTGGCAATGATCTTTTCGTCTTCACTATCAACGGCGGTGGTACCAAGGGACTGGAGAATGGCGAACGTCGTGCCCCTGTTCAAAAAACGGAATAGGGATAATCCGGGGAATTACAGGCCAGTTAGTCTTACTTCGATGGTAGGCAAAGTAATGGAAAGGGTACTGAGGGTTCCGATTTATGAGTATCTGGAAAGACACTGCTTGATTAGGGACAGCCAGCACGGATTTGTGAGGGGTAGGTCTTGCCTTAAAAGTCTTATTGAATTCTTTGAGGAGGTGACCAAGCATGTGGATGAAAGTAGAGTAGTGGATGTCGTGTACATGGATTTTAGTAAGGCACTTGATAAGGTTCCCCATGGTAGACTTATGTAGAAAGTCAGGAGGCATGGGATAGTGGGAAATTTGTCCAGTCGGATAGAAAACTGGCTAACCGATCGAAGTCAGAGTGTGGTGGTAGATGGTAAATATTTAGCCTGGAGCCCAGTTACAAGTGTAGCTCCGCAGGGATCACTTCTGGGTCCTCTGCTGTTTGTAATCTTTATTAATGACTTGGAAGAGGGAGTTGAAGGCTGGGTCAATAAATTTGCAGATGATACGAAGACTGGTGGCGTTGTGGATAGTGAGGAGGGCTGTTGACGGCTGCAAAGGGACTTAGATGTGATGCAGAGCTGGGCTGAGGAGTAGAAGATGGAGTTTAACCCTGTCAAGTGTGAGCTTGTCCATTTTGGAAGGACAAATAAGAATGCGGAATACAGGGTTAATGGTAGGGTACTTAATAAGGTGGAGGAGCAGAGGGATCTTGGGGTCTATGTTCATATCTCTTTGAAAGTTGCCACTCAGGTGGATTGAGCTTGTAAGAAGGCCTATGGTGTATTAGCGTTCATTAGCAGAGGGATTGAATTCAAGAGTCGTGAGGTGATGATGTAGCTGTACAGGACCTTGGTAAGGCCACGTTTGGAGTACTGTGTGCAGTTCTGGTCGCCTCATTTTAGGAAAGATGTGGAAGTTTTGGAGAGGGTGCAGAGGAGAGTTACCAGGATGTTGCATGGAATGGAGGATAGGTCGTACTAAGACAGGTTAAGAGTGCTAGGCCTTTTCTCATTGGAACGGCGAAGGATGAGGGGTGACTTGATAGAGGTTTATAACATGATCAGGGGAATAGATAGAGTAGACAGTCAGAGACTTTTCCCCCGAGTACAACAGGGTGTTACAAGGGGACATAAATTTAAGGTGAAGGGTGGAAGTTTTAGTGAGGACGTCAGGGGTAGGTTCTTTACCCAGAGAGCGGTGGAGCATGGAATGCGCTGCCTGTGGGAGTGGCAGAGTCAGAATCATTGGTGAATGTTAAGCGGCAATTGGATAGGTACATGGATAGGTGCTTATGCTATGACAAATGTTCGGCACAACATCGTGGGCCAAGCGCCTGTTCTGTGCTGTATTGTTCTATGTTCTATGTATGTTCTAACCCAATCTGAGACCTTTCAAACTGAGCATATCAGCCACCTGGTTGCATTTAAACTTTGTTATGAGTTGGACTAGTAAAAGGCACAGTGTTCCTCCAACATCGATCAAAATTCTCAAAAGGCCATTTGAGTAGCTACTTTCTTCCCCAGGAAGTTTTGTGTTGCGTCTTTGCATTTATTCAAAGATGTGTTCATTAGATATTTGACAGCGACATGAGTCAAGGATAATGAACTACAGATGAGAGAGTGCAGCTCAGATTACAACCAGATGAGCTAATATCTTAGTGTCTAGTGGAGCAGGGGCGAAGTGCCGAATGACACACTCCTGCTCCTCACTCCAGTGTTCATTCAGCCCCTCAAAGGTACGTGAACCATCAGCAATCACGTTTCAGACGGAGAAAATATGCAAGTTCTCACGCTATGATTTTTGAATATAATGAACGTTAGTCCATAACCCTCATGTTTCAGTACAATCACCTCTTATACTCTCACAGTGCCACAGATGAAGCAATCATTTCCTTCACACCCGTCTCATGGTTCTACCATTCCAGGGATTAGTCTGATGATTCTCCTTTGCATTGTTTCTGTGGCATGGAGGTTATTCTTTATAAAGAAGAGGAAATCTGTACAAAGTGCTCCAAGTACTGCATCAAAAGCACTCTAAAATTCCAGGATGATGCATTTACTCCTATATTTTAAGACGTTTGCAATAAAGCGAAATTTACCATTTAGTGTGCTGATTACTTGCTGTCCGGTATGAATTATTTTTGTGCGGCATTTCCAAGGGCACCCACGTCCCTTCAGCAACAGTACTTTCCATCATCTCAACTTCTAACAAATACGAAATCAGAAAGATGACATATGTTTGCCTCATCTAAATCAATTTCTGCCTTGAGAACAGATGGACTCCAAGCATTGATGCGTGATAGCCGATGAGCATAGAGCTTCAGTAAAGGGAAGGGCACTTCTCTCTGTCTTCTCCCCATTAGCCAATTCCCGATCCATTTCGCATATTCATCCATTACACAGGGACTTTATCTTTCTTCACGCAGCCGTGTGCAACAATGTCAAAAGTCTTCTGAAAAATTAAATACATCCCTCCTACTGGTTCCCATTTTATAAAAAAGTCACAACCACCATTCTTTAAAAACTCCAGCACGTGTATAAAATGTAATTTCTCATTCCTGAATCTGGGCCGACTCTACCAAATCATATTATTCTCTAATTGTCTAGTTATGACGTTCCTTTCAAAAACACTAATAGTTTCCTGACAACTGACACCAAGCTTTCTATTATTTAGTTTTCTGCTTTCCCTCTCGGCCCTGTTTTTGATATGTGTGGACACAATAACCACTTCCTAGTCTGTAGGATTCTTTCCTTAATTCAAACAGCTTTCTAGAACATTGCCCACCATCAATATTCAGGGATATGGCTCATAGAACCATGTACCAGAGGAGACCCTTTACCCATGATGTCCGCACTAACTGCCGAAAGAGCAATACAGATAGCCCAGTTCTACCACCCTATTTCCCTAGACCTCTGATTTCATCACTCATCTGTGCATTAACTTAACAACTTTCTATACAAGGAAATTTTCAAATAGTTCAAGTTTAATAATTCTAATTACCTACACTTCCACAATTTTACCGATCACCGTGTTCCCTAATATTTCAGGAAGATTTTCTGTTCTTTCCTCTGTGGAGACAGAACCAACGTATACATTGCACCAGCCAGAGATGGTCTCTATTTTTTTCTGAATACATCAGATACGACACTCTGAAACATAATAGAATCAAACCAGTTCACTTCATGGCCCTTGCCAGCACACTCCTCTCCCTGGTGTGAGACTGCAGATTATGCTGAAGGAGGTGACACAGCTCTGTGACAGCCCCATTATTCAATTAAAGTGGCTTCACACTTTTCACCAGGAAAAGGTACAACATTAGAACATATTGCTGGAAATCCTAGAGAAGATAATGCAGTGTCCTGCTCTTCTCTTGTTAAAGGTTTTCTCTTCTATGCAGCCTATGCTCCATTTGTTATACAAGGTTGCAGGTCCAGATACACTGTTAATGCAATGCTCATACTCCAAGTAGATTGGGGTCGACAGGACCTTAGTTCCCCCTGAATGAATGCAGCAACTGTCAAATCAACCCAGAGAAAACCATCACCACGACATCCACTAGCTTCTAATTACATGATGAAGTCAAAACCTTGTATACACGGCACGCCCAAACAGTGTTGAAAATGTCTTCCTTCCCTCAACTGCTTTTCGTGGATGATGAACGGTTACATCTTTGCACAGTCCGGGTTTCTTGAAATACTAAAAGTTCCGCTCTCCACAGAACTAGTTGACAGTGTAATTGCACAATTTTCTCTCCTACAGTCACGATAATAGCAACATCACTAATGCCGGTGGTGATGATTGGGGATGCTGGGGAGGCAATCTGCCCTAGGTACTAATTCGAAACTATTAATCAAGAGACGCAAGTAATGGACCCTGTATTAGAATCCCGTCACCTCTGACAGTGAAATTTCAATTCAATAAAACATCTGGAATTTTTTAAATATCTAAAGGAACTATGAAACCATCGTCAATTTTCAGAAAACACACCTGTCTACTAATGTCCTTCAGGGAAGGAAATCTTCTATCTCCACTTTGGTCAACCTATGACTACAGATCCATAGAAATTTGGGTGATTCTGAATTGTCCTTTCAAAAGGCCAAGCCACTCAGTTATATTAGTTGCTGAGTACGAACAAAGGAACTGAATGGACTTCCACAGTCGTAATTTACAGCACATAAATTGCATGGTTCAAGAAGGCAACTCACCAGCACCTTCTCAAGAACGACTAGGAAAGGGAAATAAATGTTGGCCTAGCCAGCGATACGCATACGCCATTAATGTATAAGAAAAGATGACTGCACGCTGGGAACAGAGACAGAGGGGACCTTATTCACTTGAAACAGGGTCTTGGATGTATACATGCATTGGTATGATATTCATAAATAAGGGAAAAGGTGAAAAATATTTCATTTCCATCCCAGCTGATCATTAACAATCCCTTTGCTTCCCCTTCGTTCTCTTTCTCTTTCCCCACCTGTTCAACTCACTCCTCATCTTCAAACAGACCTCCCTGTCACTAGCAAAATTCACATCATTTCCCATCTGTTTTCAATCCCGATCTGTGTTCAAAGGAGTCAAAATGCAAACTATTTCTCTCTCAACAGAAGTTGCCAAAACTTCTTGGTTTCCCCAGCACTTTCTTTTTTCCTTCAGTTTCAGGTCTCCAGCATTTTACTTTGTTTGATTAAACCTTTAATTTTGTTATTTCATGGGATGTCGGCATCGCTGAAAAGGGCATCATTTGTTGACCATCACTTTGACTACGATGTCAATCCACAAGGCAGTAGAGAGTCAAATACATTTATATGGGTCTGAAGGTACTTTTAATCAAGACCCAATAATAATGTTGGATTTTTTTTTACCAAAAGACATCAAAGGAACAGATTGGTTTTTAGACTAAATGCTGATGGATTTCTGGTTGAGATGAATTAAATTTGCATATATTATAAGTCTTATTATTTGAATTTAATTTCTGCAATTAACTGTGGTATGATTTGTAAAAGTGACTTTACTGTAATAACATTAGCCTCTGAATGACCTGTTCAAAGACAACAATCGACTGACATAATGTTACTTTTGTGAAAGTACTTTAGGGTTAAGAAAACGTTTGTGGTTGAAATATCTTTAACAGAAACATTGGCCAATGGAGATTTGGAACAGTATTCGGAATTTTGCCAAGGCATAGACAATACTTCATCAGCAACAACACTGACCCAGAGGTGGAGGCTGGGGATATAATTGAACTGGTAGTGGTAATGGAGTGGATAATGAAACTTAAATCAGATCACGGCAAAGATAGAATCCCGCGACGTTATGAACAGCTTAGTTCTAAGATGTGAAGGAGGGTTCTGAAATTCGTGGATAAGGCATGGAGTTTGTGATTGAAACTGAAGACGTTAGTTTCATTCTTTGCCAAATGTAAAGAAAAAAATGAAAATTGCATGAAGTCTAATAAGGTTTATGGCAATAATCATGGATAGATTTAGATAGACTTACCAGGTACACCAACAATAGCAAGAATGGGATAGTAACCCGCCTGAATAATGAAAAGTACACCATGTATCCGAAATGAAAGCGATTCCCAAAATGAGGCAAGATACAAAAGACCCTCGGATAAAGTCCTGTCTATTGTCGCAACATTCCAGTCTAATGTTCTCAGATTATGATCCATGACTGGAACATTCCAGTCTATTGTTCTGATCCTGATCTCTCCACTCTCTGTCTCTGCAGGTTGTGATCCCTGTTCGAGGCGAAGAGGATGCAACTGCTGCAACAATGGGATAACACACTGAAAGAAGCTCCGCATTAATACAAGAGGGAAAGCCTCTGGTGACGCAATTAGAATCCACCGAGACTGAGATCAATCACAGTCACTGAACAAACACATCCAGTTAATCATTTTCATTACACCACTCTCACTTCACAATAAACACTGAACTGGATTGAATGTTGAAATCACTGGCTGTCGGATTTATCTGGGAGAAAATGAGGGCTGCAGATGCTGGAGATCAGAGCTGAAAATATGTTGCTGGAAAAGCGCAGCAGGTCAGGCAGCATCCAAGGAACAGGAGAATCGTCGTTTCGGGCATAAGCCCTTCTTTAGGAAGGAAGGTTTTATCTGCCATCAACAATTGCTCCATTAAAGTTCGTGTTGAGGGAGAATTCTGGATGGTTTCTTTTCGCATGCGAGATTATTCTCCTGTATTGTCCATGGACAATGCTGTAGCCATCTTTTATTGCCATCTAATACCACCCCGCCCCCACACCCCCGCAATAGAACGCACACAATGCAGGTATAGTTACACTGCTGATCTCTCCTCCACTAGAACACTGCCAACCAAAAGACTGTCACTGCGCAGAGTTGCCCTAACCACACAGAGGAAGTATGGATTTTTTCCGGAAATTCCTCTCATTGTTCTAATAAGGTATTTTTTTAATTTCAACACACAATGTATTTCAGTGATTTATTTGTCATGAATTCATAAACATCTTATTGCTATTCACTGGCTTTAAAGCAGTAACATTGAGTGATTTCAGTCTAAAGCCAAACGTGATATGTACAATGACCACGTTTTATAAAACTCATTGGTTAATGAGTGAGACACAGAATGACTTTGGTATTGGCTAGAAGACAGAAAGGAATAAGGTCAGTGCCTACAGAGACTGGAGGAGATTTCAATGATATTCCCAGGTCACCAGTACGTGGCAATCACTCTGGCAGACAGAGCAAAGAAACAGATTACACCTGGAAGATGGAATGTCTATCGCCAATGAACAGGAAAGGATAGTTTTAAATGTAATGTAGGGAAATACGTTGATATATACACTGCTTAAATGCCGGGTGCACAAGTTTATACGATGGTTTATATCTGGATCGGATATTCAGAATTAAAAATAGTCACAGATAACAAAATGTAAAGGGAGATTACAATACAGTATCAGCTGCAATGCAGCTCACTCCAAGCTGGACTGAGTGACCACAATCTTTGTTGTAATGATTCTGTGGTAAGGATTAAAAGATTTCAGATCTTGAGGAGATAAACCTGTTCAGGAAGGGACGCAGGCTGTGTCATTATCAAAACTCTATTCACGAAGCGTTGCTATTTGACATGCAGCTGCCTCGAAAATACATTCTCACACAAAATCGATTTCCTCAGAACCACACTTTAAAGAGGATATTGGGAAAATGTTTGATTTTGGAACTTTAAGAAGAATCAGATTCCAGTGCAATACAAGCATACATCAGCTCTAATGGGAACAGTAATGGACAATATTGTGCATTTCTAAACAAATTCACAATTAGGATTTGTCAAGACGAAGAACATACGAGGAGCAATGCTAATCTGAAATTAAAACTGAAAATTGTCAGAAACGTAGTAAATGAGTATACATCTGGAGGAACACTCAGAGCTAACATGCTGAATCATACATGAATCTGTTCTGAAAATGTCATATTGAACTCAATAAAGTTAATTCTCTTTCTAGCAACTCAGATGCTGCCAGACATGCTAAGGTTCTCACCGGCACTTTCCATTTCAATTGTTAGAGGAACGGACAGATGTTTCTGTGGTTGTGAGCGGGTCTCATGGAAGTCATGTAGCATCCCAAATGCCAAGGTCCGGGATGTCTCTGATCGAGTCCAGAAGATTTTGTAGGGGGAGGTTGAGCAACCAGAAGTCTTGGCATACACTGGCGCTAATGACAAAATCCGCAAAAAGGATGACGATTCAAAAAATGATTTCAGGGAGTTAGATTTGGAAGCTAAAAAGCAGTACGAGCAGATTAGTAATCTCAGGATTCTACGGATACCACGTGCGAGTGGGGCAAGGAAAAGGCAACGAGTAAGGGAATGATCTGATACAGAGAGTAGAGCCGATCAAAGACAGAGGCGAGAACTTGTGCCTGGCACCCAAAGAGGTATGGGAAAACCCTAAATGGATTTTCTTTTGCTTCAGGAGAGAAAGGGACTGTGTTGATTGTGAGAATACCTTGGACCAGGTTAGTAGGTTTGAACAGACTGATATGAAGGAAATTTATGTGTTGAAAATTCTGGGAAGCATCAAGATACACCAATCCCAGAGCCAGACCAGATATATCTAACGATACCATAGGAAAGGAGGAATGAGATTGCTGCGTCTCCTGAATCTTCATTGGAGCAGTATCAACTGAGTGCAGGGTGGCGAATGACGTTTCTGCGTTCACGAAAGGGAATAAGCAAATCCTGGGGAATTACAGACAAGTCAGTCTTACGTTTTTTTTAAACACACACTGGAATAAATTCTGAGCTATAGGATTTCTGCGTATTTGGCGAAACATTGTTTGATAAAAGATAACCAGCATGGCTTTGTGAGTGGCAGATTATGCCTCACCAGCCTTATTGTGTGTTTTGAAAAAGTAGGTGAACGTGAGGACTGCAGATGCTGGAGATTAGAGTAAAGATTAGAGTGGTACTAGAAAAGCACAGCAGGTCAAGCAGCATCCGAGGAAAAGGAAAATCGACGTATTGGGCATCCCTGAGGAAGATCTCGTGCCCGAAATGCCCATTTTCCTCCTCTTCGGAAGCTGCCTGACCTGCTGTGCTTTTCAAGCACCTCTCTAACCTTGACTGCTTTGAGAATGTGACGAGGCAAGTTGACGAAGGTCAAAAGTGGATGTGGTGTATATGGATTTCAGTAAGGTATTTGAACAGGTAACCTACGGTAGCCTCAATCAGAACGTTAAGAAGTATGGGATACAGGGAAATTTTGCAGTCTGGATACAGGATTGGCTGGCCAAAAGATGACAGTGAGTGGTAGTGGATGGAAAGTATTCCGCTTGCAGGTTCGTGAGTAGTGGTGCCCCGCAGGGATCTGTTCATGGGCGTCTGCTTTTTGTAGTTTTTACAAATTACTTGGATGAAGAAGTCGAAGGGTGTGTTAATGCAAGTGATTCATTTCGGAAGTTAGAATTTGAATGCTGAATGCAGGGTACAAGACTGGATTTTTGACAGTGCGGAGGAACAGCGGGATCTGGATGGTCCACGTGCATAACTCCCTCAAAATTGCCACCCAAGTTGATGGGGTTATTGAGATGGCATATTCTGTTTTGGCTTTCACTAAGAGCGGGATTGAGCTTAAGAGCCTGGAGGTTTTTCCTGCAGCTCTATAAAACTCTGGCTAGCCAACACTTGAAATATTGAGTCCAGTTCTGGTCGCCTCACAATAGGAAGAATATATATGCTTTGGAGAGGGTGCATAAGAGATTTACCGGGATGTTGCCGGGATTGAAGGGCTTTGATTAGTCGGGGAGACTAGGACCCGTGTTCACAAGCTTGGAATTAGAGGGGGTAAATCTCGAACGAAAATGTGGAGACATTTCTTCAGCGAGAGTGTGGCGGGACTGTGGAATTCATTGCCATGGAGCGCAGTGGAGGGCAGGACTATAAATGAAGAGAGGTTGAGAGAGCTCGGGATTTACATCATAAGACCATCAGGCCATTAGACAAAGGAGAGGAAATAAGTCCATTGGCCCATCAATCATTCCACTATTAAATCATCGCTGATGGGCAATTCAACTCCACTTATCTGCACTCTCTCCATAGCCCATAATTCCTTGCGAGGTTAAGAATTTACCAATCTCTGCTTTGAAGACATTTAGAGTTCCGCCTTCCACTGCCCTCCATGGCAATGAATTCAACAGGCCCACCACTCTCTGGCTGAAGAAATATTTTCACATTTTCGTTCGAAATTTCATTTTAATTCGAAGCTTGTGCCCATGGGTCCTAGACTCCCCGAACAATGGAAACAAATTTTCAGCATCCACAATTCTAAGCAATGCATTACCTTGTAAGTTTATATTAGAACTCCGCTCAACCTTGTAAACTCTAATGAATAAAATCCCAGGATCCTCCGCTGTTTATTCTGTGTCCGACCTACTATTCGGGGATCATGTCCTTCCTGAGGTGTCAGACCAAAATTGGGCACGGCATTCTAAATGCGACATTACTAGAGCTTTAAAAAAAGTCTCAGTAGCACATCACTGTTTTTATATTCCAACACTCTTCAGATAAATCAAATTACATTTGCTTCCTTAACCGCGGACTCAACCTGCAAGTCAACCATGAATCCTGGTCGAGTACTCCCAGATCCCTTTGTACTTTGACTTTATGTATTTTCTTACCGGTTAGAAAATATTTCATGCCTATATTCTTTTCTTCGGAAGTGCAAGATCCCACATTTTCTCACGTTGAATTTTATCAGCCATTTCCTGAACAACTCTCCTAAACTCTTTCAATGCTTCTGCAGCCTCCACAACTCCTCAGAATCAGCCGCCTGTCCTCCTGTCCTCGCATCATCATCGAACGTCACCAAAATGCCTCCGGTCCCTTCATCTAGATCATTAATATATAAAGTGAACAGCTGCGGCCCCAAAGCTGAATTCTGCGGGTCACCACTTGTGTCTGGCTGCCATTCTGAAAACGAACCTTTTACTCCAACTCTCTGCCTTCTGTCAGACAGCGAATCCTCAACCCATTCCAGTAGCTCACTTCGAACACCATGGACTGTCATCTTACTCAGCAGCCTCCCATAAGGGCACCTTATCAAAGGTCATTTAGATATCAAGTTAGATAACATCCACTGGGTTTCCCTAGTCTAACCTCCTTGTTACCTCTTTAAAGAATTCCAACAGGTTTGCCAGGTAGAACCTACTCTTACTAAATTCACAATGACTTGTTTTAATCCGTTCCTGCCCTTCCAAGAATTTAGAAATCTCATCGTTTACTGTGGATTCTCGAATTTTACCCACAACCAAGTTTCGGCTTATCTGTCTAAAAATGTCTATCTTTTCTCTTGATCCTTTCCTTAACAAGCAGTTTACAAAAGTGATTTTCCCTGACTCCTGTGGTTTTTGAAAGATCACAAACAACGCCTGTGCTACTTCATCAACCACCTCCCTCAGAACTCCAGGACGTAGCCTATCGGGGCCAGAAGATGTATCAATTAATTAAGTTCTTTAGATGTTTCCTTATCTCCCATCAGTAGCCTTCCTGCTTCACTTTGTAGCAGCCCAATTTCAACTTTTGCCTGTCGTTTGTTTCTTATGTATCGAAAGAAAGTTTGACAATCATTTCTAATAATACATGCTCACTTACCTTCATATTTGACCATCTCCTTCCTTACTTCTCTCTTTGCCATCCTCTGTTTGTTTTTGCAGAATTCACAATCTTTTGAATTCCCAATGCACTTGTCTAATTTATAGCTCTCTAATTTACATTGATACATTTCCTAACTTCCATTTTTCAGCCATGGCAGTCTAATTGCCCTCTCCACTCCCCGGGATAATCTTTGTTTTCTTTGGGATGAAACTTTGTACTGTGCCCTCAAGTATATCCAGAAACTCCTGCTCTGGTTGCTTTATTATCTTCCCAACTAGGCTCTACGTAGTGTCAATTTTCGTGAGTTCCTCTCTCATTCCCCTGTAATTACCTTTATTTAACCGTAACACCATTAAATCTGATTTTGCCTTCTCTCTTTCAAACTGCAGACTGAACTCCCCCATGTTATGATCGCTGTCTCCTCAGTGTTCTCTAACTTTAAGATATTTTATAAAGTCTCATTGCATAGCATTACGTCCAGCGGAGCCTGCACCCTTGTGGACTCCATCACAAGCTGTTCCAAAAAGCAGTCCTGTAAGCATTCCATGAATTCCCTTTATTTGAATCCACTGGCAATGTTATTCACCCAGTCAATTTTCATGTTGTGGTCCCCCATGATCACCATGATTTTGCCTTTCTGACATGCCCTATCTATTTCCTGATACATCTTGTGTCCATGGTCCTGACCACTGCTCGGAAATCTGTACATAACTAAAATTATGCTTTTTTAACTTTGTGGTTCCTCAACTATACCCACATAGACTCCACTTCATTTCATCATATGTCATTCAGTGCCAAATATTTGATTTTGTTTTTAACTAACAAGGCAACCCAGTTGCCTTTACCCACCTCACTCTCTTTTCAATGAGTTGTAAATCCTTGGATGTTCAACAGCCAATCCTGATCCTCCTCTACTGCGTCTCTGTGATTCCTACATCATAATCATTTGCGATAATTTGTGCTGTAAATTAATCTACTTTGTTACAAATGCTACGAACATTCAGGTAAAGCACCTTAATTCTATTTTTTTTTTATCTCCATGATTTCCATCATCTCTAGTAATATGTCCTAAGTTATCCTTCTTTTCACTTCATTCTTAATCTGCATTCACCTTAAACCCTGCTTATCTTTCTACTTGATTCCATACTCCCTGTTGGTTTACCTTCCCGTTCTCACCGATTACATTAGATTACTTACAGCGTGTAAACAGGCCATTCGGCCCAACAAGTTCACACTGACCCGACGAGGCGCAACCAACCCAGACCCATTCCCCTACACTTATCTCTTCACCTAACAGTGCAGACAATTTAGTGAGGCCAAATCACCTCACCTGCACATTTTTGGATTGTGGGATGAAACCGGAGCACCCGAAGGAAACCCACGCAGACACGGGGAGAATGTACAAACTCCACACGGAGAATCACCTGAGGCAGGAATTGAACCCAGTCTCTGGCGCTGAGAGGCAACAATGCTAACCACTGTGCCACCATGCCGCCCACCAACTCGCAAGTTAAAAGTCCAAGTGATCATCCTATTTATCCTTTTCATCAGAGAACTGTTTCCAGATCGGTTCAGGTGGAGACGGGTACAGATCGCCCCCATTCCAAAACTGATGCCTATGTTTCATGAAATGGAATCCTAATTTCCCAGATCAATCTCGTAGCCACGTGTTTAATTCCGCAATGTTCTTATCCCTGTGTCAATCATCACGTGGCTCGGGCAGGAATCCAGAATTATGACACTCGAGGACCTGTCCATCAATTACTTCCTCGTGCTTGATAGTCCCCTAACAGGTTGTCCTTCCTCGCCTTGCCTATGCTGTTAGTGCCAACGTGGACCCAAACAACTGGATCTTCTCCATCCCGCTTCAATTTGCTTTCAAGCCAGACAGACTCCGGTTAGGCAACATACCATGCGGGACACCCAATCCGCCACTGAAATGATATCATCTGTGCCCCTAGTTATAGAATCCTCAATAACGACAACTTGCCTTTTTGCTCCCCCGCTTGAATGGCCTTCCACACCATGGTGGCATAGTCAGCTGGCTCATCCTGACCAGAACACTTTTCCTCATTCATACAGGGAGCAAAAATCTCATACCTGTTGGATAAGGTCAAGTGTTGAGTCTCCTCCGCTCTTCAACTCACCATCCCGCAACTGCCTCACTTACAGTCACACCCTGCTGTTCCTGATCACTAACTGAATATGAATTAATTAATCTACCGGGTGTGACTGCCTCCTGAAACAAATCATCCAGGTAACACTCCCCCTGCCGGATGTGCCACAGTGTTTGAAGCTCAGATTCCTGCTGATTAATTCTGCTCCAGAGTTCTTCGAGCAACCAACATTTGTTGCAGATGTGGTTACTACCGTTCACAATGGGATCAGCCAGCTCTCATATCATACAGCGACAGCACATCACCTGTCCAGCCATCTCGATTTATTTCATTAATTATACAAATTTATGAGTTAAATCATTTCCAGTACTTCTCTGTGGCCTTCTTCAATGAACCAACTAATCATAAACTTTAAATCATCATATGATACACAGGAAATATCAACTGAAACGTCTTACCTCAGCAACTCACGAACGTCCTTTCTTTGATGAGAGTAGGAGGGCGAGTGCGAGACACCACACGTGTAGTTTCTTGGGATTCAGCTGCTGCCAACATATATACTCAGCAGTCCTCTGCGCCTCACTGCAGCCTTTCCCTGTGCTGCTCCTTTAAAAGCCTCACTTACTAGCAGTCCCATATCCGTTCCTGCTCAGTGTTCGCTCTGGCAAGGTAAGAATTTATTCATTAGAAATATCTTCCCGTAGGGCCTCTGTCGTTCCTGTCGCACCTCCTTGCCCAAATGCCGCCGAAAAAAGTGAAGAACGCTGAACTCCAGAGGTAAGTGTTGATATTTTAACGTTATCTTCCCGTTGGGCCTCTGGTCCTTGCTATCGCTCCTCTCACTCCAACTGACGCTGAAAAAAATGAATACCACTGGAGTGTGGTATTGTGACAATTGGCATTAATCACATCTGCAGCAAGTATTGGTTGCTGGAAGAACTCCAGATCAGAATTGATGACCTGGAAATTGAACTTCAAACACTGCAGCACATCCCGGATGAATAATTATTTGGACATCATTCGAGAGAAGAAGGAAGAGAGTTGAATTGATAGAGGTGCACATGATAATGATACGCATAGAAAGAGTAGATAGCCAGAGGCTTTTTTCCCCAGGGCAGAAATGGCTGTTACGAGGTGGGATAATTTTAAGATGATTGAAGGAAAGTATAAGGAACATGTCAGAGGTTTTTTTTTTTTACACAGAGATTGTTGGGCGCGTGGAACACACTGCCAGCGGTGTTAGTAAGTGAGAGACATTAGGGACCTTTAAGTGACTGCTGGACAAGCACTATGATGACAGTAAGTCGAGAGATGAGGTTGCTGTTATGTCAAGATAAATGGTCGGCACAACATAGTATGCTGAAGGGCCTGTACTGTTCTCTACCCTATGTTTTATTTAATTTTCTTTCTGAACTTTGAAAAATTGACGGTCTGAACTGGAACAGTGAAGTTACTGTTTCACAAGACTCAATTTGCTTCCAAATCAATGTAGAAATTAGATTTAAATTTGATCTCACTCATTGTGTCTATAATTGCAATTTAATGGAATATTTATCCGCATTGCTTACGTTTGTTTTTCAAACAGGCTTACTGAATGTGTTTGTATCCATCATTTTGATGAAAACCTCCTTCAGCTCTGACGAATGCAGGGAATGTTACAAAGAACATGAAGGGTGTCAAAACATGGTCCAATTTTAACGACATGCAAGCTTAACGAATAAAGCATGCAGATGGGTAGAGTATAAAGGGAAATTCAACTCCATGTCCAAATTACTATTTGTGGCTCTCTCAAAGAAGATCTTATGTTGTTACTTCGCCAAAATAAGAAAATCAAAAGACTGGAATTCTCGATTGTTCTGCGGACAAAATTTGGAGAACAGGATGAAAATAACTTTTAGTGTTTTTTTATGAATTAGAATTAAATTTAGCTTTAATGTACCATACCTTTGAATAAGTGCGGTGACAAGTTTGCAATGTCGAAGCTTATGGTGCTATCTTAGGTCCAGGATACCGAGATCTAGATACATGAGTATTAGTTACAGAATTTAAGAATAACGAATAAAGTCTATCATAAGAATACGAAGTTGTTAATCAGCATTCAAGTTACTCAAAGACCAGAATAAGAGAAAGTAAAATTTTTCAATGATAGTCATAATAATATGCGGGATTGAGGGTGGGGGTTGGGGAGGTGAAAAAATACCAATTTTGTGCATGACACATAGCTCAACGTGGTGGTCCACAGTGCGAACGAAATTATAACGTTACAGGATTGTATAAGTCATTGTTCAGATGGCCAAATTAGTTGCCAACGAAATTAAATGCTGCTAGATGTGAGGCAATGCACCCTCAGATTAAACAAGTCAAGGGAGTACTCAAACTATGAAGGGTGGCTAGATTTCCTCATGTTTTGCAGCAGATAAAGTTGAGGGGGGAACCTGACAGATTAGATTTTAGATTAGATTACATTACAGTGTGGAAACAGGCCCTTCGGCCCAACAAGTCCACACCGACCCGCCGAAGCGCAACCCACCCATACCCCTACATTTACCCCTTACCTAACACTACGGGCAATTTAGCATGGCCAATTCACCTGACCTGCACATCTTTGGACTGTGGGAGGAAACCGGAGCACCCGGAGGAAACCCACGCAGATACGGGGAGAACGTGCAAACTCCACACAGTCAGTCGCCTGAGGCGGGAATTGAACCCGGGTCTCCGGCGCTGTGAGGCAGCAGTGCTAACCACTGTGCCACCGTGCCGCCCAGAGATTTATGAGAGCATGCAGGAAACATGGTTTTGACACCGGGGCTGTTCCCCTTAGTTGAAGGATCAAAAACACGGAACAGACTTATAAAATGAAAGTCAAGAGGTTGAGAAATGATCTGTTGAATCTGATTTGGGACCACAGGGTGATATGCGTCAGTAGTGCACTGTGCAGGAGGGAGGATGAAGCAGGTGACACCACAAGCTTTCTCAAGCAGTTGGATTCGCACTTGGCAATGGAGAATCAATGGACCAGTTCTCTATTGTGTGATTCTATGTGGTGGCAGCTATGAAAGTTCTGATATATTCTGAAGCTCTCATCAATTACATTTGTTGGGAGGGCTTCCTAACTTCAGTCTTGCTGGTAGTGGGCTAAACACGCTACATACTTTCTCCTCAAAAAAAGCCTCTGCCTTAATGTATGCAATGAACATTCCCATATTACTATCAGGGAAGAATGTTCAACAAACAAACTCTCCCAGGAGATGGTTAAAAAATTCACAATTCTCTTGACTGGAATTTCTTCAGTACTTCAGTATATCCATCCCTCTTCTCACACAATTTGAAAAATTCTTTCAGTAACCAAAAACGACTGCTCAGAAAATTTTTGGTTTAAACAAGACTACATTGTCTTGTTCGCCTAAAGTCCAATTTGTCCATGGCTAGTCTGGTCAAGATTTCTTCCTGAAATAAACGTTCTGATTGTTTATCTGGAGTGCTTCCAATATCATTTTGCCCACAGCGTTTTCGATGTGGTCTCATCATTACCCTTAAAGTGTTGAAATGCCTCCCAACTTCTGAAAAGATTCTTTTTTTCAAAAAGTTACTACATTTATATTTGCTCGCTAAAAGCATGATGTGAATGTATAGGTTTTTTGTGATCAAGGCGCGCGATTCCTCTCTGCCTCAGTCTGCAACCTCTCCTTTGAAATATCACTCTGCATTTCTATTCAACTCCCCGATGTGTTTACACAGATACTTTTCCCTACCATGCTACATATTCTAAACGTTGGGTAGAGTATAAAGGGGAATTCAACTCCATGCACAGTGCATTACTGACGCATATTACCCTGTGGGCCCAAATCAGATTCAACAGATCATTTCTCAACCTCTTGACTTTCATTTTATAAGTGTGTTCCGTTTATTTGGCCCACGTTAATACTCTTCACGTCTTACTTCTCCACCCTTTACAACGTTTACATTATTCCATAAAACAATCAGAGTATTTTGCAAAGATAAAGATGGCCAAATTCATTCGAATGTGGTCACAATGTAACCTTTTTTAGGGCATGCACAAACTAACAAGTTGTGACAATGCTGTACTGTTTTTCAGTCCCGTCATCCAGTTCCCAGACTCAGTTGAAGAAAAACAGTTTTCAAGATTTTGGAGAATAATCACCTCTCATTACTTCTGATCAAAATTGTTGTTTACACGTAAGTTATGAAATGGACATCGAGTCAGTGTCACACGGCAGGGAGACAGACCCTTCGGTACATCCATTCCCTGCCCACCTTAACTCCACACAAAAGTAGTCCCACTTACCTCCTCATGGTCACATTGCGCGAAGCGTTTCCTATCTATGCGTCTATCGTAGTGTCTTTTAACGGTTGCTTTGTACCGACATCAGCCACTCCCTCAGGACGTTCATTCCACACGTGAATCAACGTCTCTGAACAAACTCGTCTCCCTCATGTCTTTCTTTCAATATGCCTTTAGAAATATGCCTGCTAGTCTTGAAATTCCCTATTCTCGGGGATAGAGACTTCCTAACAATTATATCAATATCTTAGATTATATTATGTACATCAATAAGATGACCTCTCAACCTCATGCACTCCAATGAAAAATGCCCCAAGCTATCCAGCCTTTTTTTGGAACGAAAACATTCCATAACCTAAAAATTCCTGATAAATGTCTGTTGAACCATCTCCAGCTTGAAACTATCCTTCCTATAACTGGCCAATAGGAAATGGACATAGTATTCCAGAAGAGGCCTCACAAATGCTCTGTGCAACCTCAAAATGACTGCCCAACTCTTTACTACAAAGGACAGAGCAATAAAGGCAAGCATGCTAAACACAGTTGTCCCTATCTTGTGTATATCTGACGCAAATTTCAAAGAATTATATACCAGCACCCCGAGGTCCCTCTGTTCATCAACATTATCCAAGGCCCTACGATTAATTGTGTAAATCCTTTAGGGGATTACTGAGACAAGGAGGGCCATGGAGGCTGGAGGTAGTTACAGAGATAGGGAGCGGTGATGTGCCTGGAGGACATTACGGGGGGGTGTAGAGGCTGAGGAGGTTACAGAGGTAGCGAGGTGTAGTAAATGGAGGAATTTATGGATATAGGGCAGGGTGTAGTGATGGAGGAGGTTACAACGATAGGGAACAGAGTAGCGGCTGAGGAAGGCCACAGACAGAGGGAAGGGTGCATTGACTGGAAGGTGTTCACAATAACAGCGTAAGGTCTCCGGCTAGAAGATGCCACAGAGCTACAGAAGAATAGTAACTGGAGGAGGTCACAGAGATAGGGAGGAGTCTATTAGCTGTATAGGTTTATAGAGGTAGGGAGGGGAGTTAAATCTGGAAGATGTTACAGAGATAGGGTGGGATGTTGATCTGCAGGAGGTCACAAAGGTTGACAGGTCTCTAGGGAATGAATGAGGTTACAGAGATAGCGACGTTTATATGAGCTGGAGGAGGTGACAGAGATTTTGAGGCTTGTAGTAGCTGGGTATGTTAATGAAATATGAAGGGGTGTAGGAGTTAGTCGAGGTTAGAGAGATAGGGAAAGGAGTAGTAGCTGATGAACGTCACAGAGCTTGGGAGAGGTGTGGTGTTTGGAGGAGGCCGTGGAGATAGGGATGGTTCTAGGGGCTGGAGAACAACACAGAGATAAAGAATGGTTGTAGGCGTTGCAAGCGGTTATGCCGATAGGGTGGGGTGTAGGGGCTGAAGGAGTTTACAAAGTTACAGAGGGCTGTAGTGGCTAGAGGTGGAAACAGTGATAGCAAGGGGTTTAGCAGCTGGAGAACGCAACAGAGATAGTGAGGAGTGTAGTGCTAGAAGAGGTTACAAAGATAGGGAGGGGTTGAGGAATTGGAAGAGGTCAGAAAGACAGGAAAGGGTATCATGGCTGGAGGGGTTCGCGAAGATAAGGAAGGAGTGTCATGATGGAAGAGGTCACAAGGGTATGGAGGGAAATAGTGGCTGGAGGAGGTTACAAGGTTTACGAGGAGTGTCATGGCTTGACATGGTTACAGAGATAAAGCAGTGTAGTGGTTGGAAGAGATCACGGAAAAAGGGAGGGCTGTAGTGCTGGAGGATGTTCCACAGATAGAGAGGGTTTTAGGGTCAGGAGTTGATGACAAAGATATGGAGGGATTGTAGCAGCTGTAGAACGTTAGACAGAAAGGGAGGGCTGCAGGGCTTAGTGGAGGTGACAGAGACAGCAAAGGGTGTAGTAACTGGAGGACGTTGCAGATGTAGGGAGGACGTTCCAGATGTAGGGAGGGGCTTCGGGTCTGGAGGAGTTTACAGTGGTAGGGAGCCGTTTAGTAGCTGGAGGAGGACAAAGAGATAGGAAAGGTTGTAGTAGCTGGAGTAGTTCACCGAGATAAGGAGGCGTGTAGGGGCTGGAACACATGACTGAGATGGCGGGTGGGGGGGTAGTGTTGTAGCTGGAGGAGGTTCCAGGGATAAAGAAGGTTGCAGGGATAAAGAAGGGTGTTGTGCTTGGAATGGTTCACGGAGATAGGGAGGTGTGTCATCTCGAGGAGGTCACAGGAGTGCATTACAGAGAAAGGGAGGTGTGCAATAGATGGTGGCGTTACACAGGTAGGGTCAGCTTGGGAACTGGAGGAGGTTTAAAGATAGTGAGGGGTTTAGTAGCTCTAGGAGGTCACAGAGATTGAGAGAGAATCTGACAGCGGAAGAGTTAATGAGAAGGCGCGACAGAGATTGTGCCAGCGGGAAACAAAGGGAAAGAGAGAGCGTGAATCAGACAGAAAGAGCGAGGGAGAGAGAGGGGATCGAGAGAGAAGGAGTCAGTCGGAGAGAGAGTGTGTGTGTCAGGGGTTCAGAGTTACAGTGATGGGGTGAGCGCGAGGGAATCATGGCAAGAGTGATGGAGTTATTGTGACGGTGTCAGGATAGCAAAGAATAGTTGAGAATGATAGGTCAGGGTGACCGCATAAGTATGAAGGCATCAGAGTGAAAGTGATGGAAGGAATGTGAGGGGTCATCGTGACAGTGACCAAGCGAGTGTGAGGGTGTCAGAATGACGGAGAGTGTGTGCGTGTGTCAGTTGTGACGGTGACAGAGTGAGTGTGAGTCAGTCAGTGTGACTGTGATAAAGTGAGTGTGTGGGGTTCAGCGTGACAGTGACAAAGTGAGTGTGCATGGATTATGGTGACAGAGTGTGGGGGCATCAATGTCCTCGAGACTGAGTGTGAGGTGTAATCGTGACCGTGTCAGACCAAGTGAGAGGAGGTCAGGGTGACGGAGTGTGTGAGTGAGTCAGTTGTGACAGTGACGGAGTGAATGTGAGGGAGTCAGGATGGATATGATGGAGTGTGTGAGAGAAGGTCAGGGTGAGATTGACAGTTTTAGTGTGAGGGGTTCAGCGTGACAGTGACAGAGTGAGTGTGAGAGGGGTAAGGCTGATGGTGATGGAGCCTATGTGAGTGTGTCTGCATTACGGTGATAGAGTGAGTGTGAATGCATGAGAATGATAACGATGGACTGATTTTTGGGGGTCATTGTGACAGTGACAGTGCGAGGATGAGATTGTCGGGATGATGGAGAATGTGAGTGGGTCAGTTGTGATGGTGACAGAGTGAGTGTGAGAGAGTCAGTGTGACTGTGGAGTGTGTGTGAGGGGTCAGAGAGACATTGACAGGGTGAGCATGCGTGCTGTCAGAGTGACAGCGATGGACTGAACATAAGGGCGACAGGGTGGTGGTGACGGAGTGAATATGAGGGGTTCAGCATGACAGTGACAGAGCGAGTAGGGGAGGTGTGGGTGCAGTTATGCATTTCTTGCGGTTGCAGGGGAAGGTGCCGGGAGTGGAGGTTGGGTGGTCGGGGGTGTGGACCTGATGGGGGACTCAAGGAGGGAGTGGTCTTTTCGGAACGCTGATAGAGGAGAGGAGGGAAATATATCATTGGTGGTGGCGTCTGTTTGGAGGTTTCGGAAATGACGATATATCTGTAGGTTGGTGGGGTGGTAGGTGAGGACCAGTGGGATTCTCTCCTGTGGCGATTGGAGGGGCGGGGTTCAAGGGCGGAGGAGCGGGAAGTGGAGGAGATGCGGTGGAGAGCATCGTCACCCACGTCTGAGGGGAAATTGCGGTCTTTGAAGAAGGAGGCCATCTGGGTTGTTCGGTATTGGAATTGGTGCTCCTGGGAGCAGATGCAGCAGAGGCGAAGGAATTCAGAATATGCGATGAAATGCAAAACTTGCTCCCACACCTCCCCCCTCACTTCCCTGCAAGGGCCCAGGGGATCCTTCCATATCCCTCACAAATTCACCTGCACGTCCACACACATTATTTACTGCATCCGCTGCACCCGATGTGGCCTCCTCTACATTGGGGAGACAGGCCGCCTACTTGCGGAACGTTTCAGAGAACACCTCTGGGACACCCGCACCAACCAACGGAACCGCCCCGTGGCTGAACACTTTAACTCCCCCTCCCACTCCGCCAAAGACATGCAGGTCCTTGGCCTCCTCCATCGCCAGACCATGGCAACATGACGGTTGGAGGAAGAGCGCCTCAACTTGCGCCTAGAAACCCTCCAACCATAAGCGATGAATGCAGATTTCTTCAGCTTCCTCATTTCCCCTCCCCCCACCTTGTCTCAGTCCCAACCCTCGGGCTCAGCACCGCCTTCTGGACCTGCAAAATTCTTCCCGACCTCTCTGCCCCCACCCCCTCTCCAGCCTATCACCCTCACCTTAACCTCCTTCCACCTATCGCATTCACAACGCCCCTCCACCAAATCCTTCCTCCCTACCTTTTATCTTAGCCTGCTTGGCACACCCTCGTCATTCCTGAAGAAGGGCTTATGCCCGAAACGTCGATTCTCATGTTCCTTGGATACTGCCTGAGCTGCTGCGCTTTTCCAGCAACACATTTTTCAGCTCTGATCTCCAGCATCTGCAGTCCTCACTTTCTCCTGGACGTGAGTAGGTCAGGGTAACGGTGATGCAGTGAGTGTGAGGGGGGCAGTATGATAGTGACGGAATGAATTCCAGGGTGTCATTTTGGCCGTGACCGAGTGAGTGTCTGGCGGTTAGGGCAACAGTGATATAGTGAGTGTGAGGGTATCGTGACAATGTTGCTGGAGTGAGTTTAACTGTGTCAGGGTCGCAGAAACAGAGTGAGAGTGAAAGGTCAGGGTGACTGAATGCGTTCAGGCATCAGGATGACAGTGATGGACTGAATGTCAGAGGTCATCGTGGCAGTAACAGACGAGGGTGAGGACGTCAGGATGACCGAAAGTATGAGTGAGTCAGTTGTGATGGTGACAGAGTGAGTGTGAGATAGTCAGTGTGGCTGTGATGAAGTGTGTGAGAGAGTGTCAGAGATACAGTAACAGAATCAGTGTGAGTGCGGTCAGCGTGACAGTGATGGAGTAAGTGTGAGTTTATCAGGGTGAGAGTGACATAGTGAGTGTAAGGAGGTCAGGGTGACGGAGTGTGTTTAAGGGGCTCAGAGTGAGAGTGACAGAGCGAGTGTGACGGCGGTCAGGGTTAAAGTGAAGTAGTGTGTGTGAGGTTATCAGAGTGAGTGCAAGTGGTTCAGAGTGACAGTGATGGAGTATGTATGAGGTGGCCAGGGTGAGTGTTACAGAGTGAGTGCAAAGGCGTCAGGGTGACGGTGAGGACAGAGTGTGCGGGGTTCAAGAATGATGCAGTGAGTATAAGTAGGTCAGGGTGAAGGTGACAGACTGAGTGTAAGGGAGTCATGGTGACGTAGACAGAGTCAGTGTGAGGGGTTCAGGGTGAAGGTGGCAGAGTGAGTGTGACGGATTCAGGGTGATAGCGACATACTGAGTTGAAGCCTGTGAGGGTAACGTTGACAGAGTGAGTATGAGGGGATCATGGTAAAGGTGATGGAGTGATTGTGATGGTGTAAGTGTAGCAGAGACAGAGTGAAAGGGAGAGGTCAGGGTGACCGAGTGAGTGTGAGTGCTTCAGAGTGATATTGCCAGAATGAATGTGAGGCGTCATTGTCACACTGACAGAGCGAGGCTGACGGTGTCAGGATGATAGAGTGAGTGTGAGGCTGTAAGAGTGACGGTGACAATGACGGATTGAGTTTGAGGGGTTCAGCGTGACAGTATGAGTATGAGGGGGCAGGGTGAGTGTTACAGAGTCAGTGTGCGGGCGTTGGGATGATGAATAAGAGTCTGTGTGAGGGGTCAGGATGACGGTGACAGTGAACGTAAGGGAGTCAGGGTGACCGTGATAGAGTGAGTGTGAGGGGACAGCGTGAGAATGACGGAGTGAGTGTAAGGGGGTCAGGGTGACGCTGACGGATTGAGTGTGAGGGGGCCAGTGTGATGGTGACAGAGGGATTGTGATGGTGTCAGGTTGATGGAGGCAGTGTGTGTGGGCCAGATCCAGAGTAATGCAGTAAATGTGAGGTGCTCATGGTGAAGCGGATAGAGTCGTTGTGAGGGTGGCAGGGTGAGGGTGATCGGGTGAATGTGAGAAGATCAGGGAGACAGTGACGCAGTGAGTGTAAGGGAGTTAGGGTTGTGAGAAACAAAGCTCACTCACTTCAATAATTTCAGTTCGAGACAAAAATCTGAATTAGTAGTGTCATTTATTTTACACTTGCAAGTGGGTGTGATGTCACAAGGCAGGGACAAAACACACACCGAATTCGACAAACGCTCGATATTTATATAATTTGAGTCCCTACATATGTTTTTCTTATTTCATTGTTTGCCCCCCGCCCTCCCCGCTTACGTCACTCATTTCCCTAAGACTGATCCCACAATTTCTGTTTATCCGGCCTCGTCCGTGAAAAATGCCTATCTCTGGCCCCATAAGGTCGTTTGACGTCATCCCATCCATTGTTTACCATTATCTACTCCCTCCATCTGCGCTGCCCCTCACAGCATCTTATCACTAAGCCCTTTTAATTGGGGTTTGTTCCTGTGTCTCTGTATAAGTGGGAAACCTACTGTTTATACAGGCCTCTCTTCACAGCATTTTATCTAGTGTCTGTATTTCTATCATTGTTTTGTAATCACGTCTCATGCTGACATACCATTTTTAACGGATTATATATTTCCTCATTCTTGCTAATTCAGCTCTTGGCCGAAACAATCCCAAACTAATGTGAATTCATTTACTCTGTATCAGAACTTATAACAGAAATAACATTAATTCACCTATATACCACAATTTCCCCTTTTTCTTTTAATTACCATTTGTTATCTTCTGCATTTTTTTACACATCGTTCCCAAGATTCGCAAGCATCATTCCAGAGATTTCATCCATCTTGGTTTCACTCATCCCCTCATTATTTAGTCGATAAAGTTCCTCTGCCTGATTCCCTTTTAGGGGCAGCTGTTTCATCAAGGCTGTTTCAATCAGTCTTTGGGTGAGCCCTCGTATACAGGGTATGATACAACAGCCAATGGCCAACAATACCCCGACTATTACTATCAGGGAAGTAAGGATAGAAACCACCACCCCCTTCCATTTTCCATGCCAGGATTCAAGCCATCCCGTGAGAGATGTGTCTACTCATGAATTCTCAGCCAGTTCCTCTGCTAAGGTAGTCAATCCCCTTAAGGCCCGAGTAATTGAACCATCAGGTGCAGTATTATTAGGAATAAAGGCACAACAGCTTCCTCCTAACATCACACACACACACACCCTTTTTTCTGCTAAAATCATATCAAGAGCTATTCTGTTTTCCCATGCTATTCTACTTATCGCATCAAGCTGTTCTGATATCCCTTTCACAGCATCTCTTGTATAATTTATAAATCGCTTTTGATTATAGAAAATGTAATTTATTCAATCTACATTTTTATTAATCGTTACCCACCAAAAGAGAGCTGACTCAAAGCCTGCTGCAATCTGGTTACGAGCCTTGAATTCATCAGGTACTCCCCTTGGGACTCCAACCGAGTCGAGATAAATCCTGTCATCAAAAGAAGTATCTAACAGTAATCTCTCACCCCTTCCCTTTTTCCCTACTTTCTTTTCCTTCTCAAATGCCAAGGTAAATTGAATTGCCAATGTACAATTACACATATCCCTCTCCAATCCGGAGGTAGCGTGGGTCTCAATATTTTGCCTCCACAGTACCACCACAGATCCGCTCGGGGGACCTTTAATGCTGAATAGTTCCCTCCCTTCTCCGTTTCGGTAACATTCTTAATCTCTGTACATAATTTCAGCGCCCCAAAATCTCTCGACCGACTTGTACCTCGCCTGCGCACACACGACGTGTGATTTCCAACTGCGGCAGAAAATGTGGGGGGAGCTTTTACATCTTTCTTCTCCAAGGGAGGGAGCATCAGAGATAGGGAGGTACAATTCCTATCATTCCATGCAGTCGCATCCTGATACAGGGCTTTCATACATTTCATGCCCTTCCTGTCTCACTTCCACCCGAGCGGAACGGGAACCACCTGGGCCACTGGCCTACCGGAGGCACATCCATAGCAATTGCTTTTGTTCAGACTTTTTAAAGTATACTTTACCCATTCAACCCAGGCATTTGCATCCCCGTACCCAGTTTCTATCTCGATGGTCTGTTTCAAGTCTTTTACCTCTACAATTTTTACTACTTTAGGATCATCGGGAGTAGGGAAGGGTTGTATCTCATTATCCAGTAATTCTACCAGTTTTCCCTGTCCTACACTAATTCAAAAACAACAGCCCACGAAATCCTTCCCAAATGTTTTCATTTAATTGTTTCTCATAGCCGCCCCCCGCCCCCCGAGATTGCTTCGTGCCATGTGGTTTTCCTTATTGCTAGGTATATTGGGTTACACTTTTTATCGGGACAATCGCGAGCTGGTCGGAAGGGGGCCCGGTGTACTGTGACGAGACCATTATACCAGGTACCATCCCCATATGACTTAAGATGTATCTCTGAGCTGCGGTACTGTCTTCGAGTATCTTAATCCCCACAATTTACTAAACTGCATGCATCAGTGTCGATTACTTGTGGATTCTCAGACTCAGGAACCGTTAATAATACATATGAAAATGATATTTGACAAAATCCCAATACTAAGAGGGCTAGCATCATAACTCTAAGCATTCCCAGTATTCTAATCATCATGCTGAAGCACAAAAAGACTTAACATACAATCTTACAGAAATAATCCCGCGCTCGCGTCGCCACTGTATAGTCAGTTACTCAAAGTCTCTTTAGTCTGAGTTTTAGCGGGTCTTGCGTTGATTCGGCTGTCCAGACTTCTTTCTCAACTGGAGGGTCCACTGGCCCTTTGATCCGAGTGTAATGAGTCCAGCCTTTCTTCGCCGTCCTTATTGCCGTTTCGGTAGTCAAAAGAGCCTGGTTCGGCCCTTCCCAGTCTGGCTGCAGCTTAGTCTCTGTCCATGATTTTACTAAGATCCAATCACCCGGCCGGATGGGGTGAACAGTGAATTCAAGGGGTTGTAGTCTGAGCCAATGAACCCTGTTTCCTGAGGAATGGCAAAGAGCAGGACAAGCCCAGTATATACTTGTTGAAACACAGATCCTTAGTTTCGGGAATTGACAATTCTCCATTCGTTCCCAGATAAGGTAATCCAAATAAGATTTCATAGGGGGATAGTCCCAAATCTTTCCTCCACCAATGGACAAGCCCAAAAGGCATCCTTTAAATCTATCACACCAAACCATCTGCAATCATGAGGGATCTTACTTCATAACGTGTAGGGGTTTGGCACCACTGGGTGCCTGATCTGTACTATTCGAGTTAATGTTCTCAAATCCTGCACCAATCGATAAGTTCCATCAGATTTCCGCACTGGTAGAATTGGGGTATTATAAGGAGACATACATGGCTCTAACAGCCCATCTCTAATCAGTCCTGCAATTACAGGCTGCAGTCCTCGTTTACCTTCTATGGAAATAGGATATTGTCGTTCACAGACAACGTCCCTTTTCCGTTTTAAATTTATTAAAAGGGGAGAGATCTGTAGTTTTCCACGATTCCCTTCTCTAGCCCATACAATAGGGTCTATCTCTCTCTCTGCATCCTCTGTCAACATTGCCAGCTGTACAAATAATTCTTTTTCCTGAATTCCAATCTCCAGTCGTAAGAGGATAATTAAGTTACTTCCTATATCAGGGATATACAGCAGTTCCCCTGTGACCCTATCCTTAGGACCTTCTATCATCATAGGTTCAAATACTGGAACAGTAAATCCTTCCCCTTTTACCCCCGAAACAGTTATTGATCGTGTTGACATTTCTGCTTTCTTTGGTTTAAAATTCAGCGATGACCACGCCGCTCCCGTATCTACTAGGAAGACTACCACTTCCCTACAGGGTCCCACCTTCATGCTTATCAAGGGTTCCTGGTGGGCCCCCGAGGGCAGGAATCCCTGACACCCCTATTCTTCATCAAAATTCATAAGCAGAATTATCCTTTCTTCCCTTTGTAGATCAGGACACTCCCGCTTAAAATGCCCTATCTTTCCGCAATAATAACATCCTGCCTGTGGCGACTTCCATCTCTGCTCCTGTCGCCCGAACCCTCTATCAAGTGTTCCCCCTTGTCCTCTCCCTCTCCCTCTCCCTCTCTGTCCGACATGCTGCCACCCGCCGCTCCGGTTGCTCACTATTGCTTCCATTCTCCCCTTAATTACTTCATCAACCGCAGCTACCATCATTTTCGCCTTCTGTTTTTGTCTCTCATCCTCCTTCTTTACAAACACTTTCTGTGCCTCTCTCAACAATTCGTCTACTGGTTTTTCACTCCACCCTTCTATCTTCTGTATCTTTCTCTGTATGTCTGGCCATGCTTTTGTCACAAAATGTACTTTCAAAAGACCCTGTGCCACTGGGTCCTCAGGGTTCATTCCAGAATATTTCCGCATTGCGTCCCTTATTAACTACTAAAACTCAATCCCGGCCACCAAGGCAATACTTAAAAGTCAATTTTCTTACCTTGGTCTGTGCACAGAGTTGCCTGGCCCCTTTGCCTCCGTATCTTCT
Source organism: Chiloscyllium plagiosum (assembly GCF_037043375.1). Classification (NCBI taxonomy): domain Eukaryota; kingdom Metazoa; phylum Chordata; class Chondrichthyes; order Orectolobiformes; family Hemiscylliidae; genus Chiloscyllium; species Chiloscyllium plagiosum. The sequence continues at coordinate 104,752,818 of NW_028270151.1, read as the reverse complement.
ATCGAGCTCCTATCACTGTCTGATTCAGATGTCTCTCTTGTGGGATTCGTACCAGTCGCCCAAGGGAGCAGATCGAACTGGGACACGAGATCGCTCCTCAATGGGGAACGGGACGCGTCTTCCCAGTGTCAAAGGCCAGCCACTCCCCCCGGTGATGGAAGAAAATCCCGGACAGACCCCAATTGTGAGAAACAAAGCTCACTCACTTCAATAATTTCAGTTCGAGACAAAAATCTGAATCAGTAGTGTCATTTATTTTACACTTGCAAGTGGGTGTGATGTCACAAGGCAGGGACAAAACACACACCGAATTCGACAAACGCTCGATATTTATATAATTTGAGTCCCTACATTTTTTTCTTATTTCATTGTTTGCCCCCCGCACTCCCCGCTTACGTCACTCATTTCCCTAAGACTGATCCTACAACTTCTAATTATCCAGCCTTGTCCGTGACAAATGCCTATCTCTGGCCCCATAAGGTCGTTTGACATCATCCCATCCTTTGTTTACCATTATCTACTCCCTCCATCTGCGCTGCCCCTCACAGCATCTTATCACTAAGCCCTTTTAATTGAGGTTTGTTCCTGTGTCTCTGTACAAGTGGGAAACCTACTGTTTATACAGGCCTCTCTTCACAGCATTTTATCTAGTGTCTGTATTTCTACCATTGTTTTGTAATCACGTCTCATGCTGACATACCATTTTTAACGGATTATATATTTTTTCATTCTTGCTAATTCAACTCTCAGCCGAAACAATCCCAAACTAATGTGAATTCATTTACTCTGTATCAGAACTTATAATTGCAGAAATAACATTAGTTCATCTGTATTCCACAGGGTTATGGTGATCGAGTGAGTGTAAGGGAGTCAGGGTAATGATGATAGAGTCAGTGTGAGGAGGTCAGGCTGAAGGTGGCAGAATGAGTATGAGATAGTCAGGGTGACAGTGACGGAATGAATGTGGCCAACTGATTGTGAGGGTGTCAGGGTTATCGTGACAGCGACAGAGCGATGGTGAGGGCGTCAGGATGACAGAGTGCGTGTGAGTGTGTCACTTGTGACGGTGGCGGATTGATTGTTGGAGTGTCTGTGTGGCTGTGATGGTCTGTGTGTGAGAGGGTCAGGGTGACAGTGACAGAGTGAGTGTGAGGGTTTAGCGTGACAGTGATCGAGCAAGTATAAGGGGGCCAGAGTCAGAGTTACAGAGTGAGTGTGTGGGTGTCGGGGTGATGTTGACAGAACGCATGTCAGACTGTCAGGGTGACGGTGACAGAATGAGTCTGAGTGCGTCAAGGTGACAATGATGGAGTGTGTGTGAGGGTGTCAGGCTGATGGTGATGGTGTGATTGTGAGGTTTCAGCGTGACAGTAATGGATTACGTATGAGGGGTTCCAGCCTACGTAATACACCCACCCTAAACATCCATAGACTCGGGAGACCAACAAACTTGCATTTTGTCCAGGATCTGAGGGCTGTCAATGCAATTGTGATTCCCTGTTCCCCAGCAGTCCCGGACACTAACTCCATACTCACCAGCATCCTCACTTCTTTTTCTGTGATCGAACTCTGCTCAGCTTTTTTCTCTATTAAATTGTCCCCTGAGAGCCAATACCTTTTTGTAATTATGTACAGCAGCTGCCAGTACACATGGACGATGCTTCCCAAGGGTTACATGGAGAGCCCTACACTCGATACTGCTGCAGTACACAGCACCCTCTCCACCCAACACCTGCCTTGCTACAGCACATTCCTCCAGTACGTGGACGATTTGTTACTGGCCTCCACCTCCGCTAAATCATGCATTCAGGACACTGTAGCATTACACTGCTGTTTAGCAGAAGGTGGACGTAGGGTTTCAATGGAGAAAATGCAACTCTGCTAATACAAAGCGCAGTACTTGGAATATGATCCTCAGGGCGCTGTCAAAATATCGAATAGCAGCCATTACTCAGCTTCGCCCGCCTGCCAAAGAACCCAGCTACAAGGTTTTCTGTAAATGGTAAATTGGCAGGCACTGTTTCCCAGACTACTGAAAAATTGACGAGCCCCAAGGAGCTCAAAGCAGGCAGCGAAAGTGCACTCGATGCAAAAGATAGAACAGTCATTCACCAGGCGTAAAACAGCGACGAGACATTGCTCCTGCCCTGGGGGTCCCAGACTACGCTCAGCACTCTTCATCTATGTCAATGAATCCGAAGGGTTTGCATCCAGAATTTTAATGCAGCTCCATGCGGACACGCGGCCCCCTGTTGCTTCTTACTCTTTACATTTACTGCCTATTGTAAGGGGAATGCTGGCATGTTTAAGAGCTGTGGCAGCAGCCCCAGTAACAGGAGAAATGGCCACCCCATCGTATTGGATCACACTTGCACTGTTTTGGTTCACCATTCGGTCTGCCTTCTGTTAAATTCAGCAGCAAACCGACATTTCATTGCCACCCGGAGAACTGGCTATGAGGTCGCTTTACTGTCCAAAGCTCACCTGTCCCTAAAGCGTGCCCCGGCCTTGAACCCCGCCACCCTTCTCCTACTCACTCAGAACGCCTTTGTGGACGACAATGACTGTTGACAACTCGTTCAACATGTCATCACCTCGCGTCCTGAACTCTTTGAAACACCTTGACAAAACCCTCACCTCATACTCTTTACGGATGTGTCGTCCTTCAGGCGCTTGGACCATTGCACACTGGCAGGGTATGCCGTGTACACCCGTTTCACAATCCAGGAATCAAACGCTCTACCAGATGGCACACCTGTACAGGCTGTGGAGTTGTTCGCACTCACTAGAGCTTGCATCACTGCAACGGGTCACACAGCCAACATTCACACTGACTCCAGGTATGTCTTCGAGGTCGTCCACGATTGTGGCACACTCAGGAAACAGAGAGGGTTCATCACGCCAACAGTTGAGGCCATTGCAACACGCTGTGCTATTCAACAACCTCCTGGAATCAGTTCTACTACCCGTTTCCCGAGCGATTATAAGAAGCGCTGCCCATTCCTTTGCCACTGACCCTGTCACCCCCTGGAATGCTTCAGCTGACACAGCAGTCTGGGAAGTCGCACTGCACCCCACCATTCACGTCCTAAAAGGCCGCCAGAATAGCGACTGCCCCAGAATTCTCTGACCCCATGGAGGAGGTGCGATCTGCCCAACAGGCTGCTCCACTGCAAGAAAAGGACATTTGGACCCGCACTGGGGCCACGCAGTCACCTTCCCTACAGCTGTTTGTACACTCCGATGGTCACATCATTTACCCAAGGACCAACCTACACACACCGGGCTTAAAAGCCCACAGTGCTGGCCACATGTGCAAAAGGGGCATGATACAGGCTGTTACGCAATCCTGGTAATCACTGGGATTCGCTGCTCCTGCTCAAGCCTCGTTTGCCTGCAAAACAATGTAGGAAAGCCCATTGCCAGGTATGACCACTTACCAGTTCCTGAGGGACCATTCCGCCACTTGGAAATTGCCTTTGCTCACATCCACAAAAAAAGGTTACCAACACGTCCTTGTCATCATCCATATGTTCTCTAAATGGGTGGAGGTATTCCCCATAAGAAAGGATGATGCACAGACAGCCGGAAAATGTCTCAGACGGAATGACATCCTCAGATTCGGGGTCCCCAGTAACCTAGAGATGGACAGGTAGACTCACGTCACTGCTTATCTTACAACTGGTATTAGCGAGGCACGAAGGACAACCGTGGCGACACCACATCTGCTACCAACTCCAGTCATCAGGCATGGCAGAACGGATGAATGGCACTCGTAATAAGAAAATTACCAAAATCACGCAAGACAAGACTGACCTGGCCAGACGCCTTGCGGCTTGCCCTTTACACTATATGTAGCCAGGCACGACTGGGTTCACCCCTTTTGAGGTGCGCATAGGGCGACTTATGCCCACCGCCACGAATCCCCCAAAGCTCTCCACAGACACAACCCTTCTCCGGATGTAAGACGCTCTGCTAAATTACAGAGGAATTATCCCTTAGCAGGAGAATTGATGTAAGCAGTACCAGGTCAGAGCCACGTTGCCAATACCAGACCCAGTGCCAATTCATCAGTTTAGACCAACGTGACTACGTCAAGAGAAAATCACTGGAAAAAGACTCTCCATTCCCTCTCTGGAACGGCCAGCACCTGATCCTGCTTATGACCTGGACAGGTGTAAAAGGATGGCCCGAAAGAATACATGCCATCCGCTGCAACAGAGCACCGCCTCCAATGAACAGGGATCAGACAGGAGAGGCAATGCTCTGAACACAGAACATGGATCCAACCACTTTCCACAGCCATCACCATAAACGCACTCAGACTAACATGTCCCCCATGTCACTGTGGCTTGCCAGTAAATAGTGACAAGGAGTGAGGCATTTAATAATCGCTGTAACTTGTGGGCCAACACTTTCCTGAGGATGACACATGGGTATGCTCAGCGATTTAATCAGACCCACTGCTGACTCTGCATTAGGGTCACTGTCCACTCTCATGGGGACATTCCCTTAGCTTCTATCTCCTTCAACGTTTCTGACATGTGTGAGTGGTGACTGGAAACAGGCAGGTCCCCTGACGTCACCTCATTCAAAATACCACCAGAAATTCCCAACTATGGGGACAACAGCCAGCAGAGGCCTACAACCTGGACCAATTTAAAGTGTTGCTTTACCTAGCCTACAATCATTCGCATGAACCGCCAACCCTCATGATTGCTGGCACCATTAAACAGGGACCACCAACAGAATCCATCTGTTTAAAATGCACACAACCCTCTGGAAGGGGTGCTGGCTCGAGCCAGTGTACTGACTTCCTGCTCCTAAGTACCGCAGTGCGCCGGTCAACAGCGCAATGCAGCATTGCCACAATTGTGGCACTTTCCAGGGCCATCCGACTTCGTTGTTAACGCCTGTGTGACATACTCCTGCCCTTCGTCCCCTTCACCACTCAGCTAGTGCAGGTCCACTGAAGGAACATCCCTATCCCTGAAACAACCTCTGCTGAGTCGGACTCAGACACCAAAGTCTATCTGTCAGTTGTCGGACGACCCCACACACGAAATTCACCCCGAATCCGATTACATTGCCATTTCTCATGCCGCCCTTAAAAACTACCAACACAAAGGGGAGAACTGTGGGTAACGGTCTGCCAGCCTGCCTATCCACAGCATGACCACAAAGAACACAAGAAATCAAGCCTATCCAAACCACACAAAAAACACCCAGAATGCCTCAGCAGTGACCAAACAAGCTGTCAAGAGAGACCAGGCATGAGCATAGTCACTCGCACACCAGGGAATACACTTCCCAAGACGAACTTACAATAATCTTCATGGACACTATCAACACAGCTGTCCCAAAGCTGAAAGGGCAGTTTCATACTCCAGTGATATCAAAGCCACGCAAAGGATAGGTCGGACAGGAAGGCACCAGAATATCTCGCTCACAGGTGAGAAACAATGGAAACACCTTACTGCTTTAAAAGGGACATTTATACCTCCCGTTGCAGAGAGTTGGAGTCGTCTGATCCAACTACGAACTGACTGATGCTGCCAGGATGCCTCATTGCATCTACAATCAGGATATTCTTCTGATAACTGCTTTGCAATTATCACCAGCGTAACTGGATTACTTAATTAGCAAATGCATTGCATATGCCCCATATCAAATTAACATCATTGTACAGTGTTCCTCTAAAATCTGGCTTGATTGTCAGCTCGGGTAAGAGAATCCTTGATCGACATGTACAGACTGTCAGTTCTGTGTCAGATTCATCAATTTCGCTTCCAGCGATATCGCTTGCAATAAACAGCTTGACAATTTCATCCGATCTGATCTGTGATGTCTCCTATTTAATGGGCTAATGTCTCCGACAGTAACTCACACTGAGAAGGGCACTCTGTCAATGCAACTCACGCAGGGAAGAGCAGACTATCTCCACTCTGCAAATAAAACTCGGCCAGGCATGAGCAGACTGATCCCACTATTTTAGTGCAACTCACGCAAGGAAATGCAGTCTGACACATCCTGTCAATATCACTCACACAGGAAAGAGCAGACTGACACCACTCTATCAATATTATTCACCCAGGTTAGAGCAGACTGACACCAAGCAGTCAATGAAACTCGCCCAGAGCAGCGCCAGCTGACCCCATTCTGTCAATATAGCTCACCCAAGGATGAGTAGATTGACTCAACGATGTTAATATCACTCCACCAAGGAAGAGCAGAGTGACTCAATTCTGTCAACGTAATTTGCCGAGGGAAGAGCAGGCTGTCCTCACGATGTCAAAGTAACTCATCCAGGTAAGAGCAGACCGGACCTGATCTATGAATGTAACTTAGCCAGGAACAGCCAACTGATCCCACTCTGCCAATGCAAATGACACAGGGAAGGACAGACAGATCTCACTTTACAATTGTAACTCGCCTATGGAAAAGCAGACTGTGCACATACTGTGTATGTCACTCAGCCAGGGCATAGCCGTCTGACACCACACAGTCAATCTAATTCTATGACGAAAGAGCAGGCGTCCACGACTCTGACAATGAAACTCACCCAAGCGAAGAGCAGACTAACCCACTATCAATGTAATTCGCCCAGAGAGGAGCAGATTGACAATAATTTAAATCCCTCACCCAGAGAAGAGGAAATTGACCACACTCTGTCAAGGTTACTCGACGAGGAGAGAGCAGACTGACGCAAATCTATTAAAGTAACTCACCCAGGGAACAGCAGGCTGACACAAGTCTGTCAGTGCAACCAATTCATGGAATGACAAAATTACCCAACTCTGTCTATGTAACACAACCAGGTAAGGGCAGACTGACGCTACAAACGAATGCAACTCACCCAGGGGAGAGGGGACTGACCCAAGTCTTTCAATGTAACTCACCCAGAGAACAGCAGACTTTTGGCACACTGTCAATCTAACTGTCCCAGTTAAGATCAGTCTGACACTACTCTGTCAATGTAAATCACCCAGAGAAGGACACACTGCCACCACATGTCAAGTAACTCACGCAGGAAAGAACAGCCTGAACGTCGCCTATCAACATAACTCACGAAGAGAAGAACACAATGGCCCACGCTGTCAGTGCAACTCACTCAGGGAAGAGTAGGCTGCAACCAGTATGTCAATGCAACTCAAAGAGGAAACTGCAGACTGACCGCACTCTGTCAATGAAACTCAACCAGGGAAGAGCAGACTGAAACCACAGTGTCAATGTAGATCACCCGTTGAAGAGCATACTGATCCCACTCTGTCAATTTCACTCACCCAGGGAAGAGTAGACTGACCCCACTTTGTCAATGTTTCGCACAAAGGGATGATCAGGCAGAGTCGACTCTGTCAATGTTACACACGCAGGGAAGAGCAGACTGACACGACTGTGTCAATGTAACTCGCTCAGGAAAGAGCAGACTGACGCCTCTAGCTGAATGTCACAGACTAGTGAAGAGAGGACTGATCCAACTCTGTCAATATATATCATCCAGGAAAGAGCAAACTGACGCTAATTTGTCAAGATAACTCATACAGTTAAGAGCAAACTGACACCACTCTGTCATTGCAACTTACCAAGGAAAGAGCAGACTGGCGCAAATCTGTCAAAGTCACCCATCCCGGGAAGAGCAGGCTGACGCAACTCTGTCGGTGTAATCCATCCAGTGAATGGCAAAATGACTCAAATCTGTCAATGTAACACAATCAGGGATGAGCAGACTGACGCTACTCCGTGAATGCAATTCACCCAGGGGAGAGCGGACTGACCCAAGTCTGTCAATGTAACTCACCCAGAGAACAGCAGACTTTTGCCACACTGTCAATCTAACTGTCCCAATTACAATCAATCTGACACTACTCTCTCAATGTAACTCACCCAGAGAAGGGCACACTGCCACCACTCTGTCAAGCAACTCACACAGGAAAGAACCGCCTGAGCTCAGTCTATCAACAGAACGCAACGAGTGAAGAACACACTGGCCCACTGTGTCAGTGCAACTCTCCAGGGAACAGTGGACCCATACCAGTCTGTCAATGTAACTCAATGAGGAAACTGCAGACCGACCGCACTCTGTCAATGTAACTCACGCAGAGAAGTGCAGACGGACCCCACACTGTCAATGTAAATCACCCGGTGAAGAGCAGACTGACCCCACTCTGTCAATGTAACTCACCCAGGGATGAGTAGACTGACCCCACTTTGTCAATATTACACACCCAAGGAAGAGCAGACAGAGCCGACTCCGTCAATGTTACACAAGCAGGGAAGAGCAGAGGACACGACTCCGTCAATGCATCGCACCCAGGGAAGAGGGGACTGACCCATGTCTGTCTATGTAACTCACCCAGAGAAGAGCAGACTGTTGCCACACTATCAATGTAACCGTCCCAGTTAAGAGCAATCTGAGCCTACTCTGTCAATTTAACTCACCCAGAGAAGGACACACTGCCGCCACTCTGTCAAGTAACTCTTCCAGGAACGAACAGCCTGAGTTCAGTCTATCAACATAACTCACCGATTTAAGAACACACTGACCCACTCTGTCAGTGTAACTCACCGAGGGAGGAGGAGACTGAAACCAGTCTGTTAATATAATTCAACGAGGAAACTGCAGACTGAACCCACTCTGTCAATGTAACTCACCCAGGGAAGAGCAGACAGTGCCTACTCTGTAAATTTTACAACGCAGGTACGAGCTGACTGACACGACTGTGTCAATGTAACTCGCCCAGGAAAGAGAAGACTGACGCCTCTATCTCAATGTCACAGACCCAGTGAAGAGAGGATTGACACCACACTGTCAATATAATTCATCCAGGAAAGAGCAGACTCACGCTAAACTCTCAATATAACTCACACAATTAAGAGAAGACAGACACCATTCTGTCAATGTTACTTACCAAGGATTTAGCAGAGCTACGCCGATCTGACAAAGTAACTCAACCAGGGAAGAGCAGGCTGATGCAACTCTGCCAGTGCAACCCATCGAGGGATTGGCAAAGTGACGAAACTCTGTCAATGTAACACAACCAGGGAAGTGCAGACTGACGCCACTCCGACAATGCAACTCACCCAGGGTCGAGGGTGTGCAGGATAGGGGACTCTGCGACCCCCATCAGGCACTCTGCTTCCCTTCCCAAGAACAAAGACACGGAGGAGTTCGTCCAAAACTATTTATTCAGTTCTGCAGAACCGGGTGTTACCTCAATGGCTTCCCACGTGGCACACACACAGATTGTAATCCCCGCACGTTATATACATGTAGGAGTGGGCGGGGCCTTCTACTGTCTCAGCCGATGAGTGTTAAAGTTCCCCACTGTCCTCCTGATGGATGAGATTATTTGGTTATTCACCCAGCCAATCAGTGTTCGAGTTCCCCACTTCTCCCTTATATGGATGATGACGTACAGCCGTGGTTGTGGGCGGTCCCTCAGCCACGAGGAAAGCTGTTTCCATTGTTCCATTCATGAAAATCTGGGGGAGTGTCTGCTCGTGCTTACTACAAGGTAGAGAAGACTAAAATGGTGGCTTTGTACTTATTATGTGCTTACTACAGCAGTTAATGATTTAAAAATTACACCACCCCCTACAAATCCCCCGTGTCTTTTCTTACGGTTTGTAATTTTTAAACCGGGAGTTTCTTCTCCAGGGCGTCCAATAGCTCCCGAGCTTGTTTATCAAGCTGCCCGTCTCTAATGCTACCCCCGCCCAAGAGGGATTCAGACTGTTCTATCTCGAGGTTCATCCTTTCAACCTGCCCATAGGGAACATCCCTCTTAGTAAGGGCGGTTTCGATCAGTCGCTGAGTTAACCCCCTGGCGCAGGGAATGATGCAACACCCGAGGGCAGTTAGTACCCCTGCCACCACTATACATGAGACGAGAAAGGAAACGACCACCCCCTTCCATTTACCGAACCAAGCTTCCAACCAACCCGTGAGGCCAGAATCGATGCCCGAGTTTTCGGCGAGTTCATCCGCCAATGTGGTGAGCCCATCCAGGGCGCGGGTGATGGACCCATCAGGGGCTGTGTTGTTGGGGATGAAAGTGCAGCACTGAGTGCCTATCATGATACAAACACCCCCCTTCTCTGCTAACATCATGTCCAGGGCCAACCTATTTTCCCACACCATTCTGCTAGTGGCGTCTAGTTGTTCTGCTATTCCTTTCACTCCATCCCGGGTATAATTAATGAACCTCTGCTGATTGTAGCAAATATAATTAATCCAATCCACGTTCTTATTGATGGTAACCCACCAGAACAGTGACGACTCAAAACCCGCCGCTATCTGGTTCCTAGCCTTGTATTCGTCAGGAACACCCCTGGGGACCCCTATGGCATCTAAATATATGTTATCATTGAAAGAGGTCTCCAAAGCCCTCTTAGTTCTTCTACTGGAACGGGGTTGCTCTTGTTTTTCGAATGCCACGGTGAATGGGATGGCCAATTGAACGATTGCACAAGTGCCCGCCCATTTTTGGGGCAGGGTCAGTCGCAGAATCCTCCCACCACAGTACCACCAGAGGTCTGCCCTAGGCACATGAATGTGGGAGTAATTCCTGCCCCCGGTAGTTTCGTTGACCCGCCGAATTGATCCGCTGCACTTGTCAAATGTCCCCACATCATTGTCCCATTGCGGTCCCGTCCGAGAGACGCAGGCTTGGTGCGTACCCGTTACCCCTGTGAATGACGGAGGGCGGGGCGCCCCTTTAGACCTGACGGGAGGAAACTTCAAACTTAAGGGTCGACAAGTGGGGTCGTTCCAGGCCTCTCGGTCCTGGTACAGCCTTACCATGCAGTCCAAGGCTTGTGGATGTTTCTCCCATCCCAGCGGGAATGGGACCACCTGAGGGTTAGGACGGGCACCCGTGCACGCGTAGCAATCACTCTTTTTCATACTCCTTACCGTATATTTGACCCATTCCATCCAGGCATTCGCCTCCCCGTATCCCGTTTCTATTTCAAAGGTCCTTTCCAAGTCCATCACCTCAATTATCCTAACCTTTTCCTGCTCATCGGGGGTGGATGAGGCCCCAGACCCAGCTTCAATGACCGTGATGGTTGTGCAGCACAGCTGCAACCCTTTCTGTCCTGCCTGGCCCCCAACCCTAATACCCAGGATCGTTTCATTAAGGCTCGTCCCGTTGTTCCCCAAGGTCTTTATGGTCAGATAGAGTGGATTGCACGGATTCTGCTCACAATTCCGCCCAGGGGTGATGGGATCACGGACAATTGGCATCATAGCCTGGACCCCGGGGGCCGGAGGCCTATTGATGCCTTCTTTGCCATGCAACTGTAATACTAACGTCTGACCCTGGAATCCCCTTTCTCTCTCTAGGTTACGCTTAGTCTGATTCAGTTCACTTTTAGTCGCACAGGGCACCAACCCACATAGGTCTAAACTAAGTGTCTGTGTTGGCTTGTTGGCGGGAACGGAGATGGAGAGCCACCAACGGTCCTCTGCCTGTTTTTTTCCCCAGAGGCCGAATTGGGTAACACGCACACTATGACCCAGCCGAAGGATAATGACAAAGCAAGTTAACAATACGATTGACTGCATTTTGTTGCAACACTCGTGTCTGGCCGGAGGACACAGTCCTTTAAACTCGCCAAAGTCCAGTTCGTCTATTCTCAGGGTCTCTGTTCCTTAGATGCCTCTGTCAGAGAGGTTTGTTCGTCCTCCGTCGGTTGTGGCACCGGTCCCTTGATCCGAGTATAATGTGTCCAGCCCTTTTCGGCCGTGCGAACAGCCGTTTCGGTCGTCAAAAGTACTAGGAAGGGACCGTCCCAAGTTGGTTCGAGGGTGCGTTGCTTCCAGCTTTTAATCAAGACCCACTGACCCGGCTTGACGGTGTGCACCGCATACTCGAGGGGCGGCGTCTGTGCCAAAAGTCCCTGTTGGCATAAACGAGATAGAGCAGACCCCAGAGCCACCACATATTTTTGCATAAACATGTCCCGAGACTCGAATAAGGGAGGTTCTCCCTTCGGCCCATGGAACGGGAGGCCAAACAGCATTTCGTAAGGGGAGACGCCCAAATCCCGTCTTGGCTGGGTGCGAATTTGCAACAGGGCGAGGGGTAGGCATTTGGTAACTGTCTTCAGGCCCTGCCTCCCTTATTACATCCCTCTGAACGTACACCTTCTGTGCTTCCCGTAATAATTCTGCAACATCTTTTTCAGCCCAATCCTCCACTTTCTGTAATTTCTTCTGAATGTCAGGCCATGACTTAGTCACAAAGTGCACCTTAAGCATGCCCTTGCCTATTTCCCCATCGGGGTCTAAACCTGAATACTTTCGCATGGACTCCCGCAAACGGTCTAAAAACTCACTCGGGGATTCATCCTTTTTCTGTCCAACTTCGAATGCTTTCGCTAAATTCCACTGTTTAGGCACGCAGGTTTTGATTCCCCTGATTATAAGGTTTCTGAGGTCTGTCATATTAGCCCATCCCCCCTCGTCATTATGATCCCACCGGGGGTCCTCTAAGGGGTACTTCTGCTCTCCACGCTGAGGGCCGTCCTGATGCTCCCTATCCCAAATGGCCATTACACTATTCCGGATCATGACAATTTCATCGTAATTAAATAGTATTCTCATCATGGCCTGCAATTCGGCCCATGTGTATATACTGGGCCCCAGAAATTGATCTAATTGTGTTCCCACACTGACAGGGTCGTCCAGTAGACGGGGTAGTTCATTACGGAGTTGTCGGATATCCCCAGAATTTAAAGGTTGTACTACGAATCCGGTCCGTTCGTTCCCAAACGGCACCTCTCGTAAAGAGTTCATCTGTTCAACATTGTTAACCCTCTCAGCACCCAATCTCTCTTCTTGATCTCTCCGCATCTCAATTCGGGCTGATCTCCTAATGCCTGGGGTGGGCTCTTCTTCCCCCCCAGCAGGCTCTCCCTCACTGAGCATGACCTGCCGGGAACCGGGATTATCCGACGCAGGAGGGAGGTCCACGCTGGACGCCTGGCCGTGCGCGGGTTGTACATACGGGGGCGGGGCAGAAGGGGGCAAACCGTCGGTAAGGACGTCCCAAGACTTCTGGGGCTTTCTCGGGTCTGTTTGGGGAATCAGAGGTAGAGACTTGTGGGGTCCCCGCAGTCACTCGCCAACCAGGCGGCGGCGTATTTGCTCTCTTCTGGGTCAAACGGTTGTTTTCTGTTAACATATATATGTTTAGGAGTTGACACACCCAGTCTTCATCAGACCCATACTTGGGCCAAACTACCGAGGGGGCGCGGATAGGTTCTTTGGTCCATATAAAACAACAATATTTTATCATAGTCTCTTTCTTTAAGTCCTTTGTCCTACTGCTTTCCGTCCATAAACTCAATTTCCGACCTAGTGGACTATCGGGGGGTATTTCTTTTCCATTTACAGTCCTCCCTGACTTGTCCTTAGTGGACCTAAAAGTCTGATTTCCCATGGTCTATCTTCGGTCCTGGTCTTAAACGCCTAAAGCATTTTCACAGATAACCGTCAAAACCACAATTTCCCATGGTCTATCTTCGGTCCTGGTCTTAAACGCTTAAAGCATTTTCACAGATAACCGTCAAAACCACAATTTCCCATGGTCTATCTTCGGTCCTGGTCTTAAACGCCTAAAGCATTTTCACAGATAACCGTCAAAACCACAATTTCCCATGGTCTATCTTCGGTCCTGGTCTTAAACGCTTAAAGCATTTTCACAGATAACCGTCAAAACCACAATTTCCCATGGTCTATCTTCGGTCCTGGTCTTAAACGCCTAAAGCATTTTCACAGATGACCGTCAAAACCACGCGGCCAACAAGGAAGAACAAAAAAAAAACTCTTACCTTGATCCGTGCACGGAGTTGTCTGGCCTTTTTAAATGTGTGTACCCCCGTGTATAGTCACTAACCGGTCGTCCCAGCACTCGTCCGTGTGTTCCTTTTCTCGGGATCCAAAATTATTTTAATGAGCCGGGTCACTCTCTTGGCCGACGGCTGACGGACCAAGCCGATCCAGTGAGCAGTATAAATATATACCAGACGCGTCTTTTTGTGTCAGACTTGATCCACGAGCCGAAGAGAGCCCCGGCAATAATTATTGCATCCCGGAAGAGCCCCCAATTGTGCAGGATAGGGGACTCTGCGACCCCCATCAGGCACTCTGCTTCCCTTCCCAAGAACAAAGACACGGAGGAGTTCGTCCAAAACTATTTATTCAGTTCTGCAGAACCGGGTGTTACCTCAATGGCTTCCCACGAGGCACACACACAGATTGTAATCCCCGCACGTTATATACATGTAGGAGTGGGCGGGGCCTTCTATTGTCTCAGCCAATGAGTGTTAAAGTTCCCCACTGTCCTCCTGATGGATGAGATTATTTGGTTATTCACCCAGCCAATCAGTGTTCGAGTTCCCCACTTCTCCCTTATATGGATGATGACGTACAGCCGTGGTTGTGGGCGGTCCCTCAGCCACGAGGAAAGCTGTTTCCATTGTTCCATTCATGAAAATCTGGGGGAGTGTCTGCTCGTGCTTACTACAAGGTAGAGAAGACTAAAATGGTGGCTTTGTACTTATTATGTGCTTACTACAGCAGTTAATGATTTAAAAATTACACCACCCCCTACAAGGGGACTGACCCACGTCTGTCAATGCTACTCACCCAGAGAAGAGCAGACTGTTGCCACACTGTCAATGTAACCGTCCCAGTTAAGAGCAATTAGAAACGACTCTGTCAATTTAACTCACCCAGAGAAGGACACACTGCCATCACTCTGTCAAGTAACTCTTCCAGGAAACAACAGCCTGAGCTCGGTCTATCAATATAACTCACTGATTTGAGAACACACTGACCCACTCTGTCAGTGCAACTCACCAAGGGAGGAGGATACTGAAACCAGTCTGTCAATGTAACTCAACGAGAAACTGCAGACTGACCGCAATCTGTCAATGTAACTCACACAGGGAAGAGCAGACTGACCCAACTCTGCCAATGTAACTCACCCAGGGAAGAGTCGACTGACCCCACTTCTTCAATGGTACACACCCAGGGAAGAGCAGGCTGACACAACTCTGCCAGTGCAATCCATCCAAGGATTGGGAAAGGGACCAAACTCTGTCAATGTCAAACAACTAGGGAAGTGCAGACTGACGCCACTCCTAAAATGCAACCCCACCCAGCGACGAGGGGACTGAGACAAGTCTATCAATGTAACTCACCCAGAGAAGAGCAGACTGTTGCCACTCTGTCAGTGTAACTCTCCCAGTTAAGAGCAGTCTGACACTACTTTGTCCATGCAACTCACCCAGCGAAGGACACACAGCCACCACTCTGTCAAGTAACTCACCTAGGAAAGAACAGCCTGACCTCAGTCTATCAATATAACTCACCGAGTGAAGAACACACTGACCCACTCTGTCAATGCAACTCACCAGAGAAGAGTAGACTCAAACCGAACTGTCAACGTAACGCAACGAGGAAATTGCAGACTGACTGCACTCTGTCAATTAAACTCAGTCAGGGAAGAGCAGACTGACCCCACACTGTCAATGGAAACCACCTAGGGAAGAGGAAACTGACCCCACTCTGTCAAAGTAACTCACCCAGGGAAGAGTAGACTGACCACACTTTGTCAATGTTACATATCAAGGGAAGAGCAGGCAGAGTTTACTCTGTCAATGTTACACACGCAGGTACGAGCTGACTGACACGACTGTGACAATATAACTCGTCCAGGAAAGAGAAAACTGACGCCTCTATCTCAGTATCACAGACCCAGTGAAGAGAGGATTGATCCCACTCTGTCAATATAATTCACAGGAAAGAGCAGACTCACGCTAATCAGTCATTATAACTCACAGAGTGATGAGAAGACTGATCTGTCAAAATAACTCACCTAGGGAATAGCAAGCTTACGCAACTCTGTCAGTGCACTCCATCCAAGGAATGGCAAACAGACCCAACTCTGTCAATGCAACGCAAACAGGGAAGAGCAGACTGATGCAACGCCGTCAATGAAACTCACCCAGGGAAGAGGGGACTGATCTAAGTCTGTCAACGTAACTCACCTGGAGAACAGCAGTCTGTTGCCACACTGTCAATGTAACTGTCCCTGTTAAGAGCAATCTGACACTACTCTGTCAATGTAACTCACCCAGGAAAGAACAGTCTGACCTCAGTCTATCAACATAACTCACCAAGTGAAGAACACACTGACCCACTGTGTCAATGTAACTCACCAGGAAAGAGCTGACCGCCACTCTCACTCTATGGAATTCTCCCAGGGAAACGCAGACTGTCCACACACTGTCAAAATATATCACCCTCTAAAGAGCAGACTGACGCTACTCTGTTAGTGTAACTCGCCCAGGGAAGAGTAGATTAACCTGACTTTTCATTGTGACACACCCACTGACGAGCAGACTGAATCGAATCTGTCAATGTTACACACCCAAAGAAGATCCGACTGACCGCACTCTGTCAAATCCACTCACCCAGGGAAGAATAGGCTGACCCAACTCTGTAAGTGTATCTTTTCCAGGAAGAGCAGACTAAGTTCACGCTCTCTATGTAACTCATCCAGGGAACAGCAGACTGATGCCATTCTGTCAATGTAACTCACCCACGGAAGAACTGACTAACCCCACACTATCAATATAAATCACCCGCTAAAGAGCATACAGATGCCAATATGTCAATATGACTCAATCAGGGAAGAGTAGACTGACATTATTTTTTCAATTTTACACACCTAGGGAAGAGCAGACTGACTCGATTCTGTCAATGTAACTCACGCAGTATATAGTAGACTGACGTCACTCTCTCAATGTTACACACCCAGGGAAGAGGAAACTGACTGCACCCTGTCAAAGTAACTCAACCAGGCAAGAGCAGGTTTCCCACTTCAGTAAGTGTAACCCTTCCAGGAAGAGCTGAAAAATGTGTTGCTGGAAAAGCGCAGCAGGTCAGGCAGCATCAGAGGAGCAGGAAAATCGACGTTTCGGGCATAAGCCCTTCTTCAGGAAGGGCTTATGCCCGAAACGTCGATTCTCTTGCCCTTTTGGTGCTGCCTGGCCGGCTGCACTTTCCTATCAACACATTATCAGCTCTCATCTCCAGCATCTGCAGTCCTCACTTTCTTCCATGAAGAGCAGACTAAGTCGACTCTATCAATGTAACTTATGCAGGGAAGAGCAGACTGACGCCATTCTGTCAATGTAACTCACCCAAAGAAGAGCTGGCTGATCACATGGTGTTAGTGTAACTAAATCAGTAAAGTGCAGACTGAACCCAATCTGTCAATATAATTCACCAAGGGAAGAGAAGGCTGACGGAGCTCTCTGAGTGTATCTCATCCAGGGAAGAACGGACTGACTCGACTCTGCCAATTTCACTCAGCCAAAGGGCCGACTGGCCCACACTGTCATTTTAACTCATCCCGGGAAGAGCCGACTGACATCACGCATTCAATGTAACTCCCCCAGTGAAGAGCAGAGTGACCCCACCCTGTCTCTGTACCTCACCCAGGGAATAGCAGGCTCACCATGCACTGTCAATATCACTCACCCACTGAAGAGCAGACTAACCTCATTCTATCAACGCAACTCACCCAGGGAGGAGCAGGTTGACCCCACTCTGTCAATATAAATTACACAGGGAAAAGTGGACTAACCCCAGTCTGTCATTATTACACACCCAGGGAAGAGGAGACTGACCACACACTGTCTATGTTACTCACTCAGTTTAGGGCAGACTGACTTACCCAGCTAAGCGAATACTGATCCCATACTTTCTGTTTAACTCACCCAGGGCAGATAAGACTGACCCCACTCTGTCATTGAAACTCATCCAGAAGAGAGCAGACTGACGTCACACTGTCAATGTAACTCACCAACGGAAGACCACACTGACGCCACTCTGTACACGTAACTCGCCCGGGGAAGAGGAGACTGATACTACTCTAATGATGTAACTCAGCCAGTGGAGAGCAGACTGATACAAAACTGTCAAAGTATCTCTCGTTGGGAAGATCAGACTAACAAACTTTATCAATGTGACTCACCCAGGAAAGAGCAGTCTGAACACTCTGTCAAGGAAATTCACTCAGGGAGGAGCAGACTGCTTCCATGATTTCAGTGTAACTTACCTCGGGACGGGCAAATTGACATCACTCTGTCAATGTAATACACCCAAGGAATATCAGACTGACCAACTCTGCCAATGTGACTCACCCAGGAAACTGTAGACTGACCGCACTCTGTCAATGTATCTCACCACGGAAGAGCACACTACCACTCTCAGTCAGTGTATCTCGCGCAGGGAATAGGAGACTGACCTCACACTGTCAATGTAAATCACCCGCTGAAGAGCAGACTGACCCCATTCTGTCAATGTAGCTCACCCAGTGAAGAGTAGACTGACATGAATTTGGCAATGTTACACATGCAGGGAAGAGCAGACTGACACGACTCTGTCAATGTAACTGGCCCAGAAAAGAGCAGACTGACGCCTCTATCTCAATGTCACCGGCCCAGTGAAGAGAACATTAACTTCACTCTCATGTTAATTCATTCAGGAAAGAGCAGACCGATGCTAATCTGTCAAGATAACTCACACAGTTAAGAGCAGACTGACACCATTATGTCAATGCATCTCACCCAGGGAAGAGCGGAGTGACGCCTTACTAACAATGTAACTCAACTCGGAAAGTACAGACAGACCGCAGTCTGTCAATGTCACTCATCCAGGAAAAGGCAGCCAGCCACTCTCACTCAATGGAACTCACCCAGAGAAAAGCAGACTGTCCCAACGCTGTCAAGATAATCACCCACTAAAAAGCAGATTGAGGCCAATCTGTCAACGTAACTCACCCAGGGAAGAGGAGACTGACCCCACTTTGCCAATGTTACACTCCCAGGGAAGAGCAAAGTGACGGCATTCTGTCAAAGTAACACACCCAGGGAAAAGCAGGCTGACCCAATTCTGTAAGTGTAACTCTTCCAGGAAGAGCAGACCAAATCTACTTTGTCAATGTAACTCATCCAGGGAAGAGCAGACTGATCACACTCTGTTATTGTCACTAACTCAGGAAGGAGCAGACTGACGCCAAACTGTAAATGTAACTCACCAAGGGAAGACCACACTGTCGCAGCTCTTAGTGCAAGACATTCAGGGAAAAGCAGACCGACTCGACTCTGCAAATTTATCTCAACCACAGAAGAGCAGACTGACCCACGCTGTCAACGTAACTCATCTATGGAAGAGCAGACTGACGCCAATCTGTTTATGTAACTCGCCGGGGATGAGCAGACTGACGTTACTCTGCCTATATGCCTCAAACGGTGAAGAGCAAATTGTCACCACTGTGGTGATGTAATTCACCAAGTGAAGAAAAGATAGACCCAGAACTGTCAAATTAACTCTCCATGGGAAGAGCAGACTGACCTAAATCTGCCAATGTATCTCACTCAGAAAACAACAGACTGACGCCGATTTGTCAATGAATCTCACTCAGGGAAGCGCAGTGAGATGCGATTCTGTCAACTTAACACACCTAGGGAAGACGAGCCTGAACCCACTCTGTTAATGTTACTCGCCCAGGGAAGACTAGACTTTACCCATTCTGCCAATGTACCTCGCCCAGAGAAGGGCAGGCTAACTCCACTCTGACAATGTAACTCGCGCAGTGAAAGGCAGACTGAGTGCACTCTGACAATGTAAGATAACTCACACAGAATAACCCCGCTCTGTCTATATAAGTCATCCAGAAAGATCTGTCTGACCCCACTCTGTCAAAATAACTTACCCGTGGAAGACCAGACTGACCCATTCTGTCAAAGCAACACACCTCGGCAAGAGCAGACTTACACCAGTCTGTCAATGTAACTCGCCCAGAGAAGGGCAGACTGACTCCACTATGACAATGTAACTCACCCAGATACAGGCACACTGCCCCGACTCTGTCAACGTAACTCACTCAGGAAAGAGCAGGCTGAACCCAATCAGTCAACTTTCCTCACCAATGGAAGAGCACACTGGTCCACTCTGTCAATGCAACTCACCCAGGGAAGAGCGGACTGACCCGCATCTGTCAATTTGACTCAAGCAAACAAAATTGCAGACAGTTCGCATTCTGGCAATATGACCCAACAGGGAAGAGCAGGCTGACCGCACACTGTCAATATCAATCACCCACTGAAGAGCAGACTGACCCCATTCTGTCAATGCATTTCGCCCATGGAAGGGTAGACTGACTGCACGGTTTCAGTGTTGCACAACCAGGAAAGAGCAGACTGGGCCCACTCTGTCAATGCTGCACTCCCAGGGAAGAGAAGACTGATAATACTCTGTCAATGTAACTCATCCAGGAAACAGCAGACTGACCCTAATCTGTCAGTACAGGTCACACAGTGAAGAGCAGACTGACACCATGCTGCCAATGTAACTCACCCAGGAAAGAGCAGCCTGAACCCACTCTGTCAACATAACTGACCAAAGGAAGATAATACTGACCCACTCTGTCAAGGCAACTCACTCATTGAAGAGCAGACTGATCCATCACTTTCAATATAAATCACCCGCTGAAGAGTAGACTGACACCGCTCTGTCAATGTACCTCACCCAGCGAAGAGTAGACTGACCCCTTTTTGCCAATGTCACACACCAAGGAAGAGTAGAGTGACCCTACACTGTCAACGCTACAGATCCTGGGAACTGCAGATTAACACCACTCTCTGAATGTAACTCACCCACGGAAGAGCAAACTGATGCCACTCTGTATATGTAACTCATTCAGGACAGAGGTCCCTGACACCGCTCTGTCAATACTACTCACATAGTGAAGAGCGACTGCCCCACTCTGTCAACGTAACACAGCCACGGAAGAACAAGCTGATCCAACACTGTAAGTGCAACTCTTCCAGGCAGAGCAGACTGACTCGACTCTGTCAATACAAATCATCCGTGGAAGAGCAGACTGACGCCATTCTGCCAATGTAACTCACCAAGGGGAGAGCAGACTAACCACACTCTGTTAATATAACTAACTCAGGAGATAACTGTCACAAGTCTTTATATGTAATTAGCCCGGGGAAGAGCAAACAGATCCACAGTGTCAATGCAACTCACCTAGTGAAAATCAGACTGACACGAGTCTGACAATGTAACTCAAAAAGGAAATTGCAGAGTGACCGCACACTCTGTCAATGCAAATCTTTCAGGGAAGAGCAGACTGACCCTAGATGGTCAATGTAACAAATAAAAAGGAATTTGCACGCTGACCGCACCCTGTCATTGCAACCCAAACAGTGATGTGCAGACTTACCCCACGCTACAAGGTAACTCAGCCAGGAAATTGCTGACTGACCGCACTCTGTCAACTTAATACACCCAATGAAGAACAGACTGACACCTGTCTGTCATTGTAACTCTCCCAAGCAAGAGCACACTGACCCCACACTGTCAATGTAACCCATCCAAGGAGGAGCGGTGTGACCCCACACTCTCACTCTGTGAATGTAACTCACCCAGCAAAGAGCAGACTGACACCTTTCTGTCATTGTAACGTTTCCAGGGAAGAGCAGACTGACGCCACACTGTCAATGCAACTCATCCAAGGAGGAGCAGTGTGACCCCACACTTAACAAAATTCACCGAGGGAGGATTAGACCGGCCCCACTTTGTTAATGTAACTCACCATGGAAGAGCAGACTGACCACACTCTGTTAATGTAACTAACTCAGTCAACAGCAGACTGACACCATTGTGTATACATAACTCGCCAGGGAATAGCAGACTAACCTAATTCTGCCTCTGTACCTCAACCAGAGCAGTGCAGATTCGCACCACTCTAATGATGTAATTCACCCAGTGAAGAGCAGACTAACACAAAACTGTCACCGTAACTCTACCAGGGTGGAGCAGACTGACCCAATCTGCCAATCGAACTCATCCAGAAAAAAAAACAGACTGACCCCACTCTGTCAATGAAAGGCACTAAGGGAAGAACAAACTGATCCCATTCTGGCAATGTAACACACACGGGGTCCTTCTGATCATCCTGGGTGAGTAGCATTGACAAAGTGGGGTCAGTCTACTCTTACCTGGGTGAGTTGCACAGTCAGAGCGGGAAAGTGTGCTCTTCACTAGATGAGTTATGTTGATAGAATGAGGTCGGGCTGCTCTTTCCTGCGTGAGTTACTTGACAGACTGGTGGCAGTTTGCCCTTCTCTGGTGAGTTACACTGATACAGTGCTGTCAGACTGCTCTTTACTGGAAACGTTTCATTGATAGTGTGGCACCAGTCTGTTCTTCTCTGCGTGCGTTACATTGACAGAATGGGGTCAATCTGCTCTTCACTAGCTGAGTTACATTGACAGAGTGGAATCAGGCAGATCTTTCTTGCGTGAGTTACATATACATTGCGACGTCAGTCGACTCTTTACTGAGTTTATTACATTTACACCTAAGGAAAGAGCAGACTGACGCCACTCTGTCAATGTCACTCATTCAGGGAAGAACAGACTGAACCTATTCTGTTAATGTAACTCACCGAGGGACGATCAATGTAACACACTCAGGGAAGACCAGACTGAGCTCACTCTGTCAATGTCACTCGCTGCGGATTGACGCCACTCTGTCCATGTAAGTTACCCAGTTCGAGCAGACTGACCCCAACTGTCAATGTAACTCACCCAGTAAAGAGCAGGCTTACCAGAGTCCGCCAATCTAACTTGCTCAGGAAACAGCAGATTGACGCTACTCTGTCCATGTAAGTGACCCAGTTAAAGGCAGACTGACCCCACTCTGCCAATGTAAATCACAAAGCAAAGAGCAGGCTTATGCTATTCTGCCAATCTAACTCGCCCAGGGAAGAGAAGATTGACGCAACTCTGTCCTTATAAGTGACACAGTTACGAGCAGACTGACCCGCCTCTGTCAATGTAACTCTCCCAGCAAAGAGCAGGCTTACCCGATTCTGCCAATCTAATTCGCCCAGGGAAGAGCAGACTCACCTCAGTGGGTCAATGTAACACACCCAGGGAAGACCAGACTAACCCCACTCTTTCAAAATAATTCGCCCAGAGAAAGGCAGACTGACTCCACTCTGTCAATGTAATTCAGCCAGAGAGGAGCACACTGTACCTAACCTGTCTATGTAACTCATCGAGGAAAGTCTGCCTGACCCCACTCTGTCAATATAACCCACCTAGAGAAGAGCAGACTGACTCACTCTGTCAAAGCAACTCACCTAGCGAAAAACAGACTGACTCCAGTCTGTCAATGTAACTCAGACAGGAAACTGCAGACTGACCACACTCTGTCAATGTAAGTCTCCCAGGAAAGAGCAGAGTGACACCACTTATTCAGTGTAACTCACCCAGTGAAGAACAGAGTGACGTCACCCTGTCAGTGTATCTCACCCTGGGAATAGTAGACTTAGCATGCACTGTCAAAATACCTCACACACCGAATAGCAGACTGACCCCATTATGTCAATGTATCACCTAGGGAGGAGCAGATTGACCTCACCCTGTCAATATAATTTATACTGGGAAATGCGGACTGATCCAGTCTGACATTGTTGCGCACTCAAGGAAGAGCAGACTGATCCTAGGCTAACAGTGTATATCTCCCAAGAAAGAGCAGACTGACACCACTCTGATGACGTAACTCTCCCAGTGAAGAGAAGACTGAGACAAACCTGAAAACGTAACTCTCCCAAGGAAGAACAGACTGACCAATTCTGCCAATGCTACTTACTCAGAAAAGAGCAGACTGAATCTATTCTATCAGTGAAAATCACCTAGGGAGGAGCAGACTGCCCTCACTCTGTGAATGTAGCACATACAGACAACAGCAGACTGAACTCACTTTGTCAATGTCACTCAGGAGAGAGCAGACTAACGCTACTCTGTCGAAGCGACTGAACCAGTTAAGTGCAGGCTGACCGCATTCTGTCAATGCAACTCACTCAGGGAAGAGCAGACTGACCGCACTTTGTCGATGTAACTCCGCCAGGAAAGACCAATCAGAAACCACGCTGCCTATGTAACTCGGTCAGGGAAGAACAGACTGGCCCCAACCAGGAAGGACCGGACTGACGCCAGTCTTATGATGTAACTCACCCAGTGAAGAGCAGACTGACTCGACTTGGTCAATGTAACATACCGAGGGATGAGCAGACTGACAACACTCTGACAATACAACTCAGCCAGGGAAGAGTGGACTAGCCACACTCTGTCAATGTAACTGAACCAGGGAAGTGCAGACTCAACCTAAGCTAACAATGTATCTCTCCCAGGAAAGAACAGATTGATCCACGGTGCTAATGTAACTCAGCTAGGAAGGAGCTGCTTGACACCACTCTTATGATGTAAGTTAGCCAATGAGTAGCAGACTGATACAAAACTTTAAACATAACTCTCCAGGGTTACCTGGGAGCAATAAACCCAAACAAGCAGACAAAACACGTCCAGAAATCCGACCCACTCGCCGCTGCGTCAAAGACGTCTCGGAAATTACTGCAAGACTAATCATACCCCTTGGCATCATGGTATCCCACAAACCCACCTACACAATAGAACAGTAGCTAATGTGCTTGGAAGACCCCATACAGACCAAGCAAAACTAGGTCTTTTACAAATATAGTGCATGGACTGTAGCAAAACCTACATTGGCCAAACAGGCAGAAAACTAGCGAAAAGAGTACACTAACACCAACTAGCCACAAAAAGACATGACCCTCTCTCACTAGTATATTTACATACCGATGAGGAAGGACAACATTTCGACTGGGGTAAGCCCAGTAGGAACCTAGGACAAGACAAGCAAAGACAGACAAGAGAATTCCTAGAAGTGTGGCATTCCACCCGGAACCCTATCAACAAACACATTGAGTTTGACCCCATCTACCAACCCCGAGGAAAAGAACAGGAAATGTCATCAAAATCGGAAATGACATCACCAACCCAAAGAAACCCAAACACATAAGTAGACAACAGGAATTATCACTTTGCCTGAAATCCACTGAATACGTTACCGAGTAGGATTATGAAACATCTGTGAATGAACCTTCCATCTCAGTGAGCAAATCTATATCCATAACGTCAACCAGAGCTACAAATCTTCTCAAAACTCGCTAATATAATTCTTCCAGGAGGAGCAGACTTTCTCGACTCTGCCAAAGTAACTGATCCAGGGAAGAGCAGACTGACGCCATTCTGTCAATGTAACTCGCCTGGAGAATAGCAGACTGACCCCACTCTGCATATGTCCCTCACCCAGAGTAGAATACATTGATCCCACTCTGGTGATGTAACTCACCAAGTGAAGAGCAGACTGAAACAAAACTGTCAACGTAACTCTCCCAGTTAGGAGCAGACTGACCAAATCTTCCAATCTTACTCATGCAGAAAAGAGCAGACCTACGAAATACCGTCAATGAAACTCAGTCAGGGAAGAGCAAATTGATCCCATTCTGTCAATGTAGCTCACCCTGGTCCGAGCGGACAGACCTCACTCTGTCCACGGAGCACACCCAGGGAAGACCAGACTGAGCTCAATTAATGTCACTCAGAAAAGAGCAGACTGACGCCATTCTCTCCATGTAAGTGACCCAGTTAAGCGCAGACTGACACCACTTTGTCAATGTTACTCACTTAGGGAAGAGCAGCTTGTCAATACACATTCAATGCAAATCACTCAGGGAAGAGCAGACTGACGCCATTCTGTCAACGTAACTCACTCAAGTGAAGAGTAGACTGACGACACTCTGTCAATATCATTCTCTCAGCAAAGAGCAGACTGACGCCACTCTCTCCATGTAAGTGACCCAGTTAAGAGCAGGCTGACCTCACACTTTCAATGCAAATCACCCATGGAAGAGCAAACTGTCGCCAATCTGTAAAAGAAACTCACCCATGGAAGAGCAGACTGACACGACTCTGTCTGTATAACTCACCCAGTAAAGAGCAGACTGACTCGGCTCGATCAATGTGACTCATTCAGGGAACAGCAGACGGATGCCACTCTGTCAATGAAACTAATTCAGGGACGAGCAGACTGGTCCCATTCTGTCAATCTAACACACCCATGAAAGACCAGACTAACCTCACACTGTCAATATAGGACACCCAGCGATAAGCACACTGTCCCCACTCCGTCAATGTAACTCACCCAGGGAAGAGCAAAATGACCCCACACTGTCAATGTGATCTACCTTTGAGGAGCAGACTGATTTCACCGTAGCAATGTAACTCAATCAGGAAATTTCAGATTGACCACACTCTGACAGTGCCACTGAACCAAGGTAGAGCAGACTTACCCACTCTACCCATTTAACTCGGCCAGAGAAGAGCAGACTGACCTAACACTTTCATGTGAAACACCCAGTGAGGTGTAAACCGACGCCACTCAGTCGATGTGATTCATCCAAGGAAGACAGAATAATGCCATTCTGTCACTATAACTCACCCAGGGAAGAGCAGGCTGACCCCATTCTCTTTATAAAGCTCGCCCAGGGAAGAGCAGGCTGACCCTATTCTGCCTATGTACCTTAGCCAGAGAAGAGCAGATTGACAGCACTCTGATGATGTTACTAACGTAGTGAAGAACGCACTGACACAAAACCGTCAACGTAATTCTCCCAGGGTAGCAGCAGACTGACGCCACTCTGTCAATTGCACTGACTCAGGGAAGAACAGACTGAACTTATTCTGTTAATGCAACTCACCCAGGGACAATCAGACTGACCACACTTTTTTCAGATTAACGCACCCAGGCAAAATCAGACTGAGTTCATTCTGGCAATGTCATTCAGGAAGGAAGGAGCAGACTGACGCCACTTTATCAATGCACCTCACCCTATTAATAGCGGATTGGCCCCATTCTGTAAAGTTAACTCACTCAGGGAAGAGCAGACTGTCCGCACTCTGTTGATGTAACTCCGCCAGGGAAGACTGGGCTGACCCCTCAATGTGTATGTAACTCGGCTAGGGAAGAGCAGAAAGAACCCACACTTTAAATGCAACTCACCAGGTAAGAGCAAAGTGACGTCACTCCGTCAACGTTTCTCATGCAGGGAAGTGTAGACTGATCACATATTGTCTATGTCACTCAAGCAGGGAATAAGAGACTAACCCCACTCTGTCTACGTCACTCACACAGGGAAGACCAGACTGACGCACTCTGACAATGTAACTCACACAGGACAAAGCAGACTGAGAACACTTGGTCAATGTAATTCACCCAGGGAAGACCAGGCTGAGGCCATTCTGTCAATCAAACTTACCCATGAAAGAGCCGACCGATGCACATCTGGATATGGATCTCGCTGGGGAAAAGTAAACCGAACCATCTCTGCCTATAGACCTCGCCCAGAGAAGAGACGATTGACACCACTCTGATGATGAAACTCATCCAGCGAAGAGCAGACTGACACAAAAGTTTCAAAGTATCTCTCCCACGGAAAAGCTGACTGGCCAACTCTGCCAATGTCACTCACCCTGAAAACAGCAGATTGACGCCACTCTGTCAAAGAAACTCACTGAGGAAAGAGCAGACTGAACCTATTCAGTCAATATAAATCACCCGGGGAAGGGTAGACTGACCTCACTCTGTCAACGTAATACACCCAGGGAAGAGCAGAATGAGTCACGCTATCAATGTCACTCATTCAGGAAACAGCAGACTGACGCCACTTTGTCAATGTAAAAGACCCAGTTCAGAGCAGACTCACCCCATTCTGTAAATGTAGTTCACCCACGAAGAGTAGACTGATCACATACTGTCAATATCACTCAACCAGAGAACAACTGACTGACCAGGTGGGCGGCACAATGGCACATTGGTTAGCACTTCTGCCTCACAGCGCCAAAGACCCGGGTTCAATTCCCGCCTCAGGCAACTGTCTGTGTGGAGATTGTACATTTTCCCCGTGTCTCCGGTTTCCTCCCACAGTCCAAAAATGTGCAGGTTAGGTGAATTGGCCATGCTAAATTGCCCGTAGTGTTAGGTAAGGGGTAAATGTAGAGGAATGGATCTGGGTGGGTTGCTCTTTGGCAGGTTGGTGTGGACTTATTGGGCCGAAGGACCTGTTTCCACACTGTAAGTAATCCAATGTAATCAAATCTGGCAACGTAATTGTTCCAGGAAAGAGCAAATTGACCCACACTGTCGATATAACTCAATCAGGAAAAAAAACACACTTACGCCGCTCTATCAATGCAACTCACCCAGGAAAGAGCAGACTGACATCACTTTCTCAATGTAACTGACCCAGTGAAGGCGAAACTGACCCAACTCTGTCAATGTAACTCGTCAAGGAAAGAGCAGACTCACGCCGTTCTGTCAATGTAACTCACCCAGTTAAGAGCAGACTGACCCCATTCTGTCAAAGTAGCTCACTTAGGGAAGAGCAGACTGACCTCCTTCTGTTGATGTAACATCGCCAGGGTTGACCAGAGGGACCTCACTCTGCCGATGAAGCTCGGCCAGAGAAGTGCAGACTGACACTATCCTTCAATGCAAATCACCCAGGGAAGAACACACTTGTGCCACTCTGTAAATGTAACTCACCCAGGGAAGAGTAGACTAACCACATACTGTCGATATCACTCAACCAGAGAAGAACAGACTGATGAACACTACCTATGTCAATCACACAGAGAAGAGCAGACTGAACCAAAATGTGAATGTAACCCAACCAAGAAAAAGCAGGATAACGTGACTCAGTCAATGTAATTCACAAATGTATCACCAGACATACAACATTCTGTCAATGTAACTCATCCAGTTAAGAGCAGACTAACCTCATTCCGTCAAAGTAACTCAGACAGGGAAGAGCACACTAAACCGCATTCTGTCGTTGTAACTCCACCAGGGCTGACCAGACTGACGTCACTCTGTCAGTGTAACTCATCCAGGGAAGAGCATACTGACCACATTCTGTCATTGAAATTCTTCAAGGAAAGAGCAGAGTGACGTCACTCTGTCAATGTAACTCACACAGTTAAGAGCAGACTGACGCAATTCTGTCAATGTTACTCACTCAGGGAAAAGCAGACAGACCGCACTGTCTCAATGTAACTCATCCAGGGAAGAGCGGACTGACGCCAATCGGACAATACAACTCACCTAGAGAAGAGCAGTCTGATCCCATTCTGCCAATGTAACTAACTCAGGAAAGAGCAGGCTGACGCCACTCTGTATATGTAACTCGCCCCGGAAGAGCAGACCGACCCTACGCTGCCTATGTACCTCACCAGAGAAGAGATGATTGACACCATTCTGATGATATAACTCACCCAGTGAAAGCAGACTGACAAAAAACAGCAAACCGACCCCTCCGACGGAAGAACAGACTGAGCAACTCTGCCAATGTTACTCAACCTAAAAAGAGCTGACTGACGCCACCCTGTCAATTAAACTCACTCAGGAAAGAGCAGACGGAATGTATTCTGTCAATGTTACTCACCCAGGGACAAGCAGACTGACCTCTCTCTGTCAATTGTAATGCAACCAGTTAAGAGCAGCCTGACCACACTCTGTCAAAGTAACTCACCCAGTTAAGAGCAGCCTCACTTCATTCTGTCAATGTAGCTCACTCAGGGAAGAGCGGACTGACGACACTCTGGCCTTGCAACTCGGCCAGGGAAGACCAGAATGACCCCATTTTTCAGTGCAAAACACCCAGGAAAGAGCAGACTGACGGCACTGTCAACGTATCTCCCTCAGGGAAGAGTAGACTGACCACATTCTGTTGAACCACTCTACTGGGAAGGTCAGATTGACCAAATCTGTCTCAGCGCCCACACAGGGAAGAGCAAATTGACGCCACTCTGTCAATGTAACTCATCCAGTTAAAATCAGACTGACCCCACTCTGTCAATGTTTTTCACTCATGAAGAGCAGACTGCCCAATTCTGCCAATGTTACTCACCCATAAATGAGCAGTCTGACGCCACTCTGTCAATGTAACACACCTACAAAACAGCAGACTGAAATCATTCTGTCAGGAAAGAGCAGACCGAGCCCACTCTGTCAATGTAACTAACCAAGTTAAAAGCAGACTGACCGAATCCTGTCAATGTAACTCAACCAGGGAGGAGCAGGCTGACTGCAATCTGTCGATGTAACTCCGCCAGGGAAGACCAGACTGAAGCCAATCTGCCCATATGTCTCGGCCAGGGAAGAGAAGATTGACCTCACATTTTCATTGAAAATCACCGAGAGAAGAGCAGACTGACGCTACTTTGTCAACGTAACTCGCCCAGAGAAGAGGGAAATGACCTAATACTCTCAATGTCACGCAATCAAGGAAGAACAGACTGACCCCACGCTGTCTGAGTCACTCGCACCTGAAGACCATACTGACACCAGTCTGTCCATGTACTTCGGCCATGGAAGAGCAGACTGACCCCACATGTCCTAAGCAAATCAACCAGGAAAGAGCAGACTGATGCCATTCTGTGTATGTAACTCGTCACAGGAAGAATAGACTGGCCCTGCTCTGCCTATGTAACTCGCCCAGTGAAGAGCACACTGACACAAGACTGTCAACGTACCTCCCCAAGGGAAGAACACACAAACAAACTCTGCCAAAGTTACTCACACAGAATAGGGTAGACTGACGCAACTCTGTCAATGACACTCACTCAGGGAAGAGCAAACTAAACCTATTCTGTCAGTGTAACTCACCCAGAGATGATCAAACTGAACTCACTCTGTCAAAGGTGCACATCTGGTGAACATTAGACTGAGCTCACTCTATCGATGTAACTCCGCCGTCGACGACCAGACTGACCTCGATCTGTCAATGTCACTCACTCAGTAAATGGCAGACAGAACCCACTATGTCAATCTAACTTACCTAGTTAAGAGAAGCCTGATCGCATTCTATCAATGTAATTCTTCCTGGAAAGAGTAGACCGACCCCACCATGTCAATTCAACTCACTCAGGGAAGAGCAGGCTGACAGCACTCTGTCAATGCATCTCACCAAGTTATGAGCAGACTGACTCCATTCTGTCAATGTAATCCACTCAGGGAAAAGCAGACTGACCGCACTCGGTCCATGTAACTCATCCAGCGAAGAGAAGACTGACGCCATTCTGTCAATAGAACTCAACCAGGGGCGTGCAGTCTGACCCCATTCTGTCAAATTAACTAACTCAGGAAAGAGCAGACTGACGCCACTCTGTATACG
Organism: Chiloscyllium plagiosum; assembly: GCF_037043375.1. Lineage (NCBI taxonomy): Eukaryota > Metazoa > Chordata > Chondrichthyes > Orectolobiformes > Hemiscylliidae > Chiloscyllium > Chiloscyllium plagiosum. Next base: position 104,721,619 of record NW_028270151.1, on the reverse strand, counting down.
TAACTCACCCGGGGAAGAGCAGATTGACCCGACACTCCCTCTATAACTCACCCAGAGATGCGAAGATTGCTACCACTCGTGCGGGGAAGAGCAGTCTGACTCGACACTGCCTATGCACCTCACCCAGACAAGACAAGATTGTCAACACATTTATGATGTAACAGACCCAGTGATGACCAGACTGACACAAAACTGTCAACGTAAGTCTACCAGGGAAGAACAGACCGACCAAGTCTGCCAATGTGACTCACCCAGAAAAGAGCAGAATGATGCCACATTTTCAATGCAAATCATCCAGAGAAGAGCGCACTGATGCTACTTTGTCAACGTAACTCACCCAGAGTAGAGTAAAATGACCAAATACTATTAATGTCACGCAACCAGGGAAGACCAGACATACCACACTCTGTTTATGTCAGTCGCACGGGAAGAACACACTGACACCACTTTGACCATGTAACTCTGCCATTAAGAGCAGACTGACCCCACACCTCCAAGGCAAATCACCCACAGAAGACCAGACTGACGCCATTCTGTCATTGTAACTCACACAGCGAAGAGCAGACTGACGCCATTTAGTCACTGTAACTCACACAGGAAGGAGCTGTCTGAACCCATTCTGTCGATGTAACTAACTCAGGAAAGAGCAGACTGACACAACTCTGTATCTGTAACTCGACCGGGAAGATCAGACTGACCCTACTCTGCCAATGCAACTCATCCAGTGACACAAAACTATCAGCTTACCTCCCAAAGGGAAGAGCAGACAGACCAACTCTGCCAAACCTACTCACGCAGAAGAAAAACAGACTGACGCCACTCTGTCAACGACACTCACTCAGGGAAGAGCCGACTGACCACACTCTGGCCTTCCAACTTGGCCAGGGAAGAGCAGAATTACCCCATCTTACATTGCAAAACACCCGGAAAGAGCAGACTGACGGCACTGTCAATGTATCTCCCTCAGGAAAGAGTAGACTGACCACACTCTGTTGATACCACTCAACTAAGGAAGAACAGACGAACCAACTCTGCAAATTATCCAGAGAAGAGCAGACTGATGCTACTTTGTCAACGTAACTCACCCGGAGAAGAGGAAAATAACCTAATACTGTCAATAGCACGCAACCAGGGAAGAACAGACCGACCTCACTCTGTCTGTCTCACTCGCACGGGAAAACCATACTGACGCCACTCTGACAATGGACCTCATCCAAATAAGAACAGACTGACCCCATTCTGTCAATGTTTCTCACCCAGGGAGAGCAGACTGCCTAATTCTGCCAATGTTACTCACCCAGAAATGAGTAGACTGACCCCACTCTGTTAATGTAACTCACCAAGTTTAAAGCAAACTGACCACATTTTGTCAATGTAACTCAACCAGGGAAGAGCAGACTGACTGCAATCTGTTCATGTAACTCCGCCAGGAAAGACCAGACTGAAACCAATCTGTCCATATGTCTCGGCCAAGGAAGAGCAGACTGACTTCACGTTTTCACTTGTTGAAGATCAGATTAAGCTCTCTCGATCGATGTTACTCCCTCGTGGACGACCAGACTGACCTCGATCTGTCAATGTCACTCATTCAGGAAAGAGCAGACAAAACCCAATATGTCAATCTAACTCACCCAGTTAAGAGCAGCCTGATCACATTCTGTCAATGTAATTCTTTCAGGAAAGAATAGAATGACGCCATTCTATCAATTTAATTCACTCAGCGAAGAGCAGAATGACAGCACTCTGTCAAAGCATCTCACCCAGTTATGAGCAGACTGACCCCATTCTGTCAACGTAACCCACTCAGGGAAGAGCAGACTGAACACACTTGGTCCATGTAACTCATCGAGGGAAGAGCAGACTGACGCCATTCTGTCTATATACCTCAACCGGGGCGAGCAGTATGACCCCATTCTGTAAATGTAACTAACTCAGGGAAGAGCAGACTGACGCCACTCTGTATACGTAACTCACCCGGGGAAGAGCAGATTGACCCTACACTGCCTATGTAACTTAACCAGAGAAGAGAAGATTGCTACCACTCTGTATATGTAACTCGTCCGGGGTAGAGCAGACAGACCCGACACTGCCTATGTACCTCACCCAGTGAAAAGAAGATTGCCATCACTCTGATGATGTAACAGACCCAGTGAAGACCAGACTGATACAAAACTGTCAACGTAACTCGACCAGGGAAGAGCAGGCCTATTAACTCTGCCAATGTGACTCACCCAGAAAAGAGCAGCATAATGCTACACTTTCAATGCAAATCATCCAGAGCAGAGCACACTGACGCTACTTTGACAACGTAACTCACCCAGAGTAGAGTAAAATGACCAAATTCTGTCAATGTCACGCAACCAGGGAAGAACACATAGACCCCACTCTGTCTTTGTCAGTCGCACGTGAAGAACACACTGACACCACTCTGTCCATGTAACTCGGCCATGGAAGAGCAAACTGACCACATACTTCCAAAGCTGAAAATGTGTTGCTGGAAAAGCGCAGCAGGTCAGGCATCATCCAAGGAACAGGAGAATTGACATTTCGGGCATAGGCTCTTCTTCAGGAATGAGGAAAGTGTGTCCAGCAGGCTAAGATAAAAGGTAGGGAGGAGGGACTTGTGGGAGGGGCGTTGGAAATGCAACAGGTGGAGGGAGGTCAAGGTGAGGGTGATAGGCCGGAGTGGGGTGGGAGCGGAGAGGTCAGGAAGAAGATTGCAGGTTAGGAAGGTGGTGCTGAGTTCGAGGGATTTGACTGAGACAAGGTGGGGGGAGGGGAAATGAGGAAACTGGAGAAATCTGAGTTCATCCCTTGTGGTTGGAGGGTTCCCAGGCAGAAGATAAGGCGCTCTTCCTCCAACCGTCGTGTTGCCATGGTCTGGCGATGGAGGAGTCCAAAGACCTGCATGTCCTTGGTGGAGTGGGAGGGGGAGTTAAAGTGTTGGGCGACAGGGTGGTTGGGTTGGTTGGTCCAGGTGTCCCAGAGGTGTTCCCTGAAACGTTCCGCAAGTAGGCGGCCTGTCTCCCCAATATAGAGGAGGCCATATCGGGTGCAGCGGATGCAATAGATGATGTGTGTGGAGGTGCAGTTGAATTTGTGGCGGATATGGAAGTGTCCCTTGGGGCCTTGGAGGGAAGTAAGGGGGGAGGTGTGGGCGTAAGTTTCACATTTTTTTGCGGTTGCAGGGGAAGGGGCCGGGAGTGGAGGTTGGGTTGGTGGGGAGTGTGGACCTGACGAGGGAGTCACGGAGGGAGTGGTCTTTTCGGAACGCTGATAGGGGGGGGAATATATCCCTGTTGGTGGGGTCCTTTTGGAGGTGGCGGAAATGACCGCGGATGATACGTTGTACATGGAGGTTGGTGGGGTGGTAGGTGAGGACCAGTGGGGTTCTGTCCTGGTGGCGGTTGGAGGGGCGGGGCTCAAGGGCGGAGGAGCGGGAAGTGGAAGAGATGCGGTGGAGGGCATCGTCGACTACGTCTGGCGGGAAATTGCAGTCCTTGAAGAAGGAGGCCATCTGGTTGTACGGTTTCGGAACTGGTCCTCCTGGGAGCAGATGCGGTGGAGACGAAGGAATTGGGAATATGGGATGGCGTTTTTACAGGGGGCAGGGTGGGAGGAGGTGTAGTCTAGGTAGCTGTGGGAGTCGGTCGGTGTATAGTAAATGTCCGTGTCGATTCGGTCACATGAGATAGAAATGGAAAGGTCGAGGAAGGGGAGGGAAGAGTCTGAGACGGTCCAGGTGAATTTGAGGTCGGGGTGGAAGGTGTTGGTAAAGTGGATGAACGGTTCAACCTGCTCTTGGGAGCACGAGGCAGCGCCGATACAGTCATCGATGTAACGGAGGAAACGGTGGGGTTGGTGCCAGTGTAGCTGCGGAAGATGGACTGTTCCACATATCCTACGAAGAGGCAGGCATAGCTGGAGCCCATGCTGGTGCCCATGGCTACTCCTTTGGTTTGGAGGAAGTGGGAGGATTGGAAAGAGAAGTTGTTCAGGGTGAGGACCAGTTCATTCAGTCGAAGGAGGATGTCAGTGGAAGGGTACTGGTTGGTACGGCGGGAAAGGAAGAAGTGGAGGGCTTTAAGTCCTTCGTGATGGGGGATAGAGGTGTACAGGGACCGGATGTCCATGGTGAAGATAAGGCGTTGGGGACCGGGGAAGCGAAAATCATGGAGGAGGTGGAGGGCGTGGGTGGTGTACCGAACGTAGGTGGGGAGTTCTTGGACTAAGGGGGACAGGACCGTGTCGAGGTATGCAGAGATGAGATTGGTGGGGCAGGAGCAGGCTGAGACAATGGGTCGGCCGGGGCAGTCAGGTTTGTGGATTTTGGGCAGGAGGTAGAAACACACTTCCAAAGCAAGTCACCAATAGAAGAGCAGACTGACGCCATTCTGTCAATGTTACTCTCCCAGGGAGGAGCTGTATGACCCTATTCTGTCGATATAACTAACTCAGGAAAGAACAGACTGACACAACTCTGTTTATGTAACTCGCACGGGGAAGATCAGACTGACCCTACTCTTCCAATGTAACCCACCCAGTGAAGAGCACAATGACACAAAACTGTCAGCGTACCTTCCTCAGGGAAGAGCAGACAGACCAACTCTGCCAAAGTTACCACGCAGAATAGAGCAGACTGACGCCACTCTGTCAACGACATTCACCCATGGAAGAGCAGACAGAATCTATTCTCTCAGTGTAACATACACAGGGGCGATCAGGCTGACCTGACTCAGTCAAAGTTGCACACACAGCGATGAGCAGACTGAGCTCACTCTATCGATGTAACTCCGTCGTGGACGACCAGACTGACGTGAATCTATCAATGTCACTCACTTAGGAAAGGGCAGACTGAGTCCACACTGTCAATCTAGCTCACCCAGTTAAGAGCAGACTGACCACATTCTGTCAATGTCATTCCTCCACGACAGAGTAGAGTGACGCCACTCTGTAAATTTAACTCAGTCACGGAAGAGCAGACTGACAGCACTCTTTCAATGCATCTCACCCAGTTTTGAGTAGACTGAACCCATTCTGTCCATGTAACGCACGCAGTAAAGAGCAGACTGACTCCATTCTATGAAGGTAACTCACCCAATGAAGAGCAGACTGACACCACTCTGTCAGTGTAAGTCATCCAGGTAAGTGCAGACTGACTCAACTCCGTGAGATTAAATCATCCAGGGAGAGTCAGGCTGACCCTGCTCTGTCAATGTAACTAACTCAGAAAAGAGGATACTGACGCCATTCTGTCAATATAACTTATCTGGAGAAGATCAGAGTGTCCCACCCAGTTATGAGCAGACTGACGCCATTCTGTCAACTTAACTAATTCAGGAAATAGCAGACTGACCCCACTCTGTATATTTAACTCACCGGGGAAGAGCGGACTGACCCTACACTTTCTATGTATCTCACTCAGAGAAGTTAAGATTGCTAACATTGTGTACATGTAACTAGGTGAGTTACATTGACAGAGTGGTGTCAGTCTGCTCTTCTTTGGGTGAGTTACTTTCACTGAATGACGTCAGTCTGCTCTTTGTTGGATGAATTATATTGACAGAGTGGGGTCAGTCTGCTATTCATTTTGTCACTTGCATTGAGAAAGTGGCGTCAGTGTGCTCTTTCATGTTGGAGTAAAATTGACAGAGTAGGGTCAGTCTGTTCTTCCCTGGCTGAGTTACATTGACAGTATGCGGTCATTTTACTTTTCCCTGGATGAGTTACCTTGACAGTTTAGCGTCAGTCTGCTCTTCTCTGGGGGATTTACATTGAAAGTGTGACGTAGTTCTGCTCTTTTCTGGGTGAGTCACATTGGCAGTGTTGGTAGGTCTGCTCTTCCCTGGGAGATTTACGTTGACAGTTTTGTGTCAGTCTGGTCTTCACTCAGTTTGTTACATCATCAGTGTGGTGGCAATCTTTTCTTCCCTTGGTGAGGTACATAGGCTGTGTCGAGGCAGTCTACTCTTCCATGGACGTAGAAAAACATAGCAGTACAGTACAAGATCCCTAAGCCATGATGCCATGCCAACTTTTATCCTGCGGTAAGATCAAACTAACCTACATACCCTTCATTTTACTGCCATCCATGTGTCTATCCAAGATTATATTAAATGTCCTGAATGTATCTGACTCTCCTTCCACTGCTGCATTCCACCCATCTAACAGCCTTTGTGTAAAGAACCTATCTCTCCTTAACCATCCACCAATCACCTTAAAGTTATGCCTGCTCATACTAGCCATTTATGCTATGGTATAAAGAAGTGTCTCACTATTCACTCTCTCTGTGCCTCACATCAGTTTGTTCACCTCTACCAAGTCGCCCCTCACCCTTCTTCACTCCAATGAGAAAAGCCTTACCTCCCTCAAAATTTCTTCATAAGACATGCCGTCCAGCGCAGGCAGCATCCTGGTAAATCTCCAATTTACTCTCTCTAAAGCTTCCACTGTCTTCCTGTAACGAGGGGACCAGAACTGAACACAATATTCCAAGTAGGGTCTAAACAGGGCTCTATCGATCTGCAACATAACCTCACAGCTTTAAACTCAATCCCCCAGCTAATGAAAACCAACACAACATATTCCTTCTTAACAACCCTATAAGCTTGAGTGGCAACTTTGAGGGATCAATAGACGTGGAACCCAAGATCCCTCTGTTCCACAACACTACCAAATATTTTGCATTTAACCCATTCAAGTTTGACCTTCCACAATGAATCATTTCACACTTTTCCAGATTGAACTCCATCTGCCACTTCTCAGCCCAGCTCCGCATCCTGACAATATCCTGCTCCAACCTACAACAGACCTCCACACTATCCACCACTCCACCAACCTCCATGTCATTTGCAAAATTACTAACCCACTCTTCCACACCCACATCCAAGTCATTTTTTTAAAAAATCACAAAGGGCAGAGGTCCTTGAACCGATCCCTGCAGAACACCACTGGTCACCGAGCTCCAGGCTGAATGCTTCCCATCCATCATCACCTTCTGTGTTCTATGAGCCAGGAATTCTGTCCAGACAGACAGGTTTCCTGTATATCACATTCTCAAAGGATTCAATAAGATTTGTGAGGCATGACCTGGCACTACCAGACTAAGTCTAATCAAACTATGGTTTTCCAGGGAGTCATAAATCCTGTCTCTCACAGTCCTCTCCAATAATCTGCACACCAAGAACATAAGAACATGAGGTTTGTCATTACCAGGATTATCCATATTCCTTTTCTTGAACAAGGGAGTAAAGTTTGCCACCATCCGATCATCTGGTACGACTCCGGTGGACAGTGATGGTGTAAAGATCATCGGCAAAGGCACAGAAATCCCTTCCCTCGATTCGTGCAGTAACTCTGGGTACATCCCATCTGGTCCAACAGACTTAACTATCCTTATTTTTACAAAATACTCAGCACATCATTCTTCTTAACATCAACCTGTTCACATATATCAGTCCTTTTCACGCTGTCCTCACAAATGACAAGGCCCCTCTCAATAGTGAATCCTGAAGCACAGTATGCATTAAGGACCTCCCCAACCTCCTGTACCTCGAGGCACAATTTTCCTCCACTATCCCTGACCGGCCCTACCTTCACTCTGACCATCCTCTTGTTCGTCACATCAGTAGAGAATACCTTTGGTTTTCCTAAATCCTTCCCAACAAAGCTTTTTCATGCCCCCTTCGGGCAGTCATAAGTCCATTCTTCAGTTCCTTCCTGACTATCTTCAGAGTCCCTAGAGTGTGGAAACAGGCCATTTGGCCCAACAACTCCATATCGACCCTTTGATGAGCATCCCAACCAAAACAATTCCCCCACCCTATTACTCTCCATTTACCCTAACTAATGTGTCAATCCTACACATCCCTGAACACTATGGGTAATTCAGTATGGCTGATTTGGGCCGTTGGTGGAAACTGGAGCACCTGGAGGAACCCCACGCAGACACGGGGAGAATGTGTAAACTCCACACAGACAGTCGCCCAGGACTGGAATTGAAATCGGGTCCCTGGTGTTATAAGGAAGCCGTGCTAACTACTGAGTGACCGTACTGCCCCCATATAACCCGGCAGAAGTCTAACGATCCTTGCGTCCTCAATCTTGTGTAAGCTTCCTCCTTCCTCTTGTCAAGATGTTCTACGTTGGAACTTTGTCAAATGCTTTGCTGAAGTCCATGTGGACAACGTTGACTGCTCTGCCTTCATCTATCTCATGGCCACCTCAGCAAAGAGTCACTCCAGTTTGTGAAACACGGTTTCCCACTCACAAAGCCATGCTGACTATCTCTAATTAGCCTTTGCCTTTCCAAATATGCATAGCTCCTTTCTCTCAGAATCTCCTCCAAAAGCTTACCCATGACTGGGCTAACTGCGCTGTAATTTCCTGGCTTTTCCCTGCAGCCATTAAGTGATGGAACAGCATTTGCCGCCCCTTTAGTCTTCCGGCACGTCATGGTGTCTGTTGATAATATAAATATCTCTGTTAGGGACACTACAATCTCTTCCCGAGCTTCCTACAATATTCTAGTATAAGCCTAATGAGCTACTGAGGATTGATCTACCTTTAGTTGTTTTAAGATTCCAACACTTTCTCTTCTCGGTTGAGAATTCTTTCCAAGACTTCACTATTTATTTCCCCAAGCTCCCGATCTTCCATGTTTTTCTACACAGTAAATTCAAACAAGATTTTTTTGGTTTAAGATCTCACTCATCTCCTCTGGTTCCACACATAGGCAACCTTATTGATATTGAAAGGGCCCTATTCTCTTCCAAGTTATTCTCTAGCCCTTACTAAAACTTGCATAAAGGCTTCTGAAAATTCAAATAGTACATTTCTGGGTTGGAGACAGTTACACAGATGGGGAGGGTTGCACAAATTGGAAGAAGTTCCTGTGGTCAGGCGGGTTGGTGGGGACAGGGTGAAGTTTAAATAGATTAAGATTGAAGGTTTAGAGAACGATAAGGAAGTTATGATTTTTTCACGGAAAAGGAAGGGTTGTAGGAGCTGGAGAAGTTTACCAAGATAGGGACGGATGGAGAGGGAGGTGAAAGGCAAATAAATTGACATAGAGAGTGGTTTTGTTAGGAGGGGCTTACAGGGACAGACAGGACTGTGGGGTTTGCAGGGATGAAGGAATTTAGTATCTACTGGAGAAGTTTAGGGATTAGGGCGTTAGGGATTGGAGAACCTGACAGAGACAGAGAGCATGGTGTGGACTAGAAAAGGTTCCAAACAGAGGGAGAATTATCGCGATTGGAGGATATTACAGAGATCGCTAATACAGCATGGGCCAGGATTGATGCCTGCGATCCCCTGTGCTGTCTCAGGGAGGACCAGTACAGCAAAGGTGAAAGCAGGATCCTCACAAGATGGTGGGAATGAAGCCTAGAATGTTGCTGTTCCTTGTCCAGTTCTGTATCTATGTCCTGTCTTCCGGGTCTGAATACAGAAGGCCACTAACTCCTCCCTGTGCTGTTTACTGTGAGTGATCTTACCGGCTGCAGGATTTACTGAAGGCTCCAGACCTCCTTCTCCATCTCTCTCTGGCTGACCAAGCATCTTTAATGAGGTGATGGATGAGAGAGGAGTTCGCAACATCCTGATTACCTACATGAGAGAGAAATAGACAGAATGGAAAATTAGACTGATACAGTGAGGATAACTCATGCAGAGTAGCACTGAGTCCATCAGAGATCACGAAAATCCCAGTCTTTATCTCTGGTCTGTGCTATTGCTGATCGGAGGATCATTTTGGCTCAGGATCTCAGACCAGCTGCAAGAGTGAGAGGAGCTGACAGAGGCAGCAATTAGACCCACACAGTGAGGGATACCACATGGAAAGATACTGAGTGATATCACCAGAGTGCAGGAAGGTGTCAGGATCAAACAACTGTCATGGTAAAAGGGTTTCGATTCATGGTGCACGGGGATCAGTACTCAGTGATGGATGAACTACGAGTGGGACAAGTGATGACCTCAGGTTATTCTCACCCGACTGTTCATCCAGAATTGAATGCCGATGTCAGCTACACCCATCGAACTGCGTAATATCCATTAAGCAAGGAACTCGGTTATCGACAGCAGGTCTGGCCTACATGTGACTCCAGAGCAAGGAGGTTGACTCTCAAGTACCCCCTGAAATGACCTAGCAAGCAACTCAAATGCTGGCCAGAAAAAGACAGCAACATCCCACGATGGAATTAAAAACAATGATGCTGGGAGCAGTGTCCTGGCCAATCATGTCGGTAGGTTAATGGAGAGGACTTTAAACTGACAGAAAGAATGCAGACACAAAGTTCAGGTGAAAGGAGCTTTCCAAATCCAAATAGAAAAGCTGAAGCATCGGAACAGCATGGGAATGTGGCTGAAGACAAGCAGAAAGGAACAGGAAGGGACAGAGTTTAAGTAAAACTGTACATCAGTGAATTAGGCTGTGACAGGACATTTGGGAAAAAGTCAATTACAATGTTCTTTCTTTGGAATGGACAATGTATCTGCAATAAGGTAATAGACTTGTGACACAGAGATAAATAATATTCGGTCACCAAAACGGTGCGGTTACAGGAGAAACAAAAGGTTGAATATAAATATTCAATTGTACCCATCCTTGAGGGGTCTCAGGGAGTGCAGGATGGGTAACCCTGACAGTAATGGGTAACAAAGACATTACAGAGAAAGCATTTGGCCTCAGATGATGCAGCTGAATCAGCCTGAATGCAGATTCTGGGTAACACGTGTCAAAAACACAAGCAGGAGAACAGTTTTTTAGGTTGCCTAACAATATTTCATTGCTCATCCCTGTTACACTTTCCAATGAATTCCTGTGTAATGCAAAGGCACTGTGATAATTTTGGGAGACTTTCAATTTTTGTCAAAAATGATATTCTCCGAACTCCTCTCCGAAATGTTTTTGTCAGTGTATCTTTGAATAACACGTTGTGCAAATGACCAGGGATGTGACGATCTCAGATGGACCGTTGGATGATGAAGCTGAGTGAAGGGTTAATGTCACACTGAGATATCCTCTGGGAAATTGTAGTGTAGTGGAATTCTGTGAGATGATGGATTTTTAAAGTGACCATAAAGCACACGCTACGATCACAACCAAAGCCATTGACATGTGTTTTAGAGGAGAACTGACCAAGGTAAACAGGGGAAACAGTGAAGTGTATGGCTGGTAATGGACAGTGGAAAACATTCACAGTCATGGAGATGTACAGCACAGAAACAGGGACTTCGTGTCCAACTCGTCCATGGCACTCACACATCCTAACATAACCTCGTCTCATTTGCCGACATTTGGCCCATATCCCTCTCAACCCTTCCTGTTCGTATACCCATCCAGATGCCTTTAAAATGCAGTTATTGTACCAGTCTCCACCACTTCATCTGGCAGTTTATTCCATACACGCATCACCCTCCACATCCAAACGTTGTCCCTTACGTTCCTTTTATATCTTTCCCCTCTCACCCTGAACCTAGGCTGTCCGGTTCTGGACTCCACTACCTCAGGGAAAAGATCTTTTCTGTTAAACCTATCCATGCCTCTTGATTTTATAAATCTCTGTATCGTCACCCATCAGCCTTAAATACCCCAGCCTATTTAACCTCTCCCTGTAGCTCAAATCTTCCAATCCTGGCAACATCCTTGCAAATCTTTTCTGAAACCTTTAAGTTTACACAACATTCTTCCGATAGGGAGGAGACAAGTATTGCACGCAATATTCCAAAAGTGACTTATCCAATGTCCTTTTCAGCCAGAACATGACCTCCTAACTCCTCTACTCAATGCTCTGATATGTAAACGCAAACGTACCAAACACCTTCTTCACTATCCTATCTACCTGCGACTCCAATTTCAAGGAGCTATGAACCTGCATTCCAAAGTTTCTTTGTTCAGCAACACTCCCTAGGAGCATACCATTAAGTGTGTAAGTCCTGCTGAGATTTTCTTTCCCAAAATGCAGCACCTCACATTTATCTAAATCAAACTCCATCTGCCACACCTCAGTCCATTGACCCATCTGATCCAGATCCCGTTGTAATCTGAGGTAACTTTCTTCGCTATCCACAACACCTCCAATTTTGATGTTATCTGCAAACTTACACTTTCCACCTCCTATGTACACATCCAAATCATTTATATAAATAACAAAATTTGTGGATCCACCACCGATCCTTGTGGCACTCCACTGGTCACAGGCCTCCAGTCTGAAAAACAACCCTCCACCACCACCCTCTGTCTTCTACCTTTGTGCCAGTTCTGTATCCAAATGGCTGGTTTTCCCTGTATTCCATGAGATTTAACCTTGCTCACCAACCTCCCATGTGGAAACTTTTCGAACACCTTATTGAAGTCTATATCGCTCACATGGCCCGCTCTGCCCTCATCAATCCTTTTTGTTACTTCTCCAAAAACCTCACTCAATTTCTTGAGACATGATTTCCCACGCACAAAGAAATGCTGACTATCCCTAATTAGACACTGCCTTTCCAAATACATACAATCCTTGTCCCTCATGATTCCCTCCTTCAATGTGCCCACCACCGATGTCAGGCGAACCGGTCTGTCATTCCCTGGCTTTTCCTTACCATCTTGTTTAAATAGTGGCACCACGTTAGCCAACCTCCAATCTTCTGGTACCTCCCCTGTGCCTATCGATGATACAAATATTTCAGCACGGGGCACTGTAATCACTTCCCTCGCTTCCCACAGAGTTGTAGGGTACAATTGATCAGGTCCTGGCAAGGTCTTAGGGAGTGTGCCTGAATCAAGAGACCTTGGAGTGCAGCTTCATAGGTCTTCGAAAGTAGAGTCGCAGGTAGATAGGATAGTGAAGAAGGCGTTTGGTATGCATTCCTTTATTGGTCTGAGTACAGGAGTTGGGAGGTCATGTTGCGGCTGTACTGGACATTGGTTAGGCCACTGTTCGAATATTGCATGCAATTCTGGTCTCCTTCCTATCAGCAAGATGTTGTGAAAGAGTTCAGAAAAGATTTACAAGGATGTTGCCAGGGTTGGAGGGTATGAGCCACAGGGAGAGACTGAAAAGGCTGGAGCTGGTTTCCCTGGAGTGTTGGAGGCTGAGGGGTGACCTTATAGAGTTTTACAAAACTATGAGGGGCATGGACAGGATAAATAGACAAAGTGTTTTCCTAAGGGTCGGGGAGTCCAGAACTAGAGGGTATGGGTTTAGGGTGAGAGGGGAAAGATATAAAAGAGATCTAAGGGGCAATATTTTCACACAGAGTGTGGTATGGGCATGGAATGAGCCGACAGAGGAAGTGGTGGAGGCTGGTACAATTGCAACATTTCAGAGGCATTTGGATGGGTATATGAATAGGAAGGGTTTGGAGGAAAATGGGCCAGGTGTTGGCAGATGGGACTAGATGCAGTTGGGATATCGGGTTGGCATAGACAGGTTGGACTGAATGGTCTTTTTCCAGGCTGTACATCTCTATGATTCTATAACCTGATAAGGTCCTGGGGATTTATCCACCTTTATGCGTTTCAATATATCCAGCACCTCCTCCTCTGTAATATGAACATTTTGCAAGTTGATACCATCTATGTCCCTACATTATATATCTTCCATGTCTGCCCTCCCATCTCCCCCATCTCCTGCAGCTCCAGGTGCAGGCTGCCTTGCTGATCTTCAAGGGGCCCTATTCTCTCCCGAGTCACCGCTTTGTCCTTTATGTTTTTATAAAAACCCTTGGGATTCTCCTTAACAATATTTGTCCAAGCTATCTCGTGCCCCCTTTTCGCCCTCCTGATTTCCCACTGTAGTACACTCCTACTGCCTTTATACTCTTCTCAGGATTCACACTCTCTCCAGAGATATGTTTACTTCTTTTTCTTCACTGAAACCTCAATTTCTCTCCTCATCCAGTATTCCGTACACTTATCAGCCTTTCCTTTCACCCTAATAGGAATATCGTACACCGTCTCTGGACTGCTGTTTTCATTTTTAAAGGCTTCTCAATTTCCAGTGATAAAGGTTTCATTCTCTCAAAATGGAAACTCCCCAATTCCTGCATCTCACGAAACCGCCGATTGACAATAATGACAAAATAACGAACTTTCCAAAGGAAGGCATCGATTAGGTGAGCTCTGAACAGTAACATAGATCTGGAGGTTACCACATGCACGGAGAGTGCTTTCTACCAGAGCAGCACTAGGTCAGGCACACAGACAGAATGGGCAAATAGATTCACATTTGAACTCCCATCTCCCAGCCTGGGAACCTGAAGCTGTGCACAGTCATTCTGGAGAGTTATGCAGATATCAGGAGTATTGTTGTGGCAAATAGGTTTCAGTAATTTTGAGGGAAGATACTAATAAAGGATGTTACAGAGGTAAGGAGGATTGTCGGTAGTTGAAGAGTCCCAGTTTATGAGTGTTGGAGGGATTGAAACAGGTCATCAAGATAGGGAGGGTTTAAGATTGAAGGATTCCGCAGAAAACCTTTACAGGGAAAAAGGCAGGATTCTTGACAGCGTGGAAGAAGAGAAGAATCTTGGGGCCCACGTCCATTGATCCCTCAAAGCTGGTACTCAAGCTGATAGCCTTGTTCAGAAGGCATGTGGTGTGTTGGCTTTCATTTGTAGGGGATTGTGTTTAAGAGCTACGAGGTTATGCTGCAGCTCTATCGAGTCCGAGTTAGACAACACTTGGTATATTGCATTTAATTCTGATTGCCTCATTGTGAGAAACATGTGGAAGCTTTAGAAAGGGTGCAGAGGAAATTTATCAAGATACTGCCTGGACTGGAGGGCAGGCCTTATGGAGAACGTGTGAGGGAGTTAGGGCTTTTCTCATTGGAATTAAAAGAGATGAGAGGTGACTTGATAGAGGTGAACGAGATGATTTGAGGCTTAGATAGAGAGGATAACCAGATACTTTTTCCATTGTAAAAATGGAAATGACGAGGTGGCATAAATTGAAGGTGATTGGAGGAAGGTTTATCGGAGATGTTAGAGGTGGGTTCTTTACACATCGTGTATCGGGTGCGTGGAATGCACTACCAACAGTGGTAGCAGAGACCAGTACATTAGGGACATTTAAACAATTCTTAGATAGGCAAATGGATGATAGTAAAATGTCGGGTCTGTAGGATAAAAGGTCAGCAAAACATTGAGGCCGAAGGGCCTGTGCTGTGCTGTACTGTTCTACGTTCTAAATAGGAAGGGCTACAATGGCACAAAGAGGTTTCAGAAAGCTGGAGAGGCTGGGATCTGAATGAAGTGACACAAATAGGAAGGTGTGCTCAGATTGTCGAGGGTAACAGAGACAGCAATGGTCCAATCTGGAGCAGACGACCGAAACTGGGAGTGCTGTGGAGGCTGGAGGTAGTTTCACAGGGAGGGAGGACCATAGAGCCACAGGAGGTTATAGAGTTATAGGGCCTGCGGGAGTTCATGGAGATGGGGAGGTTGGGAGGGATGAAGCAGTTTACAGGTATAAGGATGTTAGTAGGATGGGGTGTTTTATACAGACCGGAGTGTTTTAGGTGAATGGAGCAGATTGTTGAAATCACGACGGTTTTATAGATTAGAAGAACACACAGATATATGGATGACAGTTTTGACTGAAGGTGTTTCTAGTTATAGAAAGGCTAAGATTCTGCAAGTTATTTAGAAATAGAGGGTGTGGTGTCGGACATTTTTACCAGGAGACAGCCATTTTGGTTGAAGACAGTTTCACTGATAAGGGAGCATTCATTTGGTCAAAGTGGTGCTTTTCCACCTATCCACTCCACCCTCTCCTCCCTGACCTATCACCTTCATCTCCTCCCCCACTCACCCATTGTACTCTATGCTACTCTCTCCCCACCCCCACCTTCCCCTAGCTTATCTGTCCACGCTTCAGGCTCTCAGCCTTTATTCCTGATGAAGGGCTTTTGCCTGAAACGTCGATTTTGCTGAAGCTCCTCGATGCTGCCTGAATTGCTGTGCTCTTCCAGCACCATTGATCCAGAATCTGGTTTCCAGCATCTGCAGTCATTGTTTTTACCAATTTGACACTGCATACTCACCATAGAAACCAAACTGCGCGTGCATCTGAGGTTTCCGGTGAGTTTATACAGACTATTCAGAACTGCACAGAATCATGGGTGAAATATTTGTCACTAACAACTGTTCTGTCGACTTATAGACATAGAGCTGTCTGGTATGCGAGTAGATTGTTCGGTCCAACTTAACCATACCGGCCAAGTATGTAAATTACCAGTCGTTCTGAGTTTGAAAAGAAATTTCTTACTCAATTTGTGCCAGTCGATTGGAAATATGTACGTTATCGGATTTACATCACAACTATTTCTTAAAATCTCACATTGATTTATGAGAGAGGTTTAACACTCCAGTATGTAGTGACAACGATCAATCCTGCAAAACAGTTGGCTTTCTGACCAATCCTGAAGCGTTCACTCCCGAGAATGCTTTGGCCCCGCTCCTCACTCACTCTGGTTGGAGGACCAAGCCGCTATTTGGTCCTCCAGTTCCGCCCCTTCCTCCCATTTGCAAAGTTGATTCGGGCGTGACTCAGCAGCTAAGCACCAGAAACATGAAGGGACAAGGGAAGTTAGAGTCGATGTCTTGTGATGCGGTGAAAATATCCCGAATCTTGGACTGGGAGGCTGGGTTCAATTCACATTGAATGCAGGTGTGTCTCATAACAACTATGAACAGGTTCATTCGGAAAAACATGGGAAGTCAGGAATAGAGTAAAAACAATAGAAAATGCGTACAATGTGGTGGGGTTTTCAATGCTCAGATGATTTTAGTCTTTAGCAAGTGTTTCAGGGCCCCAGTGGGTCCTAGTACAGACTATTCCACTCCACTTCGTGCACAGCCAGATACCACGATTGTCGGGCAAAGTGTTGTGGTAGGATACAGAGGTGCTTTTCTGCAACTCCCTCGGTTTTTGAGGTGAAAATAGCTGAGAAGTAGCAGGGTTTTGTATGGAGTTGCCTGTTCCCCTCTTGTTGCAGCAACTCATTATTGCCCTGACTCGACATCATACATTTTTGGTAGAGATCAGTGACATTTCTTAAAACAACATATAAGATCTGTCACTCTGTTTAAGACAGCGGAAATCTCTTGTAGCACAATAGTCATAGAAAAATACAGCGCAGAACAGGCCCTTCAGTCCTTGATGTCGCGCCGACCTGTGAGCTGTTCTCAGCTCGCCCCCGTACACTATCCCAAAATCACCCATGTCCTTATCTAAGGATTGTTTAAATCTTCCTGATGTGGCTGAGTTGTCTATATTAGCAGGTAGTGCATTCCACAACCTTACCACTCTCTGAGTAAAGAACCTGCCCCTGACATCTGTCTAAAATCTATCACTCCTCATTTGTAGTTATGGTCCCTCGTGCATACTGACATCATCATCATCCGAGAAAAAGACTTCCACTGTCTACCCTATCTAAGCCTCTGATCATCTTGTATATCTCTATCAAATCCCCTCTCAGCCTTCTTCTTGCCAAGGAGAACAGGTTCAATTCTCTCAGCCTTTCCTCATAAGACCTTCCCTCCAGACTAGGCAATATCCTGGTTAATCTCCTATGCACCTTTTCCAATTCCTCCCGTCCTTCCCGAAATATGGGCACCAAAACTGCACACAATATTCCAAGTATGGCTGCACTAGCGTTTTGTATATTTGCAGCATGATATTGTGGCTCTGGAACTCAATTACTCCATGAATGAAACCTAACACACCGTATGCCGCCTTAACAGTACTATCCACCTGGGTGGCAACTTTCAGGGATCTATGTACATGGACTCCGACATCCCTCTGCACATCCACAGTACCAAGAATCTTTCCATTGATCCAGTACTCTGCCTTCCTGTTATTCTTCTCAAACTGCATCACCTCACATTTAGCTGCATTGAACTCCATTTGCCACCTCTCAGCCCAATTCTGCAGTTTATCCAAGTCCCCCAGCAACCTGTAACACACTGCCACACTGTCCACTACTCCACCGACTTTAGTGTCATCAGCAAATTTACTAATCCATCCACCTATGCCTCCGTCTAAGTCATTTCTAAAAATGACAAACAGCAGTGGTCGCAAAACAGATTTTTGTGGCACACCACTAGTAACTGGACTCCAGTTGAATATCTTCCATCAACCACCACTCGCTGCCTTCCTTTAGAAAGCCAGTTTCTAATCCAAACTGCTAAATCACCCTAAGTTCCATGCCTCTGCATTTTCTCCAACAGCCTACCATGTGGAACCTTATCAAAGGCTTTACTGAAGTCCATGTATACCACGTCAACTGCCCTACCCTCATCTACATGCTTGGTCACCTACTCAAAAAACTTCATTAAGTTTTGCGAGACATGACCTGCCCTTGATAAAACCATGTTGATTATCTGAAATCAAATTGTTGTTTGCAAGATGATTAGAAATCTTATCTCTTATAATTCTTTCCAAAGCCTTTCCTACAACAGAAGTCAGGCTCACTGGTGTATAATTACCTGGGTCATCTCTACTGCCCTTCTTGAACAAAGGCACAACATTTGGAATTCTCCAGTCCTCTGGTACCAAACCTGTAGACAATGACTACTCAAATATGAAAGCCAAATGCTCTGCTATCTCCTCCCTAGCTTCCCAGAGAATCCTCGGATAAATCCCTTCCGACCCAGGGCACTTGTCTACTTTCACTCTTTCTAGAATTGATAACACCTGTTTCTAACTAATCTCGATCCTTTCTAGTCCAATATCACGTACCACATTCTTCTCATCTACAATATTCTCCTTTCCCTGAGTGAAAACCGATGAGAAAGGTTCGTAAGCACATCTCCAATCTCCACAGGGTGCACACTCAACTTCCCACTTCTGTCTTTGATTGGACCTATTCCTACCCTAATCATCATTTTATTCCTCACACAGCTATAGAAAACTTTAGGGTTCTCCTTTATTCTATTTGCTAAAGACTGCTCGTGTCCTCTCTTTGCTCTTCTTAACTCTCTCTTTAAATCCTTCCTATCTGATCTGTAACTCTCCATCTCCTCATCTGAACCATCTTGCCTCATCAACACATAAGCCTCCTTCTTCTTCTTAACAAGCAATGCAATTTCTGTAGTAAACCACGGTTCCCTTACCTTATCGCTTCCTCCCTGTCTGACAGGGACATACCTATCAAGGACATGCAATATCTCTTCCTTAAACCAGCTCCACAGTTTCATTGTCTGCATCCCCTGCATTTTGCTACCCTATTCTATGCATCCTAATTCCTTCCTAATCGAATTATAATTGTCCTTGCCCCATTCATAAATCTTGCACTGCGGCATGTACCTGTCCCTTTCCATTGCTAATCTAAATGTATCTGAATTATGGTCATTTTCTCCAAAGTGCTCACCTAAAACTATATCAAACACCTGGTCTGGCTCATTACCAAGCACCAAATCTAATGTGGCCTCCCCTCTTGTTGGCCTTCAACATACTGTGTCAGGAAACCCTCCTGTACACACTAGACAAAAACTGATCCATCCAACGTACTAGAGTTATAGCATTCCCAGTCAATGTTGGGGAAGCTAAAGTCCCCCACAATGACCACCCTGGTACTTTTGCTGTTACCCAGAATAATTTTGCTAATCCTCTCTTCCACTTCCCTGGAACTCTGTGGAGGCCTATAAAAAAACTCCAAGCAGTGTGACCTCTCTTCTCCTGTTTCTAACCTCAGCCCACACTACCTCACTAATAGAGGCCTCATCCAAAGTACTCTCAGCCACCGTTATACTATCGTTGACTAACATGACTTGCATGGACCCATTGCAGTGCTTCAAACTCCATGAGGCAGCCATACTCTCTATGACAGACAGACTTAGTTTGAAACCTCCTCTGTCCTTAAAACCTTATACACTGCCTGCACTCCTCCGTTTTCCCTTTGCATGTTCCCTTTCCAACCCACCCCACCTGCATCATTCCACAATTGGACCTGTCAAGGGCAGAAGTCTGTCAAATAGCCTCCCTAACCTTTTCTATCCTCCTTTAAGATTTTTAAAAAATCATTCTCCTTAATCAATGTTTTGATCATCCATGAAGCACCTTAGGTGATTTGACATTCTGAAAGAGTCCATACAATGCAAGTAGTTGTTGTTTTTGCCGTACATTAGGAGAAACAGGAATGATGCATTCAAAATTCTAACAAGAAAGTCACTGATAGGCACAGTGTATAGGCCACCAAATAATGACATCACATTGGGATGGGCAATAAACAAAGAAATAACTAATGCCTGTAAAAATGGTATGGTTATTATCATGGGTGATTTTAATCTATATGTAGATTGGTCAAACCAGCTCAGTCATGGTAGCTTTGAGGAGTTTATTAAGTGTATCTGTGATATTTTACTTGAACAGTATGAAATGGATCTACAAGGGAGCAAGCTATCCCAGATCTGGCCCTGTACAATGAGACAGGAATAATTAGTGATCTCAGAGTTAGGGATCCTCTCGGAAGAAGTGATCACTGTATGGTTGAATTTAATACATACGGAGAGTGTGAAGATAAAATCTAATACCTGGGTCCTGTGCTTGGACATGGGGAACTACAATAGAATGAGGGAGAACCTGGATAACGTAGACTGGAAACAAAGATTTTATGGTGAGACAGTTGATGAGCAGTAAAAGATTTTCAAAGACACTTTACAAAGTCCTCAGCAAAGGTATATTCCAGTGAAAGGGAAGGACTGTAAGAAAAGACGTTCTCTGCGATGGGTATCTAAGGAAAGTGATCAAATTGAAAGGCATACAAAGTGGTCAAAACCAGCATGAAACTAGAACTGGGAAAACTTTAAAGGTAAACAGAAAGCCACAGAAGAGCTTCAAAGAAATTTAAGATAGAACATGAGAAAAATAAACTAGCACTGACTATAAGGACAGAGAGCAAAGGTTTGTATAAACATACATAATGAGAAAAGAGTGGCGAAAGTAAATGTTGGTCCTTTGGAAAAAGAGAAGGAGAATTTAGTTATGGGATATCACAGTGGAGGATACTAATATATTGCCAGTAATTAACAAAGAGGCAAAGGTAGGTGAGTATTTGGAAACTACCATTATTGCAGAACAGCTAGTTTTGGACTGTTGGAGGTAGTTGAGCTAATAATAGAAAATTCTCCTGGCCCTGATAGAATGTATCCCAGGGTACTAAAAGAGATGCCAGGAGAAATAGCAAATGCACTGTCAGTAATTTTCCAAAATTCACTGGACATTGTGGCAGTCCCAGCAGATTGCAAAACAGCAAAAGTGACACCACTATTTCAAAAAGGAGGTGGACAAAAAATGGGGACTTATACCCCAGTTAGCTTTTTCTCTGTAGTGGGAAAGATATGTGGGTCTATTACCAAGGAAGAAATAGCAGGGACTCGATAGAAATTCTCCTATTGGACAGACACAGGGTTCATGAAGTGCAGGTCATGCTTGACAAATCTTTTGGAAATCTATGAAAACATTTCGAGCAAGGTGAACAATGCGGACCTAGTCGATATGCTGTACCTGGATTTCCAAAAGGCCTTCAACAAGGTGCTGTGCAAGAGGCTGTTGCATAATATAAGGGTGCATGGCATTAGGGGTAGAGTATTAGCATGGATAGGAGATTGGTTGACTAACAGGAAGCAAATTGTGGGGATAAATGCGTATTATTCTGGCTGGCAATCAATGACTAGTAGTGTGCCTCAGGGATCAGTGTTGGGACTGCGATTATTTAAAATTGATACAGATGATTTGGAGTTGGGGACCACATGTACGGTGTCAAAGTTTGCATATGACACTAAGATGAGTAGCAGGACAATGTGTGCGGAGGACTGTGAAAAGTTTGTGAGAAGATTTGTAGCTCGGGTGCTCGCTGTTGTGGTTCTGTTCGCCAAGCTGAGAATTTGTGTTGCAGACGTTTCGTCCCCTGTCTAGGTGACATCCTCAGTGCTTGGGAGCCTCCTGTAATCTTTCCTCCGGCATTTGTAGTGGTTTGAATCTGCCGCTTCCAGTTGTCAGTTCCAGCTGTCCGTTGCAGTGGTCGGTATATTGGGTTCAAATCGATGTGCTTATTGATTGATTCTGTGCATGAGTGCCATGCCTCTAGGAATTTCCTGGCTGTTCTGTGTTTGGCTTGTCCTATAATAGTAGTGTTGTCCCAGTCGAATTCATGTTGCTTGTCATCTGCGTGTGTGGCTACTAAGGATAGCAGGTCGTGTCCTTTCGTGGCTCGTTGGTGTTCATGGATGCGGATCGTTAGCTGTCTTCTTGTTTGTCCTATGTAGTGTTTTGTGCAGTCCTTGCATGGGACTTTGTACACTACATTGGTTTTGCTCATGCTGGGTATCGGGTCCTTCATTCTGGTGAATTGTTGTCTGAGAGTGGCTGTTGGTTTGTCTGCTGTTATGAGCCCTAGTGGTCGCAGTAGTATAGCTCTCAGTTGGGAAATGCTCATGATATATGGTAGTGTAGCTAGTCCTTTGAGTTGTGGCATGTCCTCGTTCTGCTGCTTTTCCCTTAGGCATCTGTTGATGAAATTGCGGGGGTATCCGTTTTTGGCGAATACAGTATACAGGTGTTCTGCTTCCACTTTTTGCAGTTCTGGTGTACTGCAGCGTGTTGTGGCTCTTTTGAATAGTGTCTTGATGCAACTTCTTTTGTATGTGTTGGGGTGGTTGCTTTCGTAGTTCAGGACTTGGTCTGTGTAAGTGGCTTTCCTGTATACCTTTGTGGTGAATTCAGCAGGTGGTTGTGTGTTTTTAACTTTGTCCCTTACTCTTATAACTTATGAACAGCAACAAAAGCCACGAAGCAGTGCGCATGCTCCAGCCAACAATGTTCCCCGGATGATTGATGTCAGGGGCGGAGCTGGAGAACATGGCTCGGCAGTTGGCCCTCCGACCAATCAGGGAGCGAGGGGCAAGACTTCGCCATACCACGTGATCATCCTCGCGGACAGCGCGAATGTGCGGGCGGAGAGTTGTCGGTAAGGAAAGGAATAAACAACAGGAAGCGGGAGGGAAATGGTGTCGGTGTGAGCTGAGAGATTTTGCAAACATTTGGTGCACATTGGAAAATACAGATTTGAAATTTAGTCTCATTTTTTGCAGTAAACGGAAAAATGCCTCATTTAGCAATTGACTCAAGTAAGCGCCGCCATCTTAATCGGGGCAGCAATTCACTGGACACGTGCGGCCCCCAGCTTTGTAGGGGGCAAAGTTCAGAAGGGTGTCTGTGTAATCTTCTCTGGTAGAGAGTCATAGGGCACGATTTATACAGAGCACATTCAAACCCAGAGAAATTGATTGTTTTTTCCTCTGGATTTGTTTCGTCATTCATTTAAATGATTTGGATATGAATAGAGGCGGTACAGTTAGTAAGTTTGCAGGTGACACCAAAATTGTTGGTATTGTGGTCAGTGATAAAGGTTATCTCAGTATACAATGGGATATTGATCAGATGGGCCAATGGGCTGGGGAGTGGCAGATAGGGTTTAATTTAGATAAATGTGAGGTGCTGCATTTTAGAAAAGCAAATCAGAGCAAGACTCACACAATGAATTGTAAGGTCTTGGAGAGTCTTGCTGAACAAAGAGACCTTGGAGTGCATGTTCATAGTTCCTTGAAAGTAGAGTCACAAATAGATAGGAAAGTGAAGAAGGCATTTGGTATGCTTCTCTTTATTGGTCAGAGCGTTGAGTAAAGGAGTTGGACAGAATATTGGTTTGGCCACTTTTGGAATATTGTGTGCAATTCTGGTCTCACTCTTATCAAAAGGAGGCACTGAAACTTGAAAGGTTTGAAAATTGATTTTCAAGGATGTTGCCAGGGTTGGAGGATTTGAGTTGCAGGGAGAGGCATAATAGGCTGGGGCCATTTTCCCTGCAGTGTCATATGCTGAGGTGTGACGTCGAAGAGGTTTGTATAATCGTGAGGGACATGGATAGCGTAAGGAGACAAAGTGTTTACCCTGGGGTGGTGGAGCCCAGAACTCAACGTTTAGGGTGTGACGGGAAAATTCAACAGGAGCCTAAAGGGCAACAAAAATTGTAACATTTCAAAGGCATTTGAACAGGAAGGGTTCAGAGGGATGTCGGCCAAGTGCTGGCAAATGGGAATAGATTAGGGTAGAATATCTGTTTGGCATAGACGGGTTGGATTGAAGAGTCTGTTTCGGTGCGAGACATCTCTGACTGTGGGATCATAAAAGTGAACACTGCTCTGATTCGCCCGTGAGCTCCTTGATGTCCACTTGTTCATTATCCAGCTTCCTCAGTCTCTGACTTTATTTTTTCCATGTTTAGTATTTTATGATTACGTTCACAGACCTTTCTGTAAATGAATTGTCCACTGCTGCCCAGCTCCTGGTCATAATACAGTGGAGGTAGTACTGGATGTCTTAAATCGTAACAAGGTGGACTAATCCCTGGGACCTGTTAAGGTGTATCCCAGACATTTGTAGAAAGCTAAGAAAATGATGGCAGTTCCCCTCCCTGAGATGTTTATATTGTCATTGGTGACAGGTGAGGTGCTGGAAGACATGTGCTGTTATTTAAAAAGGTGGTAAGGAAAGGCCAGGGAACAAGAGAACAGTGAACCTGAAGTCAGTGGTAGGCAAGTTGTTGGAAGGGATTCTGAGGGACAGGATTTACATGTATTTGGAAAGATGAGGAATGATTAGAGATAGTCAACATGGCTTTGAATGTGGGAAATTCTCTGTCTCTAACTTGATTGAGTTTTTTTGAAGGTAGACTGTGGACGTTGTCTATATTAACACTGAACGATGTTCCACAAAGCAGACTGGTTAGAAAGGTTAGATAACATGAAATGTTGGGAGAACTTGCCATTTGGATACAAAACTGGCAGAGGGTGGTGAAAGAGGGTTGCTTTGTGGACTGGAGGCCTGTGAGCAGCAGTGTGCTGCAGGAATGGATATTGCATCCTTAAATAATTGACTTGGATGTGAATATATGAGATATGGTCAGTAGGTTTACAGAAGACACCAAAATTGGAGGTGTCGTGGACAATGAAGAAGATTAGTTCAGAATGCAACAGGATCTTGATCAGATGGGCAATTGGGGCGAGGAATGGCAGACTGGGTTCAAATTAGACAAATGTAAGCGGTTGGACTTTGGAAAGGCAAGTCAGGGCAGGACTTATACACTGAATTGTAAAGTCCTTGGGAATGTTGCTGAACATAGAGACTATGGAGTGTAGGTTAATTGTTCCTTGAAAGTAGAGTCGAAGGTAGGCAGACTAGTGAAGGTGGTGTTTGGTATGCTTATATGTATTGGTCAATGCATTGAGTACAGAAGCTGGGATGTCAAATTTTGGCTGGACAGGACATTGATTAAGCCATTTCAGGAATTCTGTTTTAAGTTCGAAATTCCGTGTTCTGGAAAGGATGTTCTGAATCTTGAAAGAGTTCAGACAAGATTTACAAAGACTTTGCTCGGGTTGGAGGATGTGGGCTACAGGGTGAGGCTGAATAGGCTAGGGGTAATTTCCCTGGAGAGTCAAAGACTGAGAGGTGACCCTCAAAGGTCAGCAAGGCAGCCATTGTGTGGAGCTGCAGGCGATGGGCGAGATAGGAAACAAGTATTTTGCGTCATGTTTACTATGAAGAAGTACATGGGAGATATAGAATGTAGGGAAATAAATGGTGACATCTTGAAAAATGTCCATATTACAGAGGAGGAGGTGCTCAATGAGTCGCTACGGAACTGGTGCAGGGGAAAAGGATTCATATTTTTTGGATCAATGTGATCTCCTGTGGAGTAGAGTTGACCTGCGTAGGAAGGATGGATTGTACCTGAATTGGAAGGTGTCTAATATCTAGGCAGAGAGACTTGCTAGTGATACTCGGGAGGCATTAAACCAGTGAGGGAGTGGGTGTAAACCCAAGAAGATAGTGAGAAAAGAGGTATGTCTGAGGCTGGTACAGTTCAGAAGTCAAATAGACAAGGCAGGCAAGGGTCAGTATTAATATGATGGGCTGAATGAAGTTGGACTGAGCAATTGCACTGCATTTACTTCAATGCAAGAGGCCTGACAGGGAAGGCAGATGAGCTCAGGGTATGGTTTTGAACATGGCACTGGGATATTATAGCAATTACAGAGGCATCACTCAGGGATGGATAGGACTGGCAGCTTAATGTTCCAGGGTATAGATGCTTTAGGAAGAATAGAAAGGGGGAAAAGAGAGGAGGGGGAGTGGCATTTTTGATTCGGGATAGCATTATGATTTTGCTTAGGGTGATATTCCTGGGAGTATGCCCAATGAAGTTATTTAGGTGGAACTGGGAAATAAGAAAGGGATGATCACCTTATTGGGGTTTTCTGCATGGATCTCGTCTGGGTCCTCTGGTCTCCTTCCACAGTCCAAAGATGTGTAGGGTAGGTTGGATTATCCAGGCTGAATTGCCCACAGTGTTCAGAAATGTGCAGGTTGGTTGAATTATCCAGGCTGAATTGCCCATAATGTTCAGGGATGCGTAGGTCGGGTGGCCCTCGGAAATGCAATGTTACAGGGGGAGGTTAGGAGGCTCTAAGTGTCAGTATTAATATGATGGGCTGAATGACCTGCTTCCACACTGTTTGGAATTCTCTGATATTTATACTAGTTTCTGTGGTTCTGTTCGCCGAGCTGGAAGTTTTTGTTGCAAAAGTTTCGTCCCCTGTCTAGGTGACATCCTCAGTGCTTGGGAGCCTCCTGTGAAGCGCTTCTGTGGTGTTTCCTCCGGCATTTATAGTGGCCTGTCCCTGCCGCTTCCGGTTGTCGGTTTCAGCTGTCCGCTGTAGTGGTTGGTATATTGGGTCCAGGTCGATGTGTTTGTTGATTGAGCTTGTGGATGAGTGCCATGCTTCTAGGAATTCCCTTGCTGTTCTTTGTTTCACTTGCCCTATAATGGTAGTGTTGTCCCAGTCAAATTCATGTTGCTTGTCGTCTGCGTGTGTGGCTACTAGGGATAGTTGGTCGTGTCGTTTCGTGGCTAGTTGATGTTCGTGGATGCGGATCGTTAGCTGTCTTCCTGTTTGTCCTATATAGTGTTTTTTGCAGTCCTTGCATGGGATTTTGTACACGACATTAGTTTTGCTAAAACTAATGTAGTGTACAAAATCCCATGCAATGACTGCAAAAAACACTATATAGGACAAACAGGAAGACAGCTAATGATCCGCATCCACGAACATCAACTAGCCACGAAACGACACAACCAGCTTTCCCTAGTAGCCACACACGCAGACGACAAGCAACATGAATTTGACTAGGACAACACTACCATTATAGGGCAAGAGAAACAAAGAACAGCCAGGGAATTCCTAGAAGCATGGCACTCATCCACAAACTCCATCAACAAACACATAGACCTGGACCCAAAATACCGACCACTACAGCGGACAGCTGAAACTGATAACCGGAAGCGGCAGGGACAGGCCACTATAAATTCCGGAGGAAACACCACAGAAGCGCTTCACAGGAGGATCCCAAGCACTGAGGATGTCACCTAGACAGGGGACGAAACGTTTGCAACAAAAACTTCCAGCTCGGCGAACAGAACCACAGCAACGAGCATCCGAGCTACAAATCTTCTCACAAATTTTGAATTTCTACTAGTTTTAAAATAGTTACATAAAATAATATACCAGATCTAAACGTTAAGGTTCTGAATTGGACAAAGGGCAATTTTGGTGGCCCAAGGCAAGAACTTTCATCTGGCCCCTCAAGCCTGTTTGCCAGTCAATAAGATCAGGCCTGAGCTTTTCATGGCCTCAGCTCCACATTCCTGCTCTCTCACCATAACCCTTAATTCTTTTCCTGTTCCCAAATCTACATTTTGCCTTAAAGGCATTCAAGTTGATAATGTCAAATGTTGCACTCGGCATGGAATTCCACAGATTCACAACCCTTTACCTGAAGAAGCTCCTCCTGAACTCAGTCCTAAATCTGCTCCCCCTTGTTTTGAGGTAATGCTCTAGTTTGACCCGGCCCCAAGTGGAAATAGCCTCTCTGCTTCTATCTTATCTACTCCCTTCATAATTTTATTCTTTTCCTCTCTAACCTCCCATTCTTCTAAATTACAATGTGTAGAACCAGTTTTCTCAATCTCTCCACATACACCAACCCTCTCAACTCCCAACTCAAACTAGTGAACCTCCTCTGTACTCTCTCCAGTGCCAGTACATCCTTCCTGAAGTAAGGAGACCAAACCTGTACACAGTACTCCAGGTGTGGCCTCCCCAGCACCCTGTACAGCTGCAGCATAACCATCCCTCTATCAAGGAAGGACAATATTCCCTTCACTGCCATAATTACCTGCTGCACCTACAAACCAACTTCCTGTGATTCATGCACAAGGACACCCAGCTCCCTCTGCACTGCAGCCTGCTGCATGTTTTCACCATTTCATCATCCAGTTTGCTGTTAGCCCAACCAAAATGCATGACTTCACATATCCCAACATTGAACTCCATCTGCCAGAGATGGAAATGTGTTGCTGGAAATGTGTTGCTGGAGAAGCGCAGCAGGTCAGGCAGCATCTCGGGAACAGGAGAATCGACGTTTCGGGCATTAGCCCTTCTTCAGGAATGAGGAATTTTGTCCAGCAGCTCTGATCTCCAGCATCTGCAGACCTCATTTTCTCTCCATCTGCCAGACCCTTACCCACTCACTTAACCGATCTGTATCCCTGTGCATACTGACAGTGGCCTCTGCAGACATTGCTCTACCTGATCTTTG
Source organism: Chiloscyllium plagiosum (assembly GCF_037043375.1). Classification (NCBI taxonomy): domain Eukaryota; kingdom Metazoa; phylum Chordata; class Chondrichthyes; order Orectolobiformes; family Hemiscylliidae; genus Chiloscyllium; species Chiloscyllium plagiosum. Next base: position 104,692,899 of record NW_028270151.1, on the reverse strand, counting down.
TATCAAATGTGAACTCTGACACCGTACACTTGGTCCTCAACTCCAAAACATTTGTGTAAATTGCAAACAGTTGTAGTGCCAACAATAACCCAAACACCTATTTATCCCCATTCATTATTTTTTGTTGGTTAACCGATCCTGTATCAATGATAATACATTACCCACAATGCCATGCATCTTTACCTTATTTAGCAGCCTTTTGTGTGGCACCTTGTCGAATACCTTCTGGAAATCCAGATACACCACATCCACCGAGTCCCCCTTGTCCAACGCACTCGTCGTATCCTCAAATAATTCCAGTAAATCCTTAAACGTGACCTGCCTTTCATGAATCCATGCTGTGTTTGCTAAATGAGACAATTTCTACCCAGATATCTCACCACTACTTCCTTGAGTTTCAAGCATTTTCTCCACTACAGAAGTTAAGCTAACGGGTCCTTTTTGAAAAATAGTGGCACCACATTTGCAGCTTCCAGTCTGTCAAAACCATCCCAGAATCCAACAAATCTTAGTGAATTATCACGAGTCTATTTGTTATTCACCCTCCCCCAACCATCACCCCCACTATCTCTTTTAGTCCCTGGGATGCAATCCATCAGGGCCAGGAGACCCATCTACCTTTAGGCTGTTATTTTTCCCAACATTACCTCTTTACTGGGAATGATTGCTTCTCTGTCCTCATCTGCCATTGCTTCCATAGGCCTGCGACAGCAAGAGTAAACAGACAGTATGTTCCTGTTAAGGCCGAGGCTGGTCGGTGTAGAGAATGCTGCCCATCGAAAGAAATTGAGGGCCTGGTCAAGAAAATGAAGGAGGCATATGGCAGGTACAGAGAGCTGTTTTTGTGTGAATCCCGAGAGGAGTAAATGGGCAGTAGGAGTATACTCGAGGTAAACTATGAGGGCAAAAAGGGGACATGAGATAGCTTTAGGAAATAGGTTTAAGGAGAATTCAAAGTGATTGTACAAATACACTGAGGACAAACGAGTAACCAGGCAGAGAATAGGTACCCGCAAAAATCACCAGGTCTGCGTGGAACCGCAGGAGGTGAGAGAGATTCTGTATGAGCGGAGAGGTTTTACAAACAAAATGTGCACAGCGGAAAACACAAATTTGAACGTCCCAGTCTCTTGTTTTCAGTAAACGGGGAATGGCCTCAGTGTGGCTGCAGACATGAATGCGTGCCGCCATCTTTATTCGTGGCAAGAATTCACTGGACACGTGCGGAGCCGCCAGGCGCATGTGCAGCTTTTCTCTGGTCCAGAGTCATTGGGCAGGATTTACACAGAGCACATTCAAACTCAGAGAAATGGTTTATTTCTGGATTTGTTTCGTCATTCATTTAAATGATTTGGTATCGTAGATGAGTTTGCAGGTCATACAAAATTGGAGGTATTGTGGATAATGAAGAAGGTTAACTCAGATTACAATGAGATATTGATCAGATGGGGTTTAATTTAGATAAATGTGAGGGGTTGCAGTTTGGAAGAGCAAATCAGGGCAGGACTTATACACTGAATGGCAAGGCCCTGGAAACGTTTGCAGAACAAAGAGACCTTGGAGTGCAGGTTCACAGTCCTAGCAAGTCAAGTTGCAGGTAGATAGGATGATGAAGAAGGTGTTCAGTATATTTTCCTTTATTGGTTCGAGCATTGAGCATAGGATGTGGGAGGTCATGTTGCTGTACAGGACATTCGTTAGGCCACTTTTGGAATAGTGTGTGCAGTTCTGGCCTGCCTCCTATCAGAAGGGTGCTGTGAAACTTGAAAGGTTTCAAAAAAGAATTACATGGATGTTGTTCGGGTTGGAGGATTTGAGCTGTAGGGTGAGGCATAAAAGGCTGGGGCTGTTTTCCCTGGAGTGCCATAGGCTGAGCGGTGATGTTATGGAGATTTATACAATCATGAGGGGCATGAATAGAGTAAATGAACAAGGTGTTTTCCCTGGTGTGGTGGTGTCCAGATGTAGAGGGCATTGCTTTAGGGTGAACGGATAAAATTTCAAAGGGGCCTAAAGTACAACTCTTTCATGCAGTGGTTGGAATGAGCTGCCAGAGGAAGTGGTGGAGGCTAGTCCAATTAAAACATGTTAAAGGCATCTAAATAGACACATGATATGATTAGGAAGCGTTTACAGGGATATGGGCCAAGTACTGTCAAATGGGAATAGACCAGGTTCGGATACGTGTTTGGCAAGCATGAGTTAGACCGAAGGGTCTGTGTTGGTGCTATACATCTCTATGACTGTGGGATCATAACAGCTTATACTGCTCTGCTTCATCTCTGGGCTCCCTCATGACCACTTTGTCAATATCTAGCTTCCTCAATCTCGAACAATGGGTGTATTTTTGGTCTGTTTGGTGTTTTGTTATTATTTTTACAGACATTTTTGTAAGTTAATTTTTCACTGCCGCCAAGCCCCTTACCATGTGTTGCTTATCAATATTTTCTGGAGAATCTTTAGCAGTCAAGAATTCCTTTTTCCAATAAGCAAGTGTATCTTCCTTCCATTTCTGATTATCTCATTCTGCACCATTTTCATTCCCTGTAATCCGTTTTGCACTCCTTGAAACATCAACTGTGTTTGTCCTTCCACAGACACCAGTGATTAATGCCAAAGCCCTGTTGCTTGTGGAGAGGGTGATGTTTGACTTTCTTGTACAGCTGCAGTTTGTGTGATGAAGGTGCTCCCACAATGTGGTTGGGTAAGAGACATTACAGAGTATTCATTCAGCAACAGTAAAGATCTGAAGATAATGTCCAAATCAACAACAGTTTGTATTTTTATTATCATGCTTATAATTCCACAAAAATATGATTGAGAATTTTAAACATAAGGCCAGAGATGGTGATATTAGGTCAGGTGACCAAAAGCATTGCCAAATAAGCAGGTTTTGAGGAATGTCTTAAAGGGGGAAAGCAGACCTGAGAGGTTTTAGCTTCGAATTTCAGACCTTGTTGCTTTGGCAACAGTAAAAGCAGCCACACAGGTGAAGTAATGAATTAACAGATCATTGGGAGTCTCGAACAGAATGGGTTGTTGAGGTCTCAAAGTGTGTGAGATGCAGCGAGCTAGGGATGATCACAACCAGGAATTAAATCAAGGGTGAGAGTTTTAAATTGAAGGGTGTGGGCTGGATGCTGGCAGATGAGACTAGATTGAGTTGGTATATCTGGTCAGCATGGACGGGTTGGATTGAAGGGTCTGTTTCCATGCTCTACATCTCTGTGGCTCTATGTTGTTGATTATGAATAGCAGTTTTTTGATGGATCAACAAGTTTTGGTACGAGGGAGTACTTGGGCAGCAGAGATTTAGTTTTTCTTGAGATTACAGGGAGGTTGAATGTGGGAAGCTGGCCAGGAGTATGTTTGGATAATGAAGTCTGGAGATAACACAAGATGGATGAAAGTGTATGAGCTGAGACAAGGGTGGAATCAGCTCGAAGTAGTGGTCTTGGAGTGGGACTGGGCTGTCACCCTCACTTCGCCTCTGGGATTCAGTTAGTTGTCAGGTTGTGAATCAGGCGGTAACACAATCGGGAGCTGAGTGGCCCTGGTGGAGCCTAAAATGAGTGTCGCTCAGCTGGCTGTTACTGAGCAGCTGCTGCTTGGTAGCCCTATTGATGACATTTTCCATCACTTTACTGCTGATCGAGTGTGGACTGATAGAGGGAAATTGCCTGGGTTGGATTGCCCTGGGGGTTTTTGTGTTGAACATGCCTGGGCAATGTTTCACATTGTTGGTAGATGCCAGTGCTGGAGCGGTACGTGACTTGGTGGGTGGCAAGTTCTGGAGCACAATCTATCAGTGTTATTGCCAGAATGTTCGCAGGGCCTGTAGCCTTTGCACTACTTAACCATTTCTTGATGTTATTCAAACTCAACCGAACTGGCTTCAAACTCACATCTGTGATGTTAGAAACCACTGGAGAAGGCTGAGATGGATCATCCCACTTTACACTTCTGGCTGCAGACTGCTGCAAATGCTGTCATCTTATCTGGTGCATGGATGTGTGAGGCCCCTTTATCAGTAAGGGTGGGGATATCTGTGATGCTTCCTCCAGTGAGTTGTTTAATTGTCCATCACCGTTCACAACTGGATGTGGCAGAACTCTGATCTGATCCATTGGTTGTGGGATCGTTTCACTCTGTTGCTTGCTGCTGATGCTGTTTGAAATGCAGAAGGTCCTGTTTGGTAGCTTCACCAGGTTGGCACTTCATTTTTAGGTATGCCTCGTGCTGCTCATGGCATGCCCTCCTTTCCTGTCCATTGTGATGGGTGAGAGCAGGATTTACTACCCCATGAGATTACAGATTGTGCTGGAGTACAGTTCTGCTGCTGTTGATGTCCCACAGTGCCTCAGAGATACCCAGTTTGAGATCCTACATCTCTTCGAAGTCTGTCCCATTTAGAACCAAGATAGTGTCACTCAACAAAATGGAGGTTTTTCTCAACTTTAAGCCAAGACTTGTGTCTCCAAAAGGAATGTGTGATGGTCGCTCGTACTGATACTGTCATGGACAGATGTATCTGCAGCTGGTCAATTCATAACAATGAGATCAAGTATGTTTTTCCCTCTTGTTGGTTCCTTCACCACCTGCTGCAGACTCAGTTGAGCAGCAATGTCCTTCAGGACCTGGCCAGCTCAGTCAGTAATTCTGTTGCAGAGGTAGTCTCGATTGTGGATATTGAAATCCTGTACCCGGAGTACGTTTGACACCATTTTATTGCCTCAGTGCTTCCTTCAAATGTTGTTCAACATGAAGGAGAAGTGATTCATCAGCCAAGGGAGGACAGTACGTGGTAATCAGCAGGAGCCATGAGATTTCCTGGTGTCCGGAGTCAATGTTGAGTACTCCAAGGGCAAATCCTCCCTGTCTATGCCACGACCTCTGCCTGGTCTGTCCTGCTGGTGGGGCAGGACATATCCAGAGATTTCAGGAGAAAGTGAAGACTGCAGATGCTGGAGATCAGAGTCAAGGGTCTGGTGCTGGAAAAGCACAGCAGGTCAGGCTGATGAAGGGCTTCGGCTCCAAACATCGATTCTCCTGCTCCTCGGATGCTGCCTGACCTGTTGCGCTTTTCCATCACCACAATCTCATTATCTTGGGATGGTAATGGTGGTGTCTGGTCATTGTAAGGGTTGATTTCATGAGTATGAGTATGTCAGGCTGTTCCTTGATTGGTCTGTGAGACAGCCCTGCACATTTTGGCACCAAAATCCAGATGTTAGTCTGGAAGACGTTGCACCATCGAGAGGGCTGATTCTGTGGTTGTATTTTCTGGTGCCTTGTTAGATGCCGAGTGGTCCATCCAGTTTCATTCCTTTGTTGAAACTTTGCAGTGATTATTTCAATGAGTAGCATGCTGGGCCACTGTCAGATTGGCAGGACTTTTTTCTCCATTGACAATGATTCCATGGAGATCAGGAGATTCCTAATTCAAGTTATTTTTTGTTGAATTCCGATTCCACCATCTGCCAAGATGGGATTCGAACCAGGACTTCAGTCGTTTGTTTTAATATTTTGGATAAAATTTAAATACATTAGGTTTGTTCACTCACTTTAAATATCACTTACCCAGGTTTTGTTTCTTTGTAAACACTGTCCATCCTCCTGTCTCCTCCATCCTTCTCTCCAACAACAAGAGTTTGGAGCAGATGGAGTTTCTCTGTCACTAAGACTGAGATAATCCGATCTGCTGCTTCTCTCCCTCCCACTAGCCCACGGAGCCAAACTGCCTCACGTGGTGTTCCCGGTTTTTGTCCAAACCTACATCTTTCTCCAATCTCACCTCATGTCAAGCCTTATCAGAGCTCATCTTGACCCTTTACACTAATCTCACTAAACCATAGACTTTCCAACTCTCTTTTCTCCTCCTCATCATCAGTCCCCCTCACCGATTCACAGACATTGTTCCTTGTTCTGTCTTTTCTGGTTATGTCCTTCTCTCCCATTCTGTGAAAAACTAACATTTGACCTCACGGTTGTTGGAAAATCCTGCTCCATCTCCACTCTCCCTTTCCTTTCTGAATTCCTTGCATTTGGTGTCCCTCATGGATCTATCCTTGCTCTCTCCTGTATCTCACCTACATACTGCCAGGAGGTGACATTGTGTAAAAGCACCATGTTGGGTTTCACATGTACACTGACGATGCCCAGCTCTCCCTCCCCATCATCCCTCTCCATTACTCGACTGTTACTCATTTACCAAACTGCTTACAACGCTCCCACTACTCGATTAGGTGCAGTTTCCTCCAATGAAACATTGTCATGGTTAAACCCGTTGCCTTACAAATTCCTTTCCCTAACTGCTGAGCCTCTCCCTCTCACTGGGAACTATGCAGCAGAACTAGACTCTTCACAATACTGCTGTTATATCTGACGCGAAGCTGACCTTCTGATTAGACATCTACACAATCCCAAACACCAGGAATTCCAATCTCTAAACCGTTGCTTATCTCCTCTTCATCTCGGCTCCATTGCTACTGAAACCCCTTACCCGTGTCTGTGTTGCCTTAAACTTGACGAACCCAAAGCAGAACCCTTGATTCAGTGACTGGCTCAGAATCTGGTTTCAGCCCCCCCCCCCCCCCCCCCCCCCCTCAGTATTTACCCTCAGACGCATCAGTATTTATTCTGTCAAACCCCTTAAGAATCTGGTGGTGCGGTCTGATTGTAGCTGGTGGAAATGACAGAAGATGATGTGTTGTATCTGTGTGGAAGGTAAGGACTTGGTGAAGGGGGGGGGGGGGTTCTCTCCTTGTTGCAGTTGGAGATGTGGGTTTCAAAGGCAGAGGTGCAGGAAGTGGAGGAGATACATTGGATGGTATTGACCACATGGGAGGGGAAATTGCAGTCCTCGAAATATGGGGCCATTTGGTATGTTCTGGCTTCACTGGGACACAGCAGTAAGCATGAGATAGAGATGTTGGCCAGGGAACAGGCTCGTGTGTTTAAAGTGGCAGGCAGTTGGAAGCTCGGGGTCTGTTTTTGCAGCAAAACGTAGATCATCAGTTGTCATTTCGGCCACCTCCACTGAGATGCTGCCAGATACAGGTTCCTGTCCCCTCCATTAACAGCTATGTGCCCTCCCAGCCAGATCGTAATCCACTCCTTTTTCTTTCCAAATGTTCCAGTCTCTCTTTGGGTTCTGTCCCTCCCTGTTATTTACACTGTAACCCCTATCTCCTGCAATACAAAAATCTGCAGGTTAGTTGAATTGGCCAAGCTAAATTTCTCATAATATTCAGGGATGTGTAGATTAGGTGCATTAGTTAGGAGAAATAAATAGTAGTAGGGTAGGGGAATGGGTCTGGGTGGGATACCCTTCGGAGGGACTCTGTGGACATTTTGGGCCGAATACCTGTTTCCATGCTGTCAAGATTCTAATTTTCCCAGCTCCCATCGGATCTGAGGAAGGGCCACTGGACAGATTTCTGTTCCCAGATGCTGCCAGACCTGCTGAGCTTTCCCAGCACCTTCTGCTTGTTGTTCCTGATTGACACCACCCATACACCTTCTGGGTGTGATTCAGACAGGGGGAGGATACCACCACCGACCTCACAATGGGGTCCAGCTGATTGATGGCAGCTTCGGACCAATAGGAAAAGGTGGTGGGACTGGTGGACCAAGTGGAACCAGCTGGTCATCCAAACAATGGGAGTGAATGAGGCGCGTGGCCAGTGGGATGACACGTCACCAGTAACTCAGCCGATGCAGTGCCACGTGACTCGGCAGTTGGTGAATGTGGGAGACGCAAACAGGGAAGGGGAGAGTGGCCTCAGAGACAGGGAGATAATGAGTCACTTTAGACTGGGAAGTTTTAATTACACTCTGTGTGGTTCGTAAGTCTGAATTAGAAACTCTTAGTCCCGCGTTTGCAGCAGATGGGAAGTGGCTGCGGCCCTCAGACAGTGAAAGGTCCTGGGATATTGCCGCCATCTTTATTTGGGGCAAGGTACAGGTGAGGCGCATGTGCATGTCCCCTTCCTATGATGGGGGGGGGGGGGAGGCGTGCAACTTGAAGAGAGGCATTTACACATCAAGCACATACCAAGAAAAAAGTATGTCTTTATATTCTTCCTGTACTGACTGTGAGTTTTGTTTTGTGAATTCATTTCATAGGATATTAAATCAGAATAATTGAGGCTGGAATCTCAAAAGCAAGTTTTTACAGTCAATGGAGTCATCAGGATCTGAATATCATTGGCATTTAACTGTGGAAGGAGAAAGGTTTATCTGTTCTGTTTGTGGGAAGATATCTCCAATATTTTTGTTAAGCAGAAAGATGTACAAATTCGTGGTTGGATCACCCTTTGGGTGTGTGCTCTGTTCTGGGCCCTGCAGCTGAGGAAGGAGATATTGGCCTGAGAGGGAGCACAGATTTATCCAAATTACACGTCGTCTCTTTGTAAGAACTCCCAGATTTAGACCCAACCACCCATTTCATGATGCTAACATGTAAACTTCATGTTTTCAATTTCCTGCAAACTTCCCACTAAAAATCATTTTGGACTCAAATTCCAGTACCTTTTCAGGTGGAATGTTCCAGCTTCTGACAACTGTCTATTCATTCAGAAACTGCTGACGTCCATGTTGACTCTGGGGTTACAAAGGGCTGAATTGAAAGATGAGGTGCTGTTCCTGAGCTCCCATTGAGGTGCATTGGAACAGTACAGGAGGCTGAGGGCAATGTAGGTATGAGCAGACAATGAAGATGACAGGGCTGCACTGTGAGGGTGCTTGGCTCAATGAGAGTGTTCTGGAGTTGGGTGTAAACAGACTGATGTGAGACAGGGAGAAGGTGAAGCTGAAACTCAGTTTTAGTTCAGGCCGTTAAGATAGTCACATGGTCCCAATGTGAACAGCCAGTTTTTAAGTGATACCTCCGGAATATTTGTTAACAGTTTTTAAAGTAATTTTCCTGAGGGCAGTTGAGTTAACCACATTGCTGTGGGTCTGGAGTCACATGTTGGCCAGATCAGGTGAGGATGACCGTTTCCTTCCCTACAGGATATTAGTGAACCAGATGAGTTTCTAACAATCGACAATAGTTTCATGGTCATCATTCGCGTTTTCATTCTAGATTGTATTGAATTCCGATGCCACCATCAGCCATGTTGGGATTCTATCCCTAATCCTCGGAACATTGCACATGTCACTCATCTGGTAGGAATACCATTAAGCCATTGCCTCCCTTTTAGCAATGTTTAAAAGAAAGTTCCATCATTCTAGGTGTACAATGTGAGATAAAATATTGCAACGTCCATGTGTCAGCCTCTCCGAAAGGTCAATCAACAGAAATTTGTTTGGGGCCAAATATTTCACTTTTTTTTTGGGGGGGGGGGGGGGGGGTTTATTAAACAAAAATGAATCCAAATAAAAATCTTATGCCACGGACATGTAATTTCTGAAGCCGGATGGGGATTACAGAGACAGAGAGGGTTGTGGGGCCAGAGGGTAACTGTTTTCCAAACATCACTGTGGTGAACATGGACTGCAGCATTTCAGGGAGGCGGTCAACCACTACTTTCTCCAAGACAAGTAAACGTGGCCATAAATACTTGTCTGTGCAGAAAAGGCAACCCCCAGTGAGTAAAAACCAAGCAGTGACCTCTCTGAGCTGACTTGCTGTGAAGTTAAAAACCTCTCTGGAAATGGAGTGGGCAGAGAAGAGAAACAGTGACATTTCACAGCTGCCCTCAGAGAGACCTCGCCCTTGGAAGTACTCCGAGCCGGGGATCAACTCAGTGAGTTTCAGTCTCTTCAAATATCAATCTTAGTCGGTTTTATTTTATTAAATCTACAATCGTGAGTAAGGTGAGGATTTCTTTTTAATGTCTTAGGGTCTCTTGATTAAATGTTTAAGATATGAAACATAAGCATTAAGTTATTCTCGGGTAGTATTTTTCGAGCAGTAAGACTGTGTCTTTGTTTAGGTCTGTAGATTGTTAAGGCGGAGAGATGGCCTGTTGTAGAGTGGCGTGTTTTTCCTGTCGGATGTGGGAGATTAGGGAGAGTTTCAATGATCCTGATGATTATGTCTGTAGCAAGTGTGATTGCAAATCCTGTTGGATCGCATGGATTGGTGGAGGAGTGATTAAAGGCAGTGAGGAATTGACAGGAGCCGGGGGGTGTAAAAGGTGGCAGTGTCAGGAATGCAGGATACTGCAGATACAGTAGGTAGATGGGTTACTGCCAGGAAAGCTAGGAGGGGTAGGTCGGTACTGCAGGAGCCTCCTGTGGCTATCCCCATCTCAGACAAGTATACTGTTTTGGAAAATGTAGGTGTTCATAGACTTTCAGGGGAATGTAGCACTGACAGTCAAGTTACTGGTACTGAGACTGGCTTTTAATATAATGTGAGGTATATCCAGTTCCACACGATCGATAGTGATAGGGGACTCTCTAGTCAGGGGCACAGTCTGCCATTTCTGCAGCTGACAGTGAGACATCCGAATGGGGTGGTGCCTCCCTGGTGCCAGTGTCAAGGATGTCTCACAGAGGGAGCAGAGTATTTTCAAAAGGGAAAATATCCAGTGGGAGGTCATTGTACATTGGTACCAATGGCATAGGAAGGGGAAAGCATGGGGTCCTGACGAGCAGAGAGATTTGCTAGTGCCACTCGGGAGGCATTAAACCTGTGAGGGAGTCGGGGTAATCCTAAAGAGATAGTGAGAAAAGAGGTGAGTCTGAGGCTGGAACTGTTCACCAGTCAGACTGTCAAGGCAGGCAAGTGCAAGTCACAGAATGAGGTGCGATGGACCAGTTGCACTGCATTTATTTCAGTGCAAGAGGCCTTACAAGTCAGGGAGGTAGGCTCAGGGTATGGTTTTGAACATGGCACTGGGATATTACAGCAATTACAGAGGCTTCACTCAGGGATGGATAGGACTGGCAGCTTAATGTTCCAGGGTATAGATGCTATAGCAAGGATAGAAAGGGGGCAACAGAGCAGGGGGAGAGGTGTTTTTGATTAGGGATAACATTATGGCTGGGCTTCGGGAGGATATTCCTGGGAGTACATCCAGGCAAGTTATTTGGTTGGTACTGAGAAATAAGAAAGGGATGACCATCTTAATGGGATTTTATTATAGACTCTCTCCCAATAGTCAGCGGGGAATTGAGACACAATTTTACCGGGAGACCTCAGTTATATGTAAGAATATTATGGATGCAATGATAAGTGGTTTTAACTTTACCAACATAGACTCGGAGTGCTGTAGTGTTAAGGGCTTGGATGGAAAGGTATTTGTTCAGTGTGCACGAGAACATTTCAGAATCAGTTTGTAGGATGTACCTACTAGAGAAGGAACAAAACCTGATCTGTTTTCTTTATTCATTCACAGGATAAGGCTGTCACTGGCTCGGCCAGCATTAATTGCTGCGTTTACCCAGAGGGCAGTTAAGAGTCAACCACGTTGCGATAGGTCTGGAGTCCCATGCAGACCAGACCAGGTAAGGATGGCATTTTCCTTCCCTAAAGGTCATTAGTGAACCAGATGGGTTTTCCAACAATTGACAGTGGAATCCTTGTCATCACTAGATTATTTTTTCCAGATATTTATTGAATTCACGTTCCAAAATCTGCCGTGATGGGATTCAAACCCGGGTCCCCAGAACCTTATCTGTGTCTCTGGATTAACTATCTAGCGATAATTTCACTCCGTCATCACTGCCTCTTAGGAAATGAGGCCGGGTGAGTGACTGAGGTATCAGTGGGGCAGCGCATCAGCACCAAAGATCCCAGAGTATTGTGGCTCAGTGGTTAGCACTGCTTCCTCAGCACCAGGGACCTGGGTTTGATTCCAACCTCGGGCAACTGTCTTTGTTGGAGTTGGCACATTCTCCCCAGTGCTGAAAGTGTGTTGCTGGAAACGCGCAGCAGGTTAGGCAGCATCCAAGGAACAGGAGAATCAATGTTTCGGGCATAAGCCCTTCTTCCCATCGTGTCTAGATGCAGTATATGCGGTTTTGGGATGTGCAGGCAAATCTCTGCCTGATGTGAAAAGATCCTTTTGCGAACTTGGACAGATGTCAGAGGGAGGTGTGGCCGCATGTTTTACATCTCCCATGGCGGCAAGGGAGGGTCAAGGGTGTGGAGCGTGGGTTGGTGGGACGGAGTGGGCCGAACAAGGAAGGCGCAGCGGGAATGGTCTCTGCGGAACGCAGATAGAGGTGGGGAGGGAAATATGTCTCTGGTGGTGGGGTCTGACATTAGGTAACAGAAATAACAGAGGTTAATGTGCTGTATCTGGAGATTAGTGGGTGGAAGGTGAAGACTGCATGATTATATTCTTTATTGTGGCTGGAGGGGTGGGGTAAAGGCGGACGTGCGGGAAGTGGAGGGTATGTGTTGGAGGGCATTGTTGATCAAGTCAGAGGAAAAATACGGTCCGTGAAGTAGGCCTTTCTCAGATGTCCTGGAATAGAATCCAAAGAGATTAAACAAATATATCACAGACAAAAGATTAACTGGACCAGAGAATAGGACCCCTTAAAGGTCAACAACGCTGTCTATGGAATCACAGTGGGCGCGAAAGATATGCAAATATTTCACGTTATTTTTACTGGAGAAGTATATGGAAGCTCGAGAGTTTGGAGAAATAAACAGTGATAACTTGAAAAGTATCCATTTTACAAAGGAGGTGGTACTAGATGTCTTAAATCGCATCTAGGTGGATAAAGCCCTGGAAAATGATCAGGTGTATTCTGGAACTTTCTGGAAATCTAGTGAAGTGATTGTTGGGCCTGTCCTGAGGTATTTGTATCGTTGATCGCTACAGGTGAGGTGTCATTATTTTAAAAAACTGGTAAGGAGAGGCCATGGAACAAGAAAACAGTGAGCCTGAAGTCAGTGGCAGGCAAGTTGTTGGAAGGGATTCTGAGGGACAGGATATCCCTCTATTTTGGAAAGGTAAGGAATGACCGGGAGAGTCAATGTGGCTTTGTACGTACACAATTGTGTCTCACTAACTTGACTGAATGTTTTGAAGTGACAAAGAAAATTGATTAAGTCAGGCGGTGATGTTGTTTATATGGACATTCAACAAGGTTCCACAAAGCAGACTGGTTAGCAGGGTTAGATAACATGGAATGCAGGGAGAGCAAGCCATTACGAAACTGCCTTGAAGGTAGGAGACAGAGGATGATGATGGAGGGTTGTTTTGCGGACTGGAGGCATGTGAGGAGCAATGTGCTGCAAGGATGGATATTGGGCCCTTAAATAAATGACTTGGATGTGACTATATGAGGTATGGTCAGTAGGTTTACAGAAGACACCAAAATTGGAGGTGTAGTGGACAGTGAAGAAGGTTAGTTCATAACAAAACAGGACCTTGATCAGATGGGCCATTGGAGCAAGGAATGGCAGACGGAGTTCAATTTAGATAAATGTGAGCTGTTGTATTTTGGAAAGGCAAATCAGGGCAGGACTTATACACTTAATGGTAAAGTCCTGGGAAACTTTGCTGAACAAAGAGACCTTGGAGTGCAGGTTCATAGTTCCTTGAAAGTTGAGTCACAGGTAGGCGGGGTAGTGAATGCAGCATTTGGTACGCTCCCCGTTATTGGTCAATGCATTGAATACAGCTGTTGTGACGTCATATTGTGGCTGTACAGGGCACTGATTAAGGCCCTTCTGGAATTCTGTTTTCAGTTCCAATCTCCCTGTTCTTGGAATAATGTTGAGAAACTTGAAAGGGTTCAGAAAACATTTGCAAGGATTTTGCCAGGGTTGGACGGTTTGAGCTTTTGGGAAAGGCTGAATAGGCTGGGACTATTTTCCCTGGAGAGTTGGAGGCTGAGAGGTGAGCTTATAAAATCATGAAGGGCATGGATAAGGTGAGCAGTCAGGGACTTTTTCCAAAGTTCGGTGGGTCCAGAACTAGAGGGTACAGGCTTAAGGTGAGAGGGAAAAGATTTAAAAGGGATCTAAGGGGCATCTTATTCATGTTGACGGCATTGCAAGTATGGAATGAACTGCCAGAGGAAGGGGTGGAGGATAGTACAATTACAGCATTTAAAAGGCATTTGATTGGGTACATGAAGAGGAAGGTTTTAGATGAATAAGGGTGAACCGCTGGCAAATGGGACTCCATTAATGCTCTCCGTTATTGGTCAATGCATTGAATACAGAAGCTGGGACATCATATTGTGGCTGGACAGGACGTTGATTAAGCCACTTCTGGAATTCTGTTTTCAGTTTGAATTTCCCTGTTCTGGGAAGGATGTTGTGAAACTTGAAAAGGTTTGGACAAGATTTACAAAAACGTTGCCCGGATTGGAGGATTTGGCCTACAGGGAGAGGCTGAATAGGCTAGGGCTATTTTCTCTGGTGAGTCAAAGACTGAGAGGTGACTTCAAGGAGATTTATAAAATCACGAGGGGTGTGAATAAGGTGAGCAGCCGGAGTCCTATTTCCTCAGGTTAGGTGGGTCCAAAACTAGAGCACCTGGTTTAAGTTGAGAGGGCATACATTTAAAAGGGATTTAAATGGCAATGGTTTCAAGCTGAGTGTGGTGTCTGTATGGGAGGGGCTACCAAATGATGTCGTGGAGGCTGAAAAATCACAACATTTAAAAGGCTTCCAATTGGGTACATGAATAGGAAGGGTTTTGATGGATGCAGGCCGATAACTGGTAAATGGGGATCCATTAGTTTAGGATTCCTCGTTGGCACGGACGAATTGGACAGAAGGTCTGTTTCTTTGATCTTAATAAATTAAGATGCATTCCTCTCTTTTGCAGAGAGCTAGCTGAAGCACACATAAGTATCCTTGGAGCTGAGAAGGTGAAGTAGTAATTTCGACCTGGTGCAGATTTGGTTCCAAGGTCTTGAATTTGCAGAGAGAGAGAGGAATAATTAACACTGTCACAATTTTTAGTAACTACTTTCAAGTAATTGGAAAATAATACAAGGTGAAAATATGAACACTCTTTTCCTCAGTAAGTTCTGAGCATTTGGAACAGTCTGAATGCCACAGATTCAACAGGTATTCTGAAACAGACTTGGAATTTTACTTTTTAAGGAAAGATTTGGGGGGATGTGGGCACATGGGAGGGGACTTAGGACAGACTTGCAGCACCTCCAAGGGGAGCGAGTACAGCCCCAATGGGATGAATAGCCCTCAGCCCCAGTGCTCTGTGATACTGCCCCATTCACTGTGAATGATGAAGCTCATCCAAGGGCAAAGTGAGGGAGGAGCCAACCACTCACCTCTCAATCGGTGGCGGCTTAATTAACGGCAGCTCCAGACCAATGGGAGGAGAGTCTATGTGGTCCTGCAGCCAATGGGAGTGAATGAGGGGTGTGGCCAGCACCACAACACATGTCCATGAGCTGTGCAGGTGCAGTGTCACTGGGTGGGGTTGGGAGAGACCGCAGAGACTGGAACAGAGGCTGTTGGACCTGTATTACAAACTCTCGGTAAATTAAAACCAGAAGAACTGAAGACGATGTAAATCAGAAACAATAATCAGAAGGCCCTGGAAAGGCTCAGCAGGTCTGGGAGCATCTGTGAAGAGAAATCAGAGTTAAAGTTTCAGACCCAGTGTCACTTCCTCAGGACAGATGTTACTGACAAAAAAAAGTCAGTTTATGTGCAGAAGTTAGTGTGGGGGGAAGATAAAAGGAGTAAAGGATTGGTGTGGATAGAGTGAGACGAACGGTTGTATAAAGGAGTGGATAACGATCTGGCTGGGGGAGGGTGACTTGCTGTTAATGGAGACTGTTCGTGGCTAACTATAGATAGTGTGTAATGGCAGGCTGTGAGAACAAGGCCTGGTGTGTGGGGTAGGCGGCTACGACATGAGGTTGTTAACTTATGGTTAGTCACTAACTGTCTCCATTGTAAGCTGTTGCCCACGTTTCTCATTCCACGATCGGAGCTGCCGAGGACACAAACCTTTGGAATATCCTCCCGAACCCCATCTGTCAGCCTTAAAGATGTATCTAAAAATCGTTCTATTTAATCAACGTTTCCATCATTCGTGAAGCACTTTCGGAGATTTGTCAATGTGAAAGGCTCCATACAATGCAGGTAGTTGTTGTTGTTGTCTGACATCAGGAGAAACAGGGATGAGCCCTCTCTCTCTCTCAAACCTGATGAACAGCAGCAAAAGCAGGAAGCACTGAGCATGCTCCAGCCGACAATGGGCCTCAGATTATTGATGTCAGCGCAGGACCATTAAGAGTTGGGGAACGGGGGCTCGAGGTGCTAGTTGGTCCTTCAACCAATCGGAGTGAATGAGGGCGGGACTATACTCAACCACGTGATAAACTTCACTGGCAGCACAGTGTTGTTGTGGCGAAGGCATTGGAAATGTGTGAAGGTGAAAGGCAGGAGAAAGGAAAGACATATTGATCAGGAAGAGGAGGAAATTTTCACGGTATGGGATGAGAGGTTTTACAGAACTTAGTGCACATTGTAAAACACAAATTTGAAAATCCCAAATGCTGCACCATTGTCCCTCCCTATAATGCATTTTGCACTCCCTGAAATATCAACTTGTGTTTCTCCCTCCACAGATACCAATGATCAGTGCCAAAGCCCCATTGCCTGTGGTGAAGGTGTACTTCCTTGTACAGCTGCAGTTCGTGGAGTGAAGGTGCTCCCACAATGTGTTTGGGTAAGAGCTGTTATCGATTATTCACTCAGCGACAGTGAAGAGTTGACATTGTGTGTGCAAATCAACAACAGTTTGTTTTTTTTTTTGTCATGTTTATAATTCCACAGAAATACTATTGAGAACTTCTGACATAAGGCCACAGATGAGGATATTAGGTCAGGTGATCAAAAGAATTGCCAAATAAGCAGGTTTTCAGGAATACCTTAAAGGAGGAAAGCAGGTCTGAGAGGGTTCGGGTGGGAATTCCAGACCGTGTTGCCTTGGCAACAGTAGAAACAGCGAGACAGGTGAAGCAATGAATGAACACATCGTTGGGAGTCGGAAAGAAAATAAGTTGTCGCGTTCTCACAGGTTGTGTGGTGCAGGGAGACAGGGATGTTCACAGCCAGGAGTTACATAAAGGATGAGAATTTTAAATTGTTGTTTGTTAATAGGAACTTTTGATGAATCAACAAGTTTTGGGACAAGTGAGCACTTGGGCAGTAGGGTTTTTAGATACTCTTGAGATTGCGTGTAAGTTGAATGTGGGAGGCTGGCCAGGAGTGTGTTTGGGTGATGAAGTCTGGAGATAACACGGGGATTGACGAGTATTTCAGTAAATGAGCTGAGACTATGGTAGAGTTGGGTGACGTCACTAATGCAGAAATAGTGCTTTTGGAGTTGGGCTGCTCCTCCTCCTCATCACTCCCCCTCACCAAATCACTGATATTGTTCCTTGTTCTATCCGTCTGTCTTTTCTGGTTATGTCCTTCTCTCCCATTCTGCTACAAACGAATATTTGACCCCACCGTTGTTGCAAAAACCTACTCCATCCTGACTCTCCCTTTCCTTTCTGAATTCCTTGTATTTGGTGTCACTTAAGGATTTTTCCTTGGTCCCTCCTCTTTCTCACCTACATACTGCCAGCAGGTGACATTGTCCAAAAGCATCGTGTTACGTTTCACATGTACACTGACAATGCCCAGCTCTCCCTCCCCATCATCCCTCTCCATTACTCAGTTATCAAACTGCTCATCACGCTCCCACTACGGGATTGGCTGCAATTTCCTGCAACGGAACATTGCAATGGTTAAACCCATTGCCTTCAGTTGTTGTTACAAATTACTTTCCCTTACTGCTGAGCCCCTCCCTCTCCCTGGGAACTGTCTGAGGCAGAACCACACTCTTGACAATATTGCTCTCATATCTGACCCCAAGGTGACCTTCTGATCAGACATCTACACAATCGCAAACACCAGGAATTCCAATCTCTGAAATGTTGCTTGTCTCCACCTCACCCCAGCTCCATTGCTACTGAAACCCCTGACCCGTGTCGGTGTTGCCTTAAACTTGACGAATCCAAAACAGAACACGTGATTCCGTGACTGATCCAGAATCTGGTTCCAGACTCCCTCATGATGGGAAACATCCTCCCAGTATTTACCCTGTCAAACTCCTTAAGAATCCTACATGGTACAATGAGATCCCCTCTCATTCATCCCAAATCCAGTGAGTCGAGTCCCAACTTCTTCAGCCTTTTCTTAAAAGATAATCCCTGCAAACCAGGGTTCATCCCAGATAATTTTCTGTGAAATGCCTCTGATGAAATGATGTATTTCCTTAAATAAAGGGACCAAAACTTCTGTCATTATTCCAGATGTGGTCTCACTCGCACTTTATAAAGTTATTCTCAGGTATATACTCCAAACAACTCCCTTTAAACTTGCACAGATGTTGTTGGAAATGCTCAGCAGGTCATGCAGCATCTGTGAAGAAAAATCAGTTAAAGTTTCGGGTCTGGTCACCCTTCCTCAGATACGTTAACTCTAATTTCTTTTCACAGATGCTGCTAGACCTGCTGAGCTTTTCCTGAAACTTTTGTTTCTTTTCCTGGTTTACAGCATCTTCAGTTGGTTCGGTTTTCATTCCCTTTAAACTTGCCATCTCTCTTCTAGAATTTGTCATTTCCACATTGAAAAAAGGATTCACATTTGTTTGGTCTCCCCTACTCTGGGGGAAAAATAAAGAAACCATGACTAGTCACCCTATCATTGCTCCTCATAATTTTATAAAGTTCAATAAAGCCACCTAAAGTGTCCAGTGCTGCAGGGAAATAGCCTCAGCCTATTCAGCCTCTCCCTATGGTTCAAATGTTCCAATACTGGCAACACCCTAGTAAAACTTTTCTGAACTCTTGCAAGTTTCCCAACAGCTTTCCTGTAATAGGGGGACTGGAAGTGCAAGCAGTCTGGGGATTCCAAAAGTGGCCGAGCCAATAAACTGTACAACTGAAACATGATCTCCGAACTCCTATCCTCAATGCACTGCCCAAAAACAGCTAACATACCGCACACCACCTTCACTGACCTGTCTACCTTCAACCACACTTTCAAGGAACTATCAACCCACACTGCACGGTCTGTTTGTCTGTCAACACTTCCCAGGAACTTGTCATTAAGAGGTTGAGTCCTATTCTGGGAACATCTTTCTGAAATCAGGGAGACCACAATTGAATGCAGTATTCTAAAACTGGCCTCACCAATGCTCTACTCAGCCACAACGTGACCTCCTAACCCCTATACTCAGTGACAGAATCCCCACAGTGTGGAAGCAGGCCTTTCGGCCCATGAGACCATACCAACCATCGGAACAGCATTCCACCCTAACTCTGTACCCTACCATTACTCAAAGCTAATCCAGCTAACCTGCATGTTTTTGGATTTGTGGGAGGAAATTAAGAGCACCCAGAGGAAGCCCACGCAGACACACAGGGAGAATGTGCAAACACCACAAGAGAGTGGAATCGAATCGAATCAGCACATTCCATTCAATGTTAGTGTCCCAAATGCCACCTTCAGCACCTGATCTCCCTGAAACTCTACTTTCCAAGAACTATGCAGTTGTTCTGAGCCCTTCAGAGGGAATTAAGGTGAGGAGGAGAAAACTGGAACAAGGTTGAGTTTTAGATCTATAAAATAACTCTCCATCATCCCCCTCTGTTCCCCCTGTCTCCCCCGCTATGTCCGCAGCCCCCGCCCGTCTCACCCCACTCTGTCCATCCCCCCTCTTTTGTCGGCCTGTTTCTCTCCCCCCCCCCCCCCATCGGCCTGTTCACCTGCCCTCCACCGCCCGTCCACCGTTTCTTTCCCCCTTTGTTGGTCGCCTCCCCATCCCCCCCCCCCCGGTCTGTTCCGCCTTTCTGTCAGCCGCCCACCCCACACTCCCGTTCCCCCTGTCTGTTCCCCTCCTCTCTAATCACACCTATTTGTCTATTTACCGTATCCATGCCCAGCCTGATTTAAAAAATCTCTTTCAGGTCACCATACAGCCTCTCAGCCTCTGACGCTTCAGGAAAACAGCCTATCCAACCCTGGCAACATGCTATAATTCTTTTCTGATCTCTTTAAAGTTTAAGAACATCCATCTGAAAGGAAGGAGAACAGAATTATATGGAATATTACTTCAGCAATTTTTGCAATGTCCTGTACAGCCGCAATATGACCTCCCAATCCCTCCACTCAATGCTCTGACCAATAAAGACAAGCAGACCAACTGCCGCCTTCACTAACCTATCTACTTGCTATTCTACTGTCGAGGAACTGTGAACCTGCACTCCAAGGACGCTTTGTTTAGCAGCACTCCCCAGGAACTTACTATTAACTGTATAAGTCCTGCTAAACTTTGCTTTTCCAAAATGCAGCAGCTCGCATTTTTCTAAACTGAACTCCTTATCTCATTCACCCATCAAATTCATGTCTTTACCTCTGGACTAGGAGGATCAGGTTCAGAGAAGAGTGACAGCATCTTTGAAGAGGCTGATTAGTAACCCTGTCCAAGCCACCAGGCCATGCTATCTTCCAGCTGTCCCTGCCTGAGCCTTCAAACAGAACCTTCCTGTAGTTTCTCTCCTGTCGGACTCTCCCATTGCTCAGTTTGTCCAGGATCCCCTCCTGCAGCTGCACTGCTCCTGTCCCTTACTGACCTGTCCATCCGCCAGTGTCCTCTGCATTCATTCATTGTTAACAATCCCATTGTCCCAGTCCTCCACCCCCGCCCCCTCCCGTCGATAGAGACGGCTCAGTGGTTAGCACTGCTGCCTCACAGCACCAGGTACCCGGGTTCGATTCCGGCGACGGCGACTGTCTGTGTGGAGTTTGCGCATTCTCCCCGTGTCTGAGCGGGTTTCCTCTCACAATCCAAAGATGTGCAGGGCAGGTGAATTGGCCATTCTAAATTGCCCATAGTATTAGTTACATTAGTTAGGGGGAATGGGTCTGTGTAAGTGACTGTTTGGAGGGTCAGCCTGGACTTGTTTGGCCGAAGGGCCTGTTTCCATACTATCGGGATTCTGATATATTGGGCAGCAGCTGCTGTCAATCACCCAGACTCCTGTATGATCGGGAGCACGTGCTGTAGGAGGGGAGACCAGTGCAAGGGTGCAGTGCGGGCCAATTGTGCGACTGTGTACAGCACAGGTCAGTGTCTGGGAAGGAGGTTGTGGGTGTAAGGGATTAATCTATTATTTGCAGCTTCATCCCTCTGGGAGCAAGACCCAGAGGAATGGCTCCCTTCTTGCTACTCTGACATGTGATCAGACTATCAGTGGTGCAGCGTTTTGCAGAAAGTTATCAGAACTCTTTTGTGAAGGTTCAGGGTTGTTATGGAAAGGGACAAGGATGGGTCTGCAATTAGAATTCTAATTTGGCTCATTTTAGTAAGATGGGTCTTGGCCAGAGTGTGCAGGAAGCAGTGTATGCAGGATGGTTCTCATCAGGAGTTAGGAAACTGAATTCGAAGAGAGAGTGTGTGAGAACTGGGTGTGGAGGAAAGGAGTGGGGGCGATTTGTTTGGATTTCAGTTCACAGAAGAGAGAAAATTGTGAGACTGAGGTTTAAAGCTTTGGAGGAACAAGGAAGCTCCAGTTTATTCTACAATTGTCTTATGAATTTCCATCCTGTATTAACAGTGGTAACTTGTGTGCTCTGTTGTATGGTACTGAAAGGGTGGATTTGCGGATGAGAAATACAAATTGACCTTCATGTTCAGATCTGGTGGCTACTTGAGCCGTGCCGATCTGAATATCATTGGCCTTTTCATCTGGAAGGAAAGGTGTGCATTCTGTCCGTGGGCAAATATTTCAAATCTCAGTGTGACTGCAAAAGTACTGAGACACAGCCAAGTCCATGTCAGCATGGTGAGTGTGGAGAGAGATTTCATTTGTTTTTGAAAGTCTGAAAAATCATGGCACGTTTCCCAGGAACAATTAAGCCACAACTTTGCTTTGTAGAAGGAGATGTCTTTAATTAACCATGCAACCAGAAAGACATAAGGATACCTGCACCATGGGAACCACTATGAAAACGGGATTGTTGTAAAGGAGTTCATTCTCGATCATGGATTGTAATCCATTGGCATTGTCACGTCGGTTCCAGCACCGTGGGGAAATACTTGAAATATGATGAATGTAATGTAGGTTTCAGTTATTAAACTGTAAAAAGTGCAGAACAATTTACAAGGATGTTGCCAGGGCTCAGGGGTCTGAGTTATAGGGAGAGGTTGGACAAGTGAGGATTTAATGTTTAGAACAGAGGAAACTGAGGGGGCTCTTTTTTAGAAGTGTATCAGACCATGAGAGGCATGGATAAGGTGAATGCACTCAGTCTTTTTCCCAGAAACTCAAGGATTGGACGGCTTGATTGGATCAGTTTAAGGTTAGAGGAGAAAGAATAAAAGGGAAGCTGAGGGGCAACTCTTTTACACAGAGGGTGGTATGTATACGGAATGAGCTGCCAGTGCAAGTGGTTCAGGCAGGAACACTCACAACAGGTAAAAGACATTTGGACAAATACATGGATAGCAAAGGGTCAGAAGCAAATGGGCCAAGTGCAGGGAAATGGGGTTAGTGTGGATGGACATTCTGTCGGCATGGGCCAGTTTGGGCCAAAGGGTCTGTCTCTGCTGGAGGCTACTGTGACTCTAAGTGCATTTGCTATTTCTCCCATTAACTGTGTTGGTATCCTGGGATGTATTCCATCAGGGCAATGAGACTTGTGTACCTTTAGCTCCATTAGCTTCCCAACTCTAACTCTTTCACGATAATGGTTGTTATCTAGGTCCTCACCTTCCTCAGTCTCCTTATCAATTACTGGCATGTTCTTCGTATCCTCCACTGTGAAGACTGACTGCTGTGTACTCATATTCCTGAACCCTGCTGGATAGGAATAACTGGGCACAGAACTCTGAGAGGTCTTCTTTGAGTCTTTATTGATGAGACATGGCAGTTACCTGGATAGTGTACATGCAGAACACCTCCAGGCAGCATCAGGTAACTCCCCGCCTGTCCGATGTGCCACTCCCATTCTTATACCTTTGTGGTTTGTGGTTTTGAATGGACGCTGTCTCTCAGTATTCTCTCCATGGCAACGGCAGTTAGAAAGTCGAGTTCAGCTCAGCACTTTGTGGTTAAACCACACACACCTCCCCCACGCTCCCGTGGCTCCCTCAAGTATCTGACAGGTGTGTCAGTTTCAGTGGGGTATCTGTCAGGATTCTCATGTGGAGGAGCCGGTTTTGGTGTGCGGTGAACAAACTTATAAATCACACAACACCAGGTTATACTCCAACAGGTTTATTTGGAAGAAAAAGCTTTTGGAGTGTGCTGTGATTTGTAACTTGATCAGGATTATCTCTATGGTAACAGTTAAGTGCTTCAAAAATTACAGAGGCCATATGTTCCCCACACAATAGGTTCCCCTCTCGCAGTGTAAACTGCTATTCTGGCCCTGGGGATAGCTACTCATCACTTTTCTCCCCCAATCCCATCTAGCTTTCTGTTGATCTTTAAAGTTTTTCTAATCTCCTTGGTCTTTGGCAATTTGTATGCATTTTATTTCAGTTTGATAGACTCTCTTATTTCCTGGGTAAAAGCAATGACTGCAGATGCTGGAAACCAGATTCTGGATCAATGGTGCTGGAAGAGCACAGCAGTTCAGGCAGCATCGAGGAGCTTCAGCAAAATCGACGTTTCGGGCAAAAGCCCTTCATCAGGAATCATGAAGGGCTTTTGCCTGAAACATCGATTTTGCTGAAGCTTCTCTTATTTCCTGAGCCACCCATGGCAGATTATTCCTTTTCCTACAGTCCTTCTTTTTCCCTGATATATACGTTTGCTGAGCCCTTCAAAAAATTGCTTTGATATTCCCCCACAGTCCGTCAACTTTCCCACCGTAAAGTCTTTGTTTCCAGTCTACATTAGCCAACTCCTGCCTCATCCTATTGTAGTCTCCTTTTGTTTAAGCACAGGATCTTGGGAGCGGATCTAATCTTCCAGCTTTCCATCAGTGTTCTAAGTTCAATCAGACTTATCAGAAGTCTTTTCTCAGATTACGAGGGGAGGCGATGTTTCCTGGCTGTTTTGGTTTTCATTGTCAGTGACCTTGGCTTTGTAATAAAGTACAGGATATATATTCACAACAGCGTACTCTGGACGCTGCAAATGTACGACGCAATCTAAAACCATAAATCACTGTCTCCCCTCAGTTTAAAATTTCAAAATCATTATCTCCTACACATTTCCTCACTATCTAAGCTTGGAACGCTAATCCACCTGACTATCTGTCATTTTCCGAAAATCTCCTTTGGTGAAGGTGGTGAATTTTGGATTCCACACCAACCCTATGATGAACATCCAATTCAGACCCACTCGTTCCCTGTAACATTGCATTTCCCATGGCTAATTCTCTAACCGGCACCTGCATGGACACTGTCAGCAATTTAGCATGGGAAATCCACCTAACCTGCGCATCTTTGGACTGTGTGAGGAAACTGGAGAACTGCATTAAACCATGCAAACATGGGGAGAATGTGTAAACTCCACACAGTCGCCTAAGATCCCTGACGCTGTGAGGCAGCAGTGCTAGCCGCTGAGCCACCTCTTCTTAAAGCCTACTGCGCCTTAATAACCTCCCTATGTCCCAATTGGCTGAATCTATGTTCCTTACGTCAGAAATCAGGTTGTCTAAGCGGATGTCTCAGTAAATCCAAGTGACAGCCCACATGTCCCATGTGTCTGAATGGGGATCCGATACACAACATCCTCCATCCCACACTTTTCATTCACGTTCCAGAGACAGGGCTCCAGTGCCTGCATGAGGACTGCAACTCCCAAATTCCGAGGCAGGGACAACACGTCTGTGGGGAAACCTGGCACTGCACAAGTACAGAATGTGGGTGAGTTTTGGAGCATGTGCTTTTGGGTAACTAGTGGAAAGTATTTCACACTGTGTTTATCTGGAGGAGGAACGTATTTGCTTGTAGTATTGATCTGTTGGAGGATCAAAGTGTCACCACACCTACATGGGACCAAGTTACATTCCCAACTTGTCATAACACTGGAATCAACCAATGAGAAACAAAGGATGTGACCCATTCTCCCAGACTGCAGCTTCCTGTTCTGTCCAGGATCTACCACCTCCCTTTCTGTTTCCTTTTTTTTCATTCTGCTGTTACATTATTGACTTGCAGCAACTGAGGGAAAGGAAGTGAACCCAGAAAGGGTGCAGAGTCTCACCAGGGACGGGAAGTGGTGGCATAGACCTGTTTATCAACAATTCCATGAGAATGGGGAGGGTGTACATTAGGGGGTAGTAGAGTCAGAATGGTGGGAGAGAGTAAGAGAGCTGGAGGGTTACAGCTTGGGGGAAGAAAGGGGAAAAAGATATTCCAGAGAAACTAGAATTGTCTGTTCTGAATTTCTAATCTGTACATATTCCTTTATACAGGGTGCGAGATGGTGAAGATTTGCAGACTGAAACCTCAAAATCATGTGCAGATCGTGATTAAGTTAAACAACATTTGAAGAACCAAAGATAGAGAATCACTCGGCCAAAATCCTGCAACACTCTCCCTCCCAGCATTGTCGGTCTATCTGCGCCAAATGGACTGCAAATGGGTCAAGACAGCAGCTCACTACCATCTTCTCAAGGGTAACTAGAGATGGGGTATAAATGCTGGCTGAGCCAGTGATGCCCATATCCTGGAAATGGGTTCTATCTCTAGTTGCTGAAACCCAGTTGATGTTACTGCAGGATGATAAGGAATGCTGAGTGCATCCTCCAGGAGGCAGCACCATCACATTAACCCTGCCTACACCCACACAGTAACATAGCAACGTCACTGGAACAAAAGGCAGTGAAACCAAAGGAGGACTTCGATATAGTTCTTCGAGGTAAAGTCATGAAAGGGGATTGGAGCACAGCAGGAACAGGAGACTGAGCTGGATGGTCAGCTGTTTCCCATTGAATGGTGGAGCAGGATTGAAAGGCTGAATGCTCTCCTCCTGCTGCTATCTCCCAGGTATGTATATAGTCATGGAGCCCGGGTAGGAAGGAGTAGGCAGGGATTCTCCAGGAGATTGCACTTCCACAACAGTTTTCAGTGAGGGATGGTTTGATGAATTTTATTTAACATTTATCTTTAACACAAGGTTTGTAAATTTTGGTTTTAAAATGTTGTAAAAGTTTTTTGCACAACAAATAAAATTAAAGAAAATAACGTAAACTTTCTGACTATAACAGTTTTAAAACTTTCAACCTTTGTAAAACAAAATCCTGTCTATTCCCGGATACTATCACTTTCCAGCTACTCAAACTCCAGGGAAATATTCCCTCCCTGTCTGAACCTTTGGTTTGATTTAACTGCTTTTCAGTTCTCGTTCTATGAGCTGTGAAGCGTTCTTTTTCCCCATTTCTCCGACCCAGAAATGTGATCACAGCAACCTTCCCACCATCAAAATCATCATTATGCCAGTTTGCTTTTGGTTAACATATAATCACCAGCAGTGCAAAAGTGAGAACCGCAGATGCTGGAAACCAGACCCTAGATTAGAGGGGTGCTGGAAAAGGGCTTTTGCCAAAACGTTGATTTTCCAGCTCCTCGGATCCTGTCTGACCTGCTGTGCTTTTCCAGCACCACTCTAATCTAGACACAATCACCAGCAGTACACCATCTGTGTAACCAATTGAATATTTCCAAACAAAGCCCATTATGGGCCAAGCAAACCATTATAAGTGACAGAGTGAGAAGGGACTAAATCAAAGCAGAGTTGTGCGGAGGGGGCAGCGGTGGAGATAAAGCACTGTATCCCCTGCGGTGCCCACCTCTATCTAAAGGCATCGAGAGTATTGATGCACACCACATGCTCCTTCTCTAAGGACACCCTGTTGTGTAGCCTTTATCCTCAATCATAGAATAAAATCCCTATAGTGTGGAAGGAGAGCATTGGCCCATCAAACCCCAGCGACCATCCGAAGAACATCACGCTCAGAGCACTCTATCACTGTAACACTGCGTTTCCCATGGCTGATCCACCTAGTCTGCACAATCCTGGATCCTGTGGACAATTTAGCACGACTGATCCACCTGACCTGTACATCTTTGGACTGAGGGAGGAAACCAGAGCACCTGGAGGGGACCCACACTATCATGGGGAGAATGTGGGAACTCCACACCGGCCGTTGGACAAGGCTGGACTCCGGCCGTTGGACAAGGCTGGACTCCAACCTTGTACCTAATGCTGTGAAGCAGCAGTGCTACAGTCACAATTTAAATCAAAACATATGATCCCTGTTTATTGTCACATTGCTGTTTGTGGAGACTTACTGCCCAGGGAGACATCCTCAGGTTCAGAAAGTGGCAAAATAAATTCAATCAACTCCAGCCCAGTTAATGTGGTTAACAACAACATCAATACTCCAACAGTGTCATCATGAACAAGGTCCTGTCCTGACTCTGTTGGACAGTAACATCAGAATCAGAGTCCAGCAGTCCACACGGAGCAGGGGGATGACCACTTCGCTGTGTGCACTCACTGGTCTCTCAGTCATGTTGAAGATGCAGCAAATCCCTTGTCAAACAGAGGGGTGAACAGCTCCTACCCAGTGTGAACTTGCTGGGGTCTCAGGGGATGGGATGAATCACTGAATCCCCTCTCCCACACTCAGCATCTGAATGGCCTCTCCCTCTGTGTGGGCTCATTGGCGACTCCGCAGGTGCTGCATTTGAGTGAATCTCCCCCTAAACTGGGGACAAGTGAATGATCTTTCCCCAGAGTGAGCTCGCTGGTGTTTAAGTAGGTCAGAGGACTGAGTGAATGCTTTCCCACACACTGAGAAGGTGAATGGCCTCTCCCCAGTGGGAATGCACTAATGTCTCCGCAGGTGAGAGATTTGAATGAATCCTTTCTCACACATGGAGCAGGTGAAGGGTCTAAATCCACTGTGCTATCTCTGGTGCCTCAGCAGATTGTAAGATCGAGTAAATCCCTTCCCATACATGGGGCAGGTGAATGGCCTCTCTGCAGTGTGACTGTGTTGGTGAGTGTCCCACTGGGAGGGTTAAGTGAATTCCTTATTCTAATTGAGCCCGTCCTCCTGTTTTCTCTCAGTTATTATTGACAATCTCACACCAGAACCTGTTCCAGAGAGTGTTCCAGAATAGGCAGAATGGTCAGCTGCAGCTGGTCACCTGACCGGTCACTGGTCCCGAAAGGTTCACTCTCCACAGATGCTGCCAGATCTGCTGAATTTTTGCAGCAATTTCTGTTTTTTTTTTCTGATTTCCCAGCACTTGCAGATGTTTAGTTTTCCAACACTCATCTTGTCTGTTGCAGAGGAGTTTATTGATGAAATTAGAGGGTTTTGAAAATTGTACGTTAGGTCACACATCAGCTATGATCATCATGAATGGCAGAGCAAAGTTGAGGGGCTGAATGGCATCCTCCTGTTCCAATGAAAGTTATCCATCGTCAGCTTGTGGTAACATTTCCCCTCACTGCTCACTTCACCTCCATGTCAAACACATTGTTACTGACTGAGCAAACCTCCTGTGTTTGAAATAAACTTGCTAATGTTCAGTGGCTCCCTCTCCTGCCACCCGGGTTTAACTCTCATCATGGAATGCTGTCTTGTATTACTGCGGGAATGCCCACAAGGACTAATCCTGGAGTCTGTATCCCCTGGGATCCACAATCACCGTTTATTTCCTTCTTCCTCTCTCATTCTGGCTATTGAACTCACGGTTTCAATCCTTTCTCCTGTCATGCTCTTCAACATGTCCATGTGGGTGGACGAGATGCAGCTGGGATTTAATGAAGGGAAGTGGGGATTAGGCGGAAGTACGAGGAGAGCTGACAGCAAAGATAGTTCTCATTGTACCGGCAGAGTTTCTCCGTGACCCAGTGAGTGGTGAGGCACCTGAGTTTGTGGGCGGAGACAGATTCAATCAGGGATTTGGTAAGACACTCAGACATTGACCTGTCCATCTGATAGTTAACTCAGACTGACTGAAAGAAAGATGCACATTTAGACAGCACCTTTGATGATCTGGGGCAATGAAACATGCTTCCAACACAATGATTTCAACCTCAAATCTCTGAAAACACAGACACAAAGCTTTCTACTTGTAACAGGTTGTCTCTGAGCCTCCTCTTTTCTTGAGAAAAGCGTTTTGAGCTGTTCAGCCTTTCCTGGTGATTATAACCGCTATGTTCCTGTAAGATTTGTGACTGAACCTTTATTTTCCTGTTCCTTGTGAGTGATGAAAGTAGCAGAAACATTTTCTGACCTGTGAGGGGCTTTGGTTGGAGTATATTTACAAATCCATTCCCACCCTCACATTCAGTGTGAAATTGATGTAAAACTGAAGGAAATGAGTGAGTGAGCACCCACAGAATCATATGTATGAGTTGAATGAACCTGGCATGAGGAAAACATGACAACAATCACAACTAGTTAGAATCACAGAATCCAGTGGGTGCAGAAAGAGTCTATTCGGCCCATCGAGTCTGCAATGACCTACTCACCCACCCTACCCCCATAATCCCACATTAATCATGGCTCGCCCAACCCACCTAAATTGCACACTGCAGGCCATGTTAGCATAGCCAATCCAGTAACGTTACACATCTGTGGGAGGGTCACAAATTACACCCAAATGCTGGGAATTGTGGATGAAGGCTCACAAATACTTGACTCTGACACAAATGCTCTGCTTTTCAAAATAAAATCTGGGGGATACTGCAACCGGAAAAATTTCTGATTATCTCCGGAGGAAAAGAATTCAAAACTCGCGCCATTGACCCGGGGGGGCGCAGTGAAAGTTACAGAGGTCTGGGAACCATCAGAAATGTAACAGGTTGTGAGCAAGGTGGGGGTGAGACAAGGACAAAAAGACAGTCTGTCACACGGGGGATGGCAGGAGAAATTAAATAGCAGAAATGGTAGTCCCTCAAGGCCACGGGGAATGGAGTTTGAGCTGGGAAAGAAACAAGGAAAGAAGGTGTGCAGCTGCCAAAGAAATATGTTAAAAAACAGATTATAAAAGCATAGAGGGCAGAGTTCAGTCTGAAATATTTACTCTCAATGGTGAGTACAAGAAGCTGTAAAGCCTGGGGAGTTCTATTACAGCCAACCCAGGATTGGCCAAGTGTGCTGTAACTTTCTGATAATTTTTTTTCTGACATTTGTAGTTCAAGTCTGATGACGATAGTAAGTTTTCAAATTGGATTGGAGTTTAATATTCTGGAGAAGTGTCAAATAAATCACATTGATCACATTCTGTAGATCTTAGTCCATAACCCTGCATGTTCCAGCATTTCAGTTACATCCATGTCCTGCTGGTTGGACAGGACATACAGGGAAAGTGACGATGGTGTCTAGGACATTGTAAGCTATAATTCTGTGCGTATGACTGTGTCAGCTTGTTGCTTGACTAGTCTGCGTTCCAGCTCACCCAATAAAATGTTGGCAGGGTGAGACACTACAGTTGGAGCTCCTCTGCTCGCCAGTTCCTTTCCTTTCTGCTTTTTTAAAAAAATATTTCTCTCTCACTCTCCCCTTTGCAGACTCTGACGCAAGTGTCTCAACCTTAAATCATGACAATTAAAAAAAACATGTCTCTACAAGAAAACCAATGGAGGAAAATATATAATTCTTGCATCAACTGCATTTTTAAACAAAAACAATCCTGTTCAATAAGCACTGTCTCATTTTTTCCTTCAATTCTATCAAGCGAGCTATTATATTTTGTCCCTCAGTTTACCGATCTTAATAAATATCCAATCAATTTCAGAGCAACATGCTGACAAAGTATTGAACCAATTTACCTGTTTAGGCTTTAGCATTAGTTATCAAGTCATTACCATTACAATAATTGCATAATAATTGGTCTGGGTAACAAGTATACTGAGGTTCACAATTTAATTTATTGACTGTTTGAAAAATGGTACGATATATCCTTTTTCAGGAATCTAAGAGTAATTGTTAAGGCATTTGCATGACAATAATTATAGTATACTTTAGTTTAGTCTTGCTAACAACTACAGTGAAGTTTATATTTGAATTTAATCCAATATTCCCGAGTACCTATACAGTAATATAAAAATCCATTTTATTTCCAATCAACACACCTACAAAAGAATCCATTATTTCTGATGCAACGCGCACTGTTAAAAATATGACTTTTCCTCGTTTGAATGATCTGTGTAATCCCAGCCTTATAAGTTTAGAAAAACCTAATTGCTTTCCCTGCAACAATTCCTGTTCATTTTTGCAGATAGCACAGTCAAATAGCAAGATGACAGTTATCATTATTCTTAAGTATGCTAATAGAATTTTGAAAATCTATTTGTTTCTAATATATAATAATTGTTCATTTCAGTCCATAGAATATAGAACAGTACAGCACAGTCAGGGCCCTTTGGCCACGATGTTGTTCCGACCTTTTATCCTACTCTAAGATCAAAGTAACCAACATGGCCTTCATTTACTATCATCCATGTGCCTACCTAAGAGTCGCTTAGATGTCCCTGATGGATCTGAATCTACTACCACCACTGGAAGTGCATTCCACACACTCACCACTATCGATAAAGAAACTGTCTCTGACATCTCCCCACAACTTCCCCCATTCATCTTAAAATTATGCCACTTTGTGGGGAAAAGTCTTTCATTGTCCACTCTAACTATGCCTCTCATCATCTTACACAAAGCTATCAAGTAAACTATCATCCTCTTTCACTGCAATGAACAAAGTCCCAGCTCTGTCAACCTTTATTCATAAGACATGCCTTCCAGTCCAGGCAACATATTGATAAATCTCATCTGCACCTTCTCTAAAGCTTTTGCATCCTATGTCTAATGAGGTTTAGATTACTTACAGTGTGGAAACAGGCCCTTCGGCCCAACAAGTCCACACCGACCCGCCGAAGCGCACCCACCCAAACCCATGCCCCTACATTTAACACTACGGGCAATTTATCATGGCCAATTCACCTGACCTGCACATTTTTGGACTGTGGGAGGAAACCCACGCAGACACGGGGAGAAGGTGCAAACTCCACACAGTCAGTCGCCTGAGGCGGGAATTGAACCCGGGTCTCTGGCGCTGTGAGGCAGCAGTGCTAACCACTGTGCCACCGTGCCGCCCACAAGGTGATCAGAACAGAGCACAATATTCCAAGTGTAGTCTCATCAGGGATCCATCGAGCTGCAGCATAACCTCGTGGCTATTAAACTCAATCTCCCCGCTAATGAAAGCCAACACACTATGCACCATCTTAATAACCCTATCACATTGGATGTCAGCTATGAGGGATGTATGGGCGTGCACCCCACGATCCCTCTGTTCCTCCATATTGTCAAGAATCCTGCATTTAATCTGAAAATATGCATTCAAATTTGATATTCCAAAATGAATAACTTCACAAATCATAAAGAGCAGAGTTCCCAGAACTAATCCCTTCAGAACACAATTGGTCACCGTGCTCCAAGCTGAAAACTATCCATTTAATCTCACCCTGTCTTCTATGGGTCAGCCAATTTATTATCTAACCAGGGGGGTTTCCCTATGTCCCATGCCTCATTACTTTCTAAATGAGCCTACCATGGGGAACAATATCAAACACCTTGCTAAAGTCCTTATACACCACATCCACTACTCTGTCCTCACCAATGTGTTTGCCACAACCTCAAATAATTCAATGAGGCTTGTGAGGCATAACCTGCCGCTCACAAAGCCATGCTGACCATTTCTAATCAATCTATGCTTTTCCAAATAATCATAAATCCTGTCTCTCAGAATTCTCTCCAAACATTTGCCCACAATTGATGTAAGACTGACTCATCAATGATTCCCAGGATTATCTCAATTGCCTTTCTTGAATAAGGGAATAACGTTTGCCACTCTCCAATCATCTGGTATGACTCCAGTGGACAGTGAGGATGCAAAGATCATTGCCAAAACACAGTAATCACTTGCCTCCCTTCTCATAACAACCTAAGTTATATCCTTTCTGGCCCAGGGGACTTATCTATCCCCATGATTTTTAAATATTTTCAGCACATTCTCCGCCTTAGCATCAACCTGTTCGACCATATCAGCCTGTTTCATGTTGTCCTCACAAGGAACGAGGTCCCACTCACTAGTGAATACTGAAGCAAAGTACTTATTAAGGACCTCCCCTACCTCCTCTGACTCCTGGAACAAGTTTGCTTCACTATAAGGTGTATAAATGTGGAATTATGTCTCAGCACTGAATTAATGTAAAGAGATTGCAGTGTACAATCACTCGATTACTTTGAATATTGAACTGTATTTTAACTGAGAAAACACAGTTGAATTAATTTGATTACATTTCACTTCATGCTAACATTTATTGTATTTTGAACCACAATAAGAGTTTCCTTTTTCCATATATGAAACTTACTTAAATTAATCACACGTTTATGTGAAGAAAATAGAATTAACATGTGCTTGTTCCTTCCTTTATCAGTGACTGTTCATTTTGAAATTGTGGAAGTTGTACATTGTTGAAAGGAAGGGAACTTGTCTTCGGCTGAATATTCACATTGAATGACTGATGCATTTTTAAAATTAAAGTACAATGATCACGCAGAGTTGTCAATGTGTCTATGAAAGAATTGTCATGAGATTCCTCTTCATTTAAGACTATCATTCATTTATTCTATTGTTATTGTAAAATATTGTTTAATTTCCAGTCCATTACACACAGAAAGTACCTAATTAATTCCCATTCGAATTACTACAATAAACAGCTGATTAGTTTTCATTTGTGTAACCACTTTAAACATAATATTGCAGTCCTGCCGTCCTGAGTGGGAAAATTATGAAAGGAGCCGTGGAGCTGTGGCATTGTCTCTATTACTCGACCCGAGGAAAGGTTTCAAATCACACCTTCACCAGAAATATATCAAGAGCTATCTGAATGGTGATTAGAGAGTACCTAAGCACAGACTGAGTTGCTTTTCAATCCAACATTAGGTCTGCTTTTATCTATTATATCAATAATCACAAAATCTGATACTTACTTGTGTCAGGGTACCAAGAAATATGTGTTGGAAAATTCGCTTTAGCCACTTTGCTTTCACAAAAGACTTACATCTGTCCCTGTTTTCTCTAACTGAAATAAATCTGAAGAGGATTTTCACTTTTACGAAAAAAGGGGAGGTGTTTCCCATATAAATTAATGCTTCTTCGATCTACGCCTTTTCAGTTTATGTAAGGTTTCATAATAACGCTCTATTTTCGGATAGTGGGGATACCTGTATCTAATTCTGTTGCTTATAGGTTCCTGGAGAATATTTGAAAATGTTGCAGAATTAAAGATTACGATGTCTAAGTAATGAGATTGATCTTTTTTTGTTGCAAAGGGGCAAGTCCAAAAAATTGAAACACATTAAACATTATTCTCTCGTGCTATAAATTGGAAATAAAGTTGATATCTTCTTCAGTAAACTAACAAATGCTACCCCTATTACTTGTCAGTCAGCTGATTACCTACTTTGTCACCAAATGTTGTGATTCATCTAAATATTCCTCTGTCCTTTGATCAAAGTGAATATGTAATTGTTGTTCAGTTTATGAATTGTCAGAAACTTGTTTTTATTTTTCCATTCACCTGTTTATTTTGACCGTAAGATTGAAATGCTTTGAAAATATTGGAGTTTGTTCATTTAAAAATAAGGTTTGCACAACTCTCATAAATCTCACTTCTTGTACTATGATTCAAGAATGTTTTCTGGTGGAATTCTAGTAAATACCAAACATTTGTTGGCTCCAAATAAGGTCTTTAACACCCAGTTATCAATCTGTTATTAATGTTTCAGCTGTTACATTGACATTGATTAGGTACTCATTCAGAGAGATCAACTGACAATTATAAACTATTTACAGGATTATTGAATTGAGAAAAAGATATAGACATGGAAACATTTTTTAGAAGGAATTGCTTTTTCATTCAAATGTGTGGGTTGTTCAAGAATTCTATATCGCCTTCCATTGGTTTTCTTGTCGCGAATGTAAATGTATAATTCATGTGAATTTTAATGTGTTCTTTATTTAGAAATTTGTATCAGATTTAAGAAGAAAAAGAGGAGCAATTAACATGAAAACTTCAATGAATAGAAAGCACAATAAATTAAATTGACAGAGGTAATTTCTGGTATTGTCTCTGAATATTCAGTCAAATATTTCTAATGGCAAGAGCCGGTAAAGCACAGCAGGTCAGGCAGCATTCGAGGAGAAGCAGAATTGACGTTTTGGGCATAAGCCCTTCATCAGGAATCTTTTCGATACTCCTGCTCTTTGAATGTGCCTGCACTTCTCCAACACCACAGCTTTCCTCACTTTCTCCAAATATGCTTAATGAACGTGAACTGAAAATATTAGGAACAGCAGTTGAACAAGACCAAATAAACACATTTTTTGCAATATTTATAGTGAAAACTTGTTTGAGAACGTGCAACAAATAAGATCGAACAACATCTCTTGCCGTTAGAACCCTTGGCCCTTCATAATAAAGAATAACCATGCTTTGAACAGCCAGCGTGGTGTATAACGACTGAACTGAAGTACCAGAGGACAACGATTGCATTTATTGAAGGGAATGATAACCAGATCCTTACTGTGATAGTGGTGATTGATCTCAGAAACAACAAAATTTTACTGTGATTATTCCACTGAACAGTAATTAGATGGTCATGAAGATCTTTGTGTGGCTTTATGTGCAGTGTTTTGTTTGAACATTGATTTCAGTAGAATTGAGATATTTTACAAGATTGACAATTGACAGTTAAAGATAAGTTTTAAAGGCAACATTAAAAGAAATTGTCAGTTATGTTTAGCGAAACACAATTCTACGTTTATGGAATCACTACTGTATGGAAACAGGCCCTTTGGCCCAACAAGTCTACACTGACGTTCCAAAGAATAATCCACTCAGCACCATTCTGCTCTCAGATTACTGGACATTTACCCCTGACTAATGCACATAACCTACACATCCCTGAACAGAACGTGCAGCTTAGCATGGCCAATGTACCTAACCTGCACATTTTTGGATTGTGGGAGAAAACCAGAACATGCAAACTCCACACAAACATGTGGCCGAGGATGGAATCAAACCCAAGTGCATAACACTGTAAGACACGAGTGCTAACCACTGATCCTCTGTTCTTAATGCCCAACCGCATATTCAAGAGGTCTATGTAGCTGTTCATTGGTTCTCTTGTCAGATACTAATTTATAATTCATATCGCTTTTATTGTGCCCGGAATTTTGAGATTTGTCTCAAAGTTATGAAGAAAACGAGGAGCAATTAATATGAGAACTTGAGAGAATAGAAAACACAGTAAATTTAAATTACAGACTGTGAGAAACAAAGCTCACTCACTTCAATAATTTCAGCTCAAGACAAGATCTGAAGCAATCAGTTTGTTTATTAGACGCTTGCAAGCGTGGTGCCTGGAGTAAGGCACACAGAGTTTAGCAAATACATACCTTATATAGGACTCACTACTCCAAACCCCGTGCCCATTACTATTGTTTCTCGCTTGCCTTATCCGGCCTTGCACATAATAACGTACAAGTTTTACTTGGTCATTTCACCACATCCTGCTGTGGTCCATTGTTAGGTATATCCTCCATCACTATTATCTAAATCCCCCACTTGTGACATTTCCTCCCTTTCCCCAACCATATTGATCCTTATGACCTTTTAATTGGGGTTTGTTTTTGTGTTTTTGCAAAAGTGGGAAACAGATGTTTATAACTACTGCTTGTACAAACATATCTGGCTTAACCTACATCCTCACAACACCTTATCTCCTTGTCTGTAACATCTACCATTGCTTGCAGGCACTTTTCATTCTTGTATGCACATTTTAGCTAATACAAAAACAATTATATATTTCCTTCACATAGTTTTCATTCTTGTTGACTCAGCTCAGCAATTATACACTGGTGTGAGTGCATAAACCTTGCATAAATAATTATGATTGCAGAAGTGACACTACTTTACCTATATCCCAAAATTTCCCCCTTTTTCTTTAATTACCATTTGTTATCTTCTGCATTTTTCTTTTAAGCATTGCCCCCAAACTTCGCAAGCATCATTCTGGAGATTTAATCCATCTTGGTCTCACTCATCCCCTCATTATTTAATCGACAAAGTTCCTCTGCCTGATTCCATTTTAGGGGTATCTGTTTTACTAAGGCTGTCTGAATCAGTTTTTGGGTGAGTCCTCGTATATAGGGCATGATACAGCAGCCAATGGCTACCAATACCCCGGCTACTACTATCAGGGAAGTAAGGATGGAAACCACCACCCCCTTCCATTTTCCAAACCATGATTCACGCCATCCCGTGAGAGATGTGTCTACTCCTGAATTCTCAGCCAGTTCCTCTGCTAAGGTAGTCAATCCCCTTAAGGCCCGAGTAATTGAACCATCAGGTGCAGTGTTATTAGGAATAATGGTACAAAAGCTTCCTCCTCACATCACACACACACTTGTTCCGCTAAAATCATATCAAGGCCATTCTGTTTTCCCATGCCATCCTACTTGTCGCATCAAGCTGTTCTGATATTCCTTTAACCGCATGTCTTGTATAATTTATAAATCGCTGTTGATCATAGAAAATGTAATTTATCCAATGTACATTTTTATTAATTGTTGCCTACCAAAAGAGAGCTGACTCAAAGCCTGCTGCAATCTGGTTACGAGCCTTGAACTCATCAGGTACCCTCCTAGGGACTCCTACAGAATCGAGATAAATCCTGTCATCGAATGAAGTGCCTAACAGTGATCTCTTATCCCTTCCCTTTTTCCCTACTATCTTTTCCTTCTCAAATGCCAGGGTAAATGGAATTACCAATTGTACAATTGCACATATCCCTCTCCAATCCGGTGGTAGGGTGGATCTCAATATTTTGCCTCCACAGTACCACCACAGATCCGCTCGGGGAACCTTTGGTGCTGAATAGTTCCCTCCCTTCTCCGTTTCGGTAACATTCTTAATCTCTGAACATACTTTCAGCTCCACCAAATCTCTAGACTGACTTGTATCTCGTCTCTGCACACACGTCGTGTGATTTCCGACTGCAGCTGGAAAAGTAGGGGGTCTTTTGAATCGTTCTTCTCCAAGGGAGCGAACATCAGAGACAGGGAGGTACAATTCCTATCATTCCATGCAGTCTTATCCTGTTACAGGGCTATTATACATTTCAAGCCCTTCCTGTCTCGCTTACACCCGAGCGGAAAGGGAACCACCTGGGTCACTGGCCGACCGGAGGCACATGCGTAGCAATTGCTCTTGTTCAGACTGTTTACAGTATACTTTACCCTTTCAACCCAGGCGTTTGCATCCCCATACCCAGTTTCTATTTCGATAGTCTGTTTCAAGTCCTTTATCTCTATAAGTTTTACTAGTTCAGGATCATCGGGAGGGGTGAAAGGTTGTACCTTATTATCCAATAGTTCTGAAGAAGGGCTTATGCCCGATTCCTGAAGAAGGACTTATGCCCGAAACGTCGATTCTCCTGTTCCTTGGATGCTGCCTGACCTGCTGCGCTTTTCCAGCAACACATTTTCAGCTCAATATCCAATAGTTCTGCCCGTTTTCCCTGTCCTACACTGATTTGAAAACAACAGCCCTAGAAATCCTTCCCGTTTGCTTACATTTCTGTCCCAAATGTTTCATCTAATTGTATCTCATAGGTGCCCCACTCCCACCCCGAGAATTGCTTTGTGCCATGTGGTTTTCTTTATCATTAGGTATATTGGGTTAAGCTCTTTATCGGGACAATCGAGAGGTGATCAGAAGGTGGCCCTGTGTATTGTGACAAGACTATTATACCAAGTACCATCCCCAAAGGACTTAAGATGTATCTCTGAGCTGCGGTACTGTCTCTGATTATCTACATCCCCACAATTTACTAAGCTACATGCATCAGGTCTATTACTTGCGGATTATCAGACTCAGAGACCGTTAATAACACATATGAAAATAATATTTGACAAAATCCCAATACTAAGAGAGCTAGCATCATAACTCTAAGCATCCCCAACATTCTAAAAATTGTGCTGAAGCACAAAAAAACTTAATACACAATCCTACAGAAATAATCCCGCGCTCGCGTCGCCACTGTATAATCAGTTACTCTAAGTCTCTTCAGCCTGAGTTTCAGCGCGTCTTGCGTTCATTCAGCTGTCCAGACTTCTTCCTCAACTGGAGATTTCACTGGCCCGAGTGTAGTGAGTCCAATCTTTCTCCGCTGTCCTTATTGTCGTTTCGGTAATCAAAGGATCCTGATACAGCCCTTCCCAGTCCGGCTGCAATTTAGTCTCTGTCCATGATTTTGCCACGACCCAATCTCCTGGCCACATGGGATGAACGGTGAATTCAAGGGGCGGAGTCTGTGCCAATAAACTCTGTTTCCTGAGGAGAGACAAAGAGGCGGACAAGCCCAGTATATATTTATTTAGAACAAGTCTTTAGTTTCGGGAATTGTCAATTCTCCGTTCGTTCCCAGGTAAGGTAATCCAAATAAGATTTCATAGGGGATAGTCCCAAATCTTTCCTTGGGTCTGTTCGTACTCGCAAGAGAGCTATAGGTAAACATTTGGTCCAAGGGAGTCTGGTTTCTATTATCAATTTAGAGAGCTGTCGTTTGAGTGTTTGGTTCATTCTCTCAACCCTTCCTGATGATGTTGAGTTCCATGGAGCATGGAACTCCCAGGAAATTCCCAACCTTTTCATTATCTCCTGTAACACTTTAGAGGCAAAATGAGTTCCTTGGTCGGATTCTATACCGTTCACTGGCCCATATCGGGGAATTATGTGCTCTAATATTGTTTCAGACACCACACTCGCAGTGGCGGTAGCTAGGGGGTATTCCTCAACCCAACCAGATAGTTGATCTACTATGACCAGCATATATTTTAGTCTTCCTACTCTGGGTAGTTCAGTATAGTCTACTTGTATACTCTGGAAGTGTCTGAATCCTGGGTCTCTTCCTCCCGGGGTCTATTTTCTCAAGACTTTCTTATTTACCTTTCTGCATATTATACATTCCTCACATATTTGTTTAGCAATTGTATATATTCCTTTACATCCGTATTCCCTAAGAACTAAAAGATACGTTGCTTGTACTCCCCAATGGCTGACTTGATGTAGGACAGCCATAATTTCTCGCATCATTATTTTGCTGAACATTTCCCGTCCATCAGGTAACATCCATTGCCCGTCTGCTGTTTTTTGCAGCCCCAAAATCTTTCAATTATTTTTCTTCTCATTCAGTAAATATAGGAGCTTCCGGGGATCAGGGACAATAGGTATTAGGGAATGAATCAGCACCCCTTGTGGGTTCTGGGCGGCTTCGCTAGCCACTTCATCGGCTGATCTATTCCCCCTAATTTCTGGTTCATTTCCTTTCTGATGACCATTTACATGCATTACCGCTATTTCTCGGCGGGGGGGGGGGGGGGGGAGTAATAGGGACTCCAAGATCCGTTTAATCAACTCCTCATTTGCTAATACCTTCCCCCGGCTATTGATCTGTCCTCTTTCCTGCCATATCTTTCCAAATGTGTGCACAACACCAAATGCATATTTAGAGTCACTGTATGCTGCTCCCTCTTTATTTTCTAATGCCCTAAGGGCGCTTTCCAATGCATAGAGTTCGCAGGTCTGAGCTGACCACCCATTTGGCAACCTTCCTGCCTCCACCACACTACCGTTTGTCCCGTCTACGACTGCATACCCATTATGTCTTTTCCCTTCTGTCACCCGGGATGATCCATCTCTCAAAAGTCAGGCTCCTACATGAAGTGGAACATCTCTCAGGTCCATGCAGACCTTAGTTTGGTATTCTATAATGTCAAGGCAGTCGTGCTCTGGATTCTGAGGAGATTCTCCTTCCCCTTTCCAAAGAAAGGCAGCTGGATTTAAACAATTGTCCGTGACCAACACTAAATCATCCTTGTGTATTAATATTGCCTCATATTTCAGAACCCGCGAATCTGTCAACCATCGCCCAGCTTTTTGGTTTAGGATCATTCTCACTTGGTGTGGGGTGCTTACTATTAGGACTCCCCCAAATGTAAGCTTGCTGCTTTCCTCCACCAACAATGCAGTGGCAGCCACAGCCTGCACACACTCAGGCCACCTCCGGGATATTGGATCCAATAGCCTCGAAAGATATGCTACTGGCTGTCTCATTCCTCCCCACCTCTGGATTAATACTCCCAAAGCCGCTCCCTTATCTACGGTAGCAAAGAGATGGTAAGGTTTATCTCGAGAAGGTAAGGTTAACATGGGGGCATGGATTAGATCACTTTTGAATTCTTAAATACTTCATTTTCCTCTTCTTCCCAACTCAGACACTTTGGTTCCTCCTGTAATAGTTTGAGATATAATTTATTCCTCTTTTGAGCATAAGAATCAATCCACAATCTGCAATATCTCGTTAAACCCAAAAAATTACGTAATTCCCGTTTGGTCCTGAGCAGTGGAATCCCCACTATTCCCTTTAACCGTTCCAGGCTTATCTTTCGTTTTCCCTCACTAACTAAATGTCTCAAGTATTTCACTTCTCGCTCCACATATTGTATTTGGTTTTTAGATACTCGCAGTCCTTGCTGGCCCAAAAATTCAATAATTTGTTAGTGGCTTCTACTACTCTTTCTCTTCTTATTCCTGATACTAAGAGGTCGTCTACATACTGCAACAGGGTAGTCCCCTTGGGGCTGCTAAATTTCTCCAATATTTGTTCTAGCATCTGTACAAATAAATTCGGGGATTGCGTAAACACCTGGGGGAGCGCGGTCCACCGGTATTGCTGTTTCCGTTCTGTCTTGGGATCTTCCCATTCAAAGGCAAAGAATTCCTACTTCCCTCCGCCAAGGGACCAGCCCAAAAGGCATCCTTTAAATCTATCACAGTAAACCATTTGTGGTCATGAGGAATCTTGCTTAATAACGTATTTGGCACCACTGGGTGCCTGATCTGTACTATTCGATTCAATGTTCTCAAATCCTGCACCAATCGATAAGTTCCATCAGATTTCCGTACTGGTAGAATTAGGATATTATAAGGAGACATACATGGCTCCAACAGTCAATCTCTAGCCCCTCAATTACTGGCTGCAGTCCTCGTTTACCTTCTATGGAAATGGGATATTGTCGCTCATAAACAACGTCCCCTTTCCTTTTTAAACTTATTTCTAGGGGACGGATCTGTATTTTTCCACGATTCCCTTCTCTAGCCCATATATTAGAGTCTACCTCTCTCTCCACATCTTCTGTCAACATTGCCATTTGTACAACTAATTCTTTTTCCTGAATTCAAATCTCCAGTCCTAAGAGGGTAATTAAAACTCTGCCTAGTTAGTTACTTCCTATATCAGGGATATACAACAGTTCCCCTGTGACTGTATACTTCAGACCTTCTATCATCATAGGTTCAAATACTGGAACAGGAAATCCTTCCCCTTTTACCCCGGAAACAGTAATTGACCATGTTGACATTCCTACTGTCTTTGGTTTAAAATTCAGTGATGACCGTGCTGCCCCCGTATCTTCTATGAAGACTACCTCTTCCCCACAGGGTCCCACTTTCAAGTTTATCAACAGTTCCTCGTGGCTCCCCGGGGGCACGAACCCCTGACAACCCTATTCTTCATCAAAATTCATAAGCGGAATTGTCGTTTCTACCCTTTGTAGATCAGGACACTCCCGCTTAAAATGCCCGAGTTTCTGCAATAACATCATTCTGCCTGTGGAGACTTCCATCTCTGCCCCTGTCGCTCGAACCCTCTATCAAATGCTCCCCCTTGTCTTCTCCCTCTCCCTCTCCCTCTCTGTCCTACATGCTGCCACCCGCTGCTCCGGTTGCTCACTATTGGTTCCATTCTTTTCTTAACTACATCATCAATCGTGGCTACCATCATTTTTGCCTTCTTTTTTTGTCTCTCATCCTCTCTCTTTGCAAACACTTTCTGTGCCTCTCTTAACAATTCATCTAATGGTGTTTCACTCCTCCCTTCTATCTTCAGTATCTTTCTCTGTGTCTGGCCATGCATTTGTCACAAAATATATTTTCAAAAGACCCTGTGCCACTGGGTCCTCAGGGTTCATTCCAGAATATTTCCGCATTGAGTCTCTTAATCTTTGCAAGAAAGCTGGGGGTGTCTCATCTTTCTCCTCTTTAACTTCAAAGGCTTTAGTCAAATTCTGCGACTTCGGAACTGCCTCTCTTATTCCTTTTAGAATCAGGTCTTTCAATTCCATCATTTCTTCCCTATGCTCCGGGTTTTGATTTTACCACTGTGTGTCTCTGAGGGGAACCTCCGTCTCTCCCTGTCCAGTATCCCCATTCCCAATGGGAAGTTCCCTGTCCCATATTTTAATGGCTGCTCCTGATATAAGTCCCCTTTCTTCCCCAGTAAATAGTACATTCAAAATAGACATTAACTCAGCCCACGTATACAGACTGGGACCCAGGAATTGATCAATTTGATCAGACAGCCCTACCAGATCCTCAACCAGGACCTTCATCTCCTTTTTAAATGTTCTGACCTCCCCACTG
Source organism: Chiloscyllium plagiosum (assembly GCF_037043375.1). NCBI lineage: Eukaryota > Metazoa > Chordata > Chondrichthyes > Orectolobiformes > Hemiscylliidae > Chiloscyllium > Chiloscyllium plagiosum. The sequence continues at coordinate 104,649,348 of NW_028270151.1, read as the reverse complement.
GTGAGGGGGACACTTACAAACCCAATCTCTTTGTCTCCTATTGGTACCTCGCGAAGGGGATAAGTCTTTATATTCTTCCCCTTTTTTGTTTTTGTTTTTCCCCCTTAGGCTTTCGTTTAGTTACTCCAAAGGCCTCCTCTACATCTACTTGATCTTCCCTTCCTTTTGTTGCGGATTGAGGGTCGGGAACAACAACATCCCCGCCCACCGCCCCTTCGTTCTCCTCTTGTGGGTCATCCGTTCCCTGTCCCTGTCTGTCTATCTCTCCACCTCCCCCATTTTCACCTAATCTGATTTTATGGTACGGGGGGCGGGAGTGCAAACAGGCAAAAGGATCCCAGGGACGGGGGGGAGGGGCAGAGGGGGAATCATTTGTCTTTACTACCATCATTCCCAAACTTCCCTTCCAACAGGATGCATAGTCCGCCTCTTTTTCACTAAAAGTTTGTTTTTTATTCACATGCAAATCTAAATATTGACATACCCAATCCTCATCCGAATCATACTTTTGCCAGAAGACAGCTGGATGAAGGATTGGTTCTTTGGTCCATACCAAACAACAATATTTAATCATTTTCTTTTTATCTTTTTCCCTTGTACAAGTGTTACTTGTCCATTCCCTCAACATCCTCCCCAACGGACTTTCAGGAGGAATGTTACCAGGGACTTTTTCTTTCTTTACTCCGTGACAGTTCGACTTACTCTGCCTACCCCCCCCCCCCCCCCCCCCCCCCTCCATTTCTCGGGGCCCTCACCAGTCCCTCAGCGATTAAATATCCCTTTTCCCGGCCACCAAGTTAATACATAAATGTCAGTTTTCTGACGTTGGTCTGTGCACAGAGTTGGCTGGCCCCTTTTTTTCTATACTTTTTATTGACCTTCTTTCACTGTCTGATTCAGATGTCTCTGTTGTGGGATTGGTACCAGTCTCTCAAGGAGCGGACAAAACCGGGACAAGAAACCACTCCTCAATTGTGAATGGGAGGCATCTTCCCAGTGTCCAGGGCCAGCCACTTCCCCCGGCGATGGAAGAATATCCCGGACGATCCCCCAATTGTATGAAACTAAGCCCACTCACTTCAATAATTTCAGTGCGAGATAAGATCTGAAGCAATCAGTATGTTTATTACACGCTTGCAAGCGTGGTTCCTGAAATCGACTCGCAGAGGTTAGCAAGTACATAGGATTCACTACTCCAAACCCGGTGCCCATTACTATTGTTTCTCTTTTGCCTTATCCGGCCTTGGGCAAACAAAGTACAGGTTTGACTTGGCCTTTTCACCACATCTTGGCTGTAGTCAACTGTTAGGTATGTCCTCCTTCACTGCGATCCATTTCCCCCACTTGTGACATTTCCTCCCTTTCCCCAACCATATTGAACCTTACTACCTTTTAATTGGGGTTTGTTTTTTTTTATTTTTGCAGAAATGGGAAACAAATGCTTATAACTACTGCTTGTATAAGCATTTCTAGCTTAACCGACATCCTCACAGCACCTTATCTATTTGTCTGTATCATCTACCATTGTCTGCAGACACCTTTCATTCTTGTATGCACATTTTAGCTAATATGAAAACAATTATATATTTCCTTCACATTCTTGTTGACTCAGCTCTTGGTTGAAACAATTGGACACTGGTGTGAGTTCATTTACCTTGCATAAGTAATTATGACTGCAGAAGTAACACAACTTCACCTGTGACCCACAGTTGGTAGTGCAGTGAACAAAGAAGAATAAAGAATACAGAAAATGTGCAGCCCAGGAACAGGCCCTTTGGACAGCCGAGTCTGAGCCGATCCAAATCAACTATCTAAACATGTCGCCCAATTTCTAAGCATCCGTATCCCTCTGCTTCTCACTTACTCATGCTTCGGTCCAGGCGCACCTGAAATGAATCTACCATGCCTGCCTCTACTACCTCTGCTGGCAACGCATTCCAGCACCTACCACCCTCTGTGTAAAATACTTTCCATGTCTATCTCCCTTAAACGTTTCACCTCTCTCATTGAACGCGTGATCTCTCATTATTGAATCCCTCATCTTGGGAAAAAGCTTATCTCTATCCACCCTGTCTGTACCCTTCATGATATTGTAGACCTCAATCAGGTCCCCTCAATCTCGTTTTTTCTAATGAAAGCAGAAGTAACCTACTCAACCTCTCTTCAGAGCTTGCATCTTCCATACCAGGCAGCATCTGCGTAAACCTTCTCCGCATTCTCTCCTAAACGTACACATAATTTTGATAATTTGGCGATCAGAACTGTGCAGAGTATTCTAAACGCGGCCGAAACAAACTCTTGTACAATTTTAGCAGGGCTTGCCTGCTCTTATACTCAATGCCCTATCCGGTGAAGGCAGGTATGCCATATGCCTTCTTGACCACTCTATCCACCTGTGCAGTCAACTGCAGGGTACAAAGGACCTGAACTCCCAGATCTCTCTTCTCATAAAGTTTACCCAAGGCTGTTCCGTTTACTGTATACTTGGCTCTGGAATTAGACTTCCCCAAATCATCACCACACATTTGCTTGAATGGAACACCATTTGCCACTTCTCCGCTCAACTCTTCTGTCTACCTATATTCCACTTCATTCTTTGACAGACCCCTATGTTTTCTGGCTACTCCACCAATCTTTGTGTCATCTGTAAATGTAGTGGCGAGATACTGGGCTAGCAACCCTTGGAGATTGGAACATGGCAGTTGTTCATCCCATGTTTGGATGCTTGTTCCCAGTGAAGTACCACTGTTTCCTGATGTAGATCAATAATTCAAACTTTTTTATTAGGAGTCATGATTTAGAAGTTTACTGACGATACATAGTCGTGTAGTTGACTATGATGAATAATGTCAGGGACCGCAGGGATGTATCCATCAGGTGGAAAGGAAAAATGGCGAATGGAATTGAATCCAGACTAATGAGTGGTAGTGAATTTGGGGAGTTGTAACAATAACAGTGAGGATTCTGAGTGGTGTACATGAACAAAGAGATCTTGGAGTGGACATTCACAGATCCCTGAAGATTGTTGGACAGGTAGATCAGTTGTTCGAGAGGTTTTTGGGTATTTTCTATTGTTGACCACAGACTGTGCATGATATTCGATCTTTAGTAACCGCCAGTTTAGGAAACAACTAAAGGAATGAGCACAAGTCTGGTCCATGCAATAATCTACATTTTAAAAAATTGAAAGTTGAAAGATAGAGGGCTGAAGTATAAATCTTTGCCCATCAAACTACTTCACCACTCAATGAATTTACCACTGATTCCTCTCCAGGTAATGCTAGTATGTGCCTCAGAGGGTAATTTGCAAATGGTGGAGGTTCAGTGCATCTTCAAACTTGTCCTTATAGTCAGTACAGTTTTTGAGCTTTGAAGGTTCTGTCAACAAAGCCTGGATGACTTACTCCAGTGAATCTTCTAGGTGGTGCACTCTGCTGCAATTGTGCCTTAGCAGTTAAGGGAATAAATATTCAGGTGTTGAACAATATACAGTTAAGTGACTGCATTGAGGTGGAGGGTGCCCAGTTCCTTCAGTGGCATTGAAGCTGCACCCACCTAGGCAAATGGAGAGAGTTCTGTAAAGCATCTAATTTGTGCGTTGTGGACGATGTAGGCTTCACGGAGACAAGAGTTGAGTTAATAATCAAACAAAGTCGACCCATGACAGTTGTTTGTCGTCAACTTTTTTTTATGGGCGGTCAGGTTCCATTTCTCCTGAATACTAGCTCCCAGGACGATTACACGGAGGAATTCAGTTACATTGAAGCCATTGAATGTCAATCGAATATGATTAGATTCTCATTTGTCAGAGTTATCTTCGCTGCATTTGGTCCTTCTGTGGGTCAATCCGATTCTAATCGCTTTCTGATTTCAAGTTCCAATTCCCGTCTGTGCCTGAAATTTCAACCCGTTTCCTCACCGAAATTTCTCCACCTGTCTTAATAATATGTAAGGACGCTGTTAGGGACAGCGCAGACTTACTAACATGTTGCTAACTCTGTATACAGTAGAACTTCGTGGAATTATTGGTTAGGCTGGGATTATTCTCCTTGAAACAAAGGAGGAGGAGGGGAACTTTATAATCACATAATAACATGTATAAACGTTCAATATTCGTGGGATCTTGACAGGGTAGATACGAGCAGGTGGCTTGCCCTGTGCTCTGAGGAGAGCACCGGAGGACATACTCTCAGAATTAGATATTGCCCATTTAATTCAGAAATGAGGAGTAATTTCTTTGCTCAGGGATCAAAGAATCTGTGGCATTTTCGAGCTAAGTGATCTGAAAGGAATTCAAGATTATCAGATCGACTATGTTAAAAATCACACAACATCAGGTTATAGTCCAACAGGTTTAATTGGAAGCACACTAGCTTTCGGAGCATCACTCCTTCATCGGGTAATAGTCAGGTGATTATCAGAAATTGTGTAATTTTTAACTTTGAACACCCCAGTCCAACACCGGCATCTCCAAAACAGTTCAACCATGAGTTTGTTGAATGGTTGAGCAGACTCCTTGGGCTGAATAGCATACTTCCATTTGGTTTAACATTTCGTCTAACGCTTTATTTTATTCATGAGTTCAGAATTATGAGGGGATGTGATGAAGTGACAGAAAAGGTTTATTAAACAGATCAGACAGATCAGGAGCAAGGCTCATAAACTCAGGAAGAAGAAATATGCTGTGACCTGGGGGCAACAACTGACACTGGGCACAGCACAGGTGGCTGTATACAGAAGCTGCGATTGCTGAAGGAAGTTGCTAGATCTTATTCGGTTGGAAAGTCAGTGATCACGCTGGATGATGGATTGTTGTATGATTCACACACAGCAGAAATTTGTGAAAGAAATATTTTTTTTCCATTGGAGAAATTTTCTGCGGTTCCAATTCCGAGTGACTGGTTGAAGTAATGATAGATCTTTGTGAGAAGTGTTACGTTAAAATACTCATGAACAACCCCAAAGGATAAACTTGTGCTCCCAATCTCTTGTTTTTTTTCTCTTTCTTTCGATGTAAATTCATAGAAAGACAAGATTGAATGTAAGGCGGAAAGAAAAATGCGTTCCTTCTCATTCCACCAATTTCATCTACAATTGAATAGAATGACTGCTCTCACTCTTCATTTCGACTTTAATGTGGTGTCGATAATTTGTGAGTCTCACGTGCAGTGAAGGACAAGAACGAGATTCTAGATCCAGTGTATACCAGAGTGTGAGGTGCAAAGAAAAATTGCCAGAGCGGTGTGTAAAATTAACAACCAGAGTGTGACTCGAACCAGTGAATATGGAGCACAGCAGTATAATAACCCACCACCATCATCTCTCGGTCTCCTCAGCACATTTTGTAGAGGGATGACATGTGACCTCATCAGGTTACATGTGGTGAACGTCATGGATGAGAAAGTTCCAGAGCGGAATCGAATCCACACCATTGTGTTTCTGCTTTCACTTGAATTATAATTAGAGGAAATTCCAATACATTACATTACAGTGTGGAAACTGGCCCTTCGGCCCAACAAGTCCACACCGACCCGCAACCCACCCATACCCCTACATTTACCCCTTACCTAACACTACGGGCAATTTAGCATGGCCAATTCACCTGATCTGCACATCTTTGGATTGTGGGAGGAAACCGGAGCACCAGGAGGAAACCCACGCAGACACGGGGAGAATGTGCAAACTCCACACAGTCAGTCGCCTGAGTCGGGAATTGAACCCCGGTCTGCTGGCGCTGGGAGGAAGCAGTGCTAACCACTGTGCCACAATAACTGGTCAGAATGAATAGCTGTCAGTGATACATTCTGAGTCATAACTGAGTCAGAATGAAACAGGACAAAATTTACCGTCATATTTACACCTACATTTGACACATAATTTCTTCAGTCATTTTCTCTCTCACGTGAAGAAGCCATGGTGAGGGAAATAAAGGCGACGTTGTCGCTCTATGGCCTTTCTCATATGGCTAAACCTGAATTGGATTAAATCGTAAGAAATGCTGATTAGTTCGTTTCATTTTAATTTTGCTGAAACCTCACAATGTTCATTGTAATAATCAGAACTGAATTAGATATATCTCATTGGAACGATTAATGTTGTATTCTAATTTGCTCTGACTTTATTTGAGCTTAAGGAAAACACTGCTTAGAAAAACAGAGGGTTAAAGTGCAAAATAAAACCCACCAGTTTCGTTGCTCGTTGTTTTGGCAGATTTCACTGAGTATTAAATGGACCAAACATCATGGTGTTTGCTCTCACATCTTTAACGCATGTGATGAAAGCAGGAAGTCGATCTCCAAGCAATTGGTAACTTCCCATTCATTATGTAACATATTCTTCTTCACAATAAATAAAAATCCACTCAGTTCCATTTACAATGCTTTAAGTGGAATATTATGCCAAATCTTTCAAAATGCAGAGTTTTGGACCCGAATCTTATTCAGCTGCACACATTAAAGAAATGTCTTTACATTTAAAGTCAACCAACTGAGACATTGTTTCCCCGCAACTTCCGACCGACTACACGCCAGCCCTACACCTTTACCTAGCCACACGCTGTCTCTCTCCTTGTGAAATTTATTCCTTGTATGTCACCAAATGTCCAAATATTTTGAAAAAAACAGATTCTCGGAGTGACAGCGATTCTGTTCTCATCATTGCTTTGTCCTTCAAAGGGTTTATCAAAGGTATTGAATGCCTGACATCTAGATGTTTACTTACTTGAAAGAGGGAATTTTCCACCTATTTACTCTGTCCAAACATTTCATAACCTGAAAACCCCCATTAAGTCTTCCTTGGATCAGGGATAACTGTTCTCAATTTTCAAAGAAGACAAGTGAATAAAATCTCATCCTCAGTACACCCCCATCAGCATCTTATCTAATGGCTTTACACCTCAGTAAACACCGTCATTAACAATTCATCGAATCACTAAATTCTACAGTGCAGAAAGAGCATTTCAGTCAATTTAGCCGGTGTTGACTCTCTGAAGAACATCTCAACCAAACCTAGCTCCCCTCCCTATTTCCTTATATTTCACCTGAAGAAGGGGAATCCCTCCCTCTTATGATTTCAAATAAACCTGTTAGAGTATAACCTGACGTCCTGTGACTGCTGACCTTATCCCCGCGTTACCCATGGCTAATTCACCTAACTTACTTAATTCACTCCCTGGACACGAGAGGGCAATTTAACTTTGCCAATCAACCTAACCCTCCCTCTGAACAGCAGTGCGAATTATTGAGACAATGTTCCATCATACTGAGCAAATGCTGTATCATTTTTTAATGGTTTTATACCCTGGTAATAGCCTCATCAAAACAAATGAACCCAAATTCACTGTATCGAAACGCCACTCTGTCCTTTACAATTTAATTCGTGCTGCGGGAAATGTTTCTGCACTCATACTTGAATGTGTTTATGTTGTTTCTTCCTCAGCTTCCTGCTTCTCGTAAACACTTCAATCCGGAACAAGTCTGTCAAATGCTTTTCATTCCAACACAGTCACAAGGTGAAGTTTGCAGAAGTCACGTGTTTGGCCGTTCACTGACACTCTGCCTCCCTGAGAGCTGCAGTCCTTCCCCACCTTTATACAGGCAGCACTGTCCTTCGTGTGATATGCCTCACCGAGAATGGAAGGACAGGTATCAATACCCGCACTTGGGAATGGAGCGACAGTTTTAAAACGTTTACATTGTCCCCAGCGGAGAATTGAGCCCTGTGACAGGCGGGGACACTAACCATTATACTACCGAGGGCAAAAGTGTCAAAGGAGGCCCTTCAACCAAATGTGGCCACACTTGTCAAAAACAACTGCCTAATGAACTGAATCCATTTCAGAATGCTTACCTCACAGCCTTATATGTCTTGGCATCAAAAGTTCACATCTGAATATTTATTCAGGTTATGAAGCTTTCTGCCGCTCTGAAAAATGTAGACAGTGTATTCCAAATTCCAACCACCCACTAGCTGATAAAGCTTTTTCGCACATCTTCTCAAACATTTCTTTCTTTCTCCTTAAGTCTCTGGCCCCTGCTGATCGATCCCTCCATCAATGGGAAACTCGTTTATTCAACCCTGTCCGTGCCCTAACTCAATCATGTCGTGTACACATCTCCTTTGTACTGCAAGAAACACTCCACTCTGTCCTGTCTTTCTTCACAACTGAAACTCTTCAACCCAAACAGTATCCCGGTAAATATCTCCTGCAATTTTCTCAGTATGATCACATCCCTGCTATAATGTGACTTGCAAAACTGCAAACAACACTCTTGCTTGAGCCTAATGAGCATTTGTTTTAAAATTTCTGGATTTGTATGAGGGTGATTCTAGCTAAGCAGCATTTATTACCCATTCCTAATTGCCCAGAGGGCAGTTGAGACTCAACTATATTGCTATGGGTCTGAAGTCACATGCAGCCCAGGCCATGTAAGGATAGCAAATTCCATCCCGCAATGACATCAGTGAAACAGATTTTTTTTCAACAATTGTCAATAGATCTATAGTAGTCATTAGATTCTTCCTTGTAGATAATTTTTTAATCCAAATTTGACAATTATGGCATGATGGGATTCAAGCCCGAGTACCCAGACTATTACCTCGGTCTCTGGATTATCAGTCCTATGAAATTATCACAAGACCAACGCAGAAAACCATAAAAGCTGATCTTTAACAATAAAATATATTTTCATCAAAACTGTCCTGGTATTTTCCATGAGCCTGACACTACAATTGTCTCTGGTCAGTAAAAGCTGCTACATGGGGATTGATTTCACAACCCCGGTATCCAAATGGATCGATTTGTTTGAAGGTCCCGATGGTGGTACTGGGGCACGTTCACCCAACAACAGTGACCGCAGCAGCAGCACAGACAGAACAGTATGAATGTGAAAGAGAGTGATAGATTGAGCATTGCCCCAGAGAAATGGGAGGAGGGACAGAAAGGAGGTTTAATGATCGTGGGAAGGAGAGAAATCTCTGACAACGGGTATGTTTGAATCCTGATCTATGAAACTCAGAGATGTAAGAGAGCGGAATTTGAAGGTAAAACAATTAATATCTTAGCATGTGTCACAAAAGGACAACGGAGAGAACACTTAGTGCCGTGATTTGGTTTCAAATCGAGGTTGCTGTGGTCACAATGCAAAATACCGACAACCACGATCACAGCAACAACAGAACAGGATGCTTGCAAGCAGCAATAAGTATACTAGCAGAGGAAATGTTCGGAAGAACAGCAAATGTACAGTATCAGTACTCAGCGAACAGTGACAGACATGTGGGAACTGAGAATGAGCTGAATCTTTCAGTTCGATGTCCTCAGAGGCTGTAGAGATCCCTTGAATGAGAATGTTGAAAACTGAGATTGATCGATTTCGACAAAACATCAAAGACTCGGGAGACAGTACAGGATATTGTTGAAATGTTTGCTTCAATAGCATGATAGCTTAACATCGGCACAGCCGCCCAGATCCAACTGGAAATGGGGATGGGAATGAGTGCGCAGAGTTACTCTCTGGCTCCAGTGATGCAATAGGTGAGCGTGCTGTCCTTCTGTGATGGTACAGAGACGCAAGAAATTCCTCGGTTAAGTGTGTTCCTGCTCAAGGGAATGGTTGTCCCCGTTTATACTATCATAGCGATTTCCGGTGCATCTTTCTAAGACAGCTGAGTGGCACAAGTGGAGCGTGATGAGCCCTTAACTTTGCAGTGTGTGGTTTAAAAGATGATTTTGGTATTTGGATCTGTGTTTCCGACACTGGCGGTGGCAGCTACATTTGCTCGCATCAGCTCAGTATCAGTTTCTTCCACACAGTCAAGGCTTCAATCTGGAGAAGGTGGTGTTGGGGTGACATTTTAAACTAGTCATCCTTGGCGACTGGAACACGGAAAAGGTGATGTTTACGTTCGACGAATAAAACCTGAAATGCAAGCCTGACCTCAGGAACAGAGATCATGATTTAAATTTCCTGCAATCTCATTCATTCATGTCCCTTATGCAGGGGATTCAACCATCTTCACCCAGTCCGGCCTACGAGAGACTCCAGGATCAGAAAAAAAAATGAGCTGACCCTTAATTCAGTAATCCCCGTCATGTGGGGAAGCAGGCTTGTCGGCCCTTCCAGTTCACACGGTACATCGGAAGCGCATCCCACCAGACCCCAGGGTATTCCCTGCCCCATAAGCCTGCATTTCCCATTGTTGATCCCTGTAACAGGCACACCTTTGGTCAGAGGGAGAAATAAAAATGCAAACACACAGAGAATGTGCAGACTGCCCACAGACAGACACCCGAGGCTGGGATCGCACCCAGGTTTGTGGTGTAGCCAGAAAGCAACGAACGAGGGGCGAAAAATAAATGTTGTTCTGACCAGTGATACTCACACCCTGTGGGTGAATAAGGAAGAATGAAAACACATTAACAACATGGAAAACGGGATTTGTACCTGTGTGGACACAATGTGAAAGGATCGTTCACCCTGTGTAGAAAAAAGGACACTGATACCGCAGAGAAAGCAGGGCAATGTGGGAACTGCTGGAAGGGATTCAATTGACCACAGAAATGGAAACTCATTTAATCAGTAACACTGGGGAGAGGCCGTTCACCAGTCCCGTGTGTGGGAAGGGATGACTGATCAAAACAACCTCCGAGACTCCAGCAGGATTACATATCTCATCAGGTGTTCGATTATGCTGTCAGTGCTGCTGTTAATCCCAACCAGATATTTGCTCCATAGCGTCAATCATAGAGTCATACAGCATGAAGTCATACAGGCCCGTCAGTGTAACCAATCCATGCTGAACATACTGCCAAACTAATCTACTCCCATCTGCCTCCTCCTGTACCCGTTGGGTGGTTATAATGCCCTTGTAGTTTTATTACTGTGTTGTTAATCCAAAAAACCAGGTAATATTTTGAGGACAAAGAGTTAAGATCCTGGCATGGCAGATGGTGGAGTTTGAATTCAATAAGCACCTGGAATTGAAGAGTCTCGTGATGACCTGAATCAGTTGTATGGAAAATCCCATCTGATTCACTCATGCCAGTTCGGGAAGCAAATTGTCATATTCAGCTGCTCTTTCCCACAGGAGACTCCAGATGTATAACATCGCGGTTGACTCTTAAATGTCCTCTGGGAAATAACTGATGTACTAGGCATGAATAAATTTATTTTAAAAATCCCACTTTCCCATTCATATTTGGAATCAATTGTCCATTAAATGTTGCAAACATACCCTCATCCATCACTTCCTCAGCAAGTTAATAGCACACGTAAAACACCTTCCTTAAAAAAAGCCTCACATGACTTTTTTTAAAAAAACTCTGTCTTTTCATCTTAAACATATGCCCTCTCACCTTGAAATCCCCATCCTGAGAAAAGGCAGCTATCGTTAACTCTAACTTGCCTCTCAATAATTCATAAACTTCTGTCAGGTTGTTGTGGTTCTGTTCGCCGAGCTGGAAATTTTTGTTGCAAACGTTTCGTCCCCTGTCTAGGTGACATCCTCAGTGCTTGGGAGCCTCCTGTGAAGCGCTTATGTGGTGTTTCCTCCGGCATTTATAGTGGCCTGTCCCTGCCGCTTCCGGTTGTAAGTTTCAGCTGTCCGCTGTAGTGGCCTGTATATTGGGTCCAGGTCGATGTGTTTGTTGATGGAGTTTGTGGATGAGTGCCATGCTTCTGGGAATTCCCTGGCTGTTCTTTGTTTGGCTTGCCCTATAATGGTAGTGTTGTCCCAGTCGAATTCATGTTGCTTGTCGTCTGTGTGTGTGGCTCGTTGATGTTCATGGATGCGGATCGTTAGCTGTCTTCCTGTTTGTCCTATATAGTGTTTTGTGCAGTCCTTGCATGGGATTTTGTACACTACATTAGTTTTGCTCATGCTGGGTATCGGGTCCTTCGTTCTGGTGAGTTGTTGTCTGAGGGTGGCTGTTGGTTTGTGTGCTGTTATAAGACCTAGTGGTCGAAGTAGTCTGGCTGTCAGTTCTGAAATGCTCCTGATGTATGGTAGTGTGGCTAGTCCTTTTGGTTGTGGCATGTCTTCATTCTGTTGTCTTTCTCTTAGGCATCTGTTGATGAAATTGCGCGGGTATCCGTTTTTGGCGAATACCTTGTACATGTGTTCCTCTTCCTCTTTTTGCAGTTCTGGTGTGCTGCAGTGTGCCGGACTGACAACCGGAAGCGGCAGGGACAGGCGACTATAAATGCCGGAGGAAACACCACAGAAGCGCTTCACAGGGGGCTCCCAAGCACTGAGGATGTCACCTAGACAGGGGACGAAACGTCTGCAACAAAAATTTCCAGCTCGGCGAACAGAACCACAACAACGAGCATCCGAGCTACAAATCTTCTCCCAAATTCTGTCAGGTCGCCGTTCAAACCCATAACCTCGAGTGAAAACAGTCTCAACTAGGAGACAGTGAGAACTGCAGATGAGAGATCAGAATCCAGAGTGTTGTGCTGGGATGCACAACAGGTCATGCAGCATTTGAGGAGCGGGATAATCGACATTTCGGGGAAGAGCCTGATGAAGAACACTTGCGTAAAAAAATTATTCTCCTGCTCCTGGGATGTTGCCTTACCTGTTGTGGTTTTCCAGCACCCCGATCTCGAAGCTGAAAATAGTCTCAGCCTATCCAGCCTTTCATTATAACTCAAACCTTCCACACACAGCAACATGCGTGCATACTTTTTTGAACCTGCTCCAGCTGAATAATATCATTCCTACAACTGGGCGACCGGAACTGGACATAATATTGCAGAAGAGGCCTCATCAATGTCCTGCAAAGCTTCAACATAACGTCCCGACTCCAATACACGAAGGACTGAACAATGAAGGGAAGTATGTTAAATGCCTTTGAATCACCTTATCTGTAGGTGATGAAAATTACAAGGAATTATGCACCAGCACCCCTAGCTTCCGTGTTCTCCAACACTACGCAACTTGTTGTTGTACCAAAATGCAATACCTTCCATTGATCCAGATTGAACTCCATGTTACATTTTTCAGTCCAACGACTCACTGGATTAAGATCCTTTTGAAACTTAGATAATCTTCCTCACTGTCTACAATTCTGGCGTCGCCTGCAAACCGACAAAGCATGCCTGCAGTGAGTTCCACTGTTTTCTCATATAGATCAATGATTCATATTTACTTGTAGTGGCCGTGATTTAGCAGTGTGCAGATCATACAACAGTTAGTCATGCAATTAACAATGAGGAAGAAAGCCGCAGACTGCAGGGAGATATTAAACAATTGGAAATGAAAATGGTGAAGGAAATTCATTCCAGGCAAGTTGGTGATAGTGAAGCAAGTTCAAACTTCAAACCAGCCGCCCACGCTCCAATTGTGGCACTCAGCTGTCTCAGCAAGCTGCACTGTAGATTGCTATAAACGGGGAAAAATTACTCTTCTGCCCCGCCTTTGGCCAGGAGCACTCCCAACCTCGGAATTACTTGCGCCTCTAAACCGTCATAGAAATACCCTGCATTCACCGGTTGTGTCACTGGAGTCCTCGAGTATCTCTGCGACCTCATTCCCATCCCGACTTCCAGTTGGATCTTCGCGACTGCGCCATTCAATTCCTCAGATTCTGGGGCTGGGAATTGGGACTATGTGGCAGCAGTGGTTACTGCCTTGTGTGTGTGTGTCGGGGGGAACCTGGTGAAGTAGCCAATGTTAAACTGCATTACTATTGAAGCATACATTTCAACAACACCTGCACTGTCCCCGGAGTTTTTGATGTTTTCGAGAAATCTATTTATCTCAGCCTACAGCATATAAATAATGGAATCACCACAGCCACTGGGGGAACCGATATTAAACGGTCAGCCCATTCTGAGTTCCCACATTTCTGCCACTGTTCGCTCATCACTGATATTGTGCATTTGGTGCGCTGCCTAACATTTCCTATGATACAGTACTTATTGCACAGTGTTAGAGTGCGCGTCTGTGGGACGCCGTGATCGTATAGTGGTTAGTACTCTGCGTTGTGGCCGCAGCAACCTCGGTTCGAATCCGAGTCGCAGCACTAATTGCTCTATCTGCCCCAGTTTTTGTGAAACACAAAGGAATCAGTTGCTTTAACGTGGTAATTTTCTCTAAGGTGATGATCTTTTCCCTTCAAATTCTGCTTGCTCACATCTCTGTGTTTCATATGTCAGAATTCAAATCCACCCGTTCTCAGACATTTCTCTCCCTCCTTCGATCACTAACTGAACGTTCCGTCCCACACCCCCATTTCATTAATTTAGCGATGCCGGTGTTGGACTATGGTGTACAAAGTTAAAAATCCCACAACACTGCCTTATATGTTAAGTATGTTAAGTATGGAAGTATGTTAAATGCTTTTGAACCATCTTGTCTGTAGGTGATGCAAACTACAAGGAATTATGCACCTGCACCCCTAGCTTCTGTGTTCTCCAACAATACGCAGAGCCCTACTCTTGTTGTTGTACCAAAATGCAATACCTCCCATTTATCCAGATTGAACTCCATGGTACATTTTTCAGTCCAACGACTCATTGGATGAAGATCCTTTTGAAACTTAGATAATCTTCCTCACTATCTACAATTCTGGCGTCGCCTGCAAACTGACAAAGCATGCCTGCAGTGAGTTCGACTGTTTTCTCATATAGATCAATGATTCATATTTACATGTAGTAGCCGTGATTCAGCAGTGTGCAGATCATACAACAGTTAGTAATGCAATTAACCATGAGGAAGAAATCCGCAGACTGCAGGGAGATTTTGGAAATGAAAATGGTAAAAGCAATTCATTCCAGGCAAGTTGGTGATAGTGAAGCAAGTTCAAACTTCAAACCAGCGCCCACGCTCCAATTGTGGCACTCAGCTCTCTCAGCAAGCTGCACTGTAGATTGCTATAAACGGGAGAAAAAAAATTCCCGCCTTTGGCCAGGAGCACTCCCAACCTCGGAATTACTTGCGCCTCTAAACCGTCATAGAAATACCCTGCATTCACCGGTTGTGTCACTGGAGTCCTCGAGTATCTGTGCGACCTCATTCCCATCCCGACTTCCAGTTGGATCTTCGCGACTGCGCCACTCAATTCCTCAGATTCTGGGGCTGGGAATTGGGACTATGTGGCAGCAGTGGTTACTGCCTTGTGTGTGTGTGTCGGGGGGAAACTGGTGAAGTAGCCGATGTTAAACTGCATTACTATTGAAGCATATATTTCAACAACACCTGCACTGTCCCCGGAGTTTTTGATGTTTTCGAAAAATCTATTTATCTCAGCCTACAGCATATAAATAATGGAATCACCACAGCCACTGGGGGAACCGATATTAAACGGTCAGCCCATTCTGAGTTCCCACAGATGTGTCACTGTTCGCTTAGCACTGATATTGTTCATTTCTTGCGCTGCCTAACATTTCCTGTGATACAGTACTTCGTGCGCACTGTCAACGTGCGCGTCTGTGGCATGCCGTGACCGTATAGTGGTTAGTACTCCGCGTTGTGGCCGCAGCAACCTCGGTTTGAATCCGAGTCACGGCACTAATTTCTCTATCTGCCCCAGTTTTTGTGAAACACAAAGGAATCAGTTGTTTTAATATGGTAATTTTCTCCAAAGGTGATTATCTTTTCCCTTCAAATTCTGCTCGCTCACATCTCTGTGTTTCATATGTCCGAATTCAAATCCACCCGTTCTCAGAGATTTCTCTCCCTCCTTCGATTACTAACCGAACTTTCCGTCCCACACCCCCATTTCATTAATTAAGAGATGCCAGTGTTCGACTATGGTGTACAAAGTTAAAAATCACACAACACCAGGTTAGAGTGTAACAGGTTTAACTGGGCACTAGTTTTGGGAGCGCTGCTCTTTCATCATGTGGTTGTGGAGTCATTTCCTATTTCATTAAGGCACTGCAGAATCTTACACTGACTCTCACATTGATACTCTTCACTCTGTGCTGCTGCGGTCACTGTTGCTGGGTGAACGTGCCCCAACCCCACCATAGGGACCTGCAGACCAGTTGCTTCATTTGCTTACCGCTGTTGTGAGGCCAATCCTCAGGTAGCAGCTTTTACTGATATGGACTTGCGATTATTGGGAGTCAAGCTCAGGAAAATGACACACGACAATATCGAGGAAAAGCGACTTCATTGAGAAAGATTAGTTTCACGGGTTTTCTGCAATGGCTGAGCACTATTACCACTGGACTGTTAATTCAGACAATAAGCAAACGAACCAGGGATCGGGTTTGACTCCAACCATGCCAGGTGTTAGAATTGAGATTCAATAAATATCTGGAATTACGAATCTAATAACACCTATACATCCATGGTCAACTATTGAAAAAACAAAACCATCGGGTTCACTGACGTCCTTTGAGGAAGGAACCTGCCATTCTTACCTGGTCGGGCCTCAATGTGACTCCAGACTCACTGCAATACGGTTGAGTGTCAACTGCCCACTGTGCAATTAGGGATCACAATCAATACTGCCGAGCCAGCGACGCCCTCATACTGTAACAGAATAGATAAAAAAAGTTAATTCGGCTCTAGCTAGATTACTGTGTGCAGTTCTGCAATTCACAGTATAGCAATGATGTGATCGCACTGGGAACGTTGCAGGAGAGATTCAATGGGATATTGTCTGGGCTGAAGAGTTTCAGTTATGAGGAGAGATTGGACAGACTGGGGTTGTTTGTCGCTGAGCAGAGGAGATTGGAGAAGATATGACTGAGATGTACAAAATAATGAGGGATATGGATAAGATAGACTGAAAAAAGCGTTTGTTATTGATGGAGGGATCGAACACTGGGGCCAAGAGATTTCGGGAAAAGGCAGAAAGTTTTGAGTAGATGTGCGGAAAGGGTCAGAGAGGTGGAAACCCTTCCAACCTGAAAAAAATTGAGATGTTAATTTGTGATGCCAAAACATATAAGACTATAGGCTAAACAATGAAAAACTTGATTCAGGTCGTTAAGCAGTTGTGTTGGACAAGTGCAGCCACAACAGGCTGAAGGGCTTCCTTCGATGTTTTTGTTCTCCACAGTATCGTGGTTAGTGTCCCCTCCTGTCACAGGGCTCAATTCTCCGCTGGGGGCATCGTGAAGATTTTAAACCTGTAGCTCTGTTCCCCAGTGAAGGTTATTAATGCCTGGCCTCCCATTCTCGATTGGATATGTCACAGGAAGGACAGTGCTGTCTGAATCAGATGGGGAAGGACTGCAGCTCCTGGGGCAGAGAGCGTCAGTGAAAGTGCAAGCACGTAATTTCTGCAAACTGCACATTGTGTTTGTGTTGCAATGAAAACCATTATATAGAGTTGTTCCTGACTGATGTGTTTACTTAAAGCAGGAATCTGAGTAAGAAAAAAGAGTAAACTCACTCAGATCCGAGTGCAGAAACATTTCCGGCAGCACTAATGAGGATGTACAGCGTAGAACCGCGTTTGAATGCATTGAATTCGGGTTGACGGGAGTAGCTTGCTTTCACTAGGCGGAATTACCAGTGTGTAAAGCCATTACACATGATACAGATAGTGTTCAATGTGATGGCACATTTGCTCAGTGGGTCGCACTGCTGTTAAGTCTGTAGGTTAGGTGGATTGGCAATGCTAAATTGCGCTGATGTGTCCAGGGAGTGAATTCAGTAAGTTAAGTGAATTAGCCATGGGTAACGCAGTGATAAGGTCAGCAGTCACACGATGCCAGGTTTTATTGCAGCAGGTTTATTTAAAATCACAAGCCAGAGGCCTGCAGTGATAGAGAGGGGAGCTTGGTCTGGTTGAGATGCTGTTCAGAGTGTCCCTACAGACTCGATTGGCTGAATTGTACTTTCTGCCTTGTAGAGAATCTGTGATTCTTTCAGAGAGGACACTGCCAGCTTTTACTGGGGAGCTAAGGCATTAGAGATGATGCTGACGGCGTTTAGTGGGGATGGCATTTTCGTTATTTGTGTTTTGGAAAACTTGAAACTGAACCAAGGAAAACCGAATGCAAGTTTTTCAGGGTATGTGAGGTTTGGAGAGAGTAAATAGGTGGTAAATTCACTATTTCAAGTTCGTATATTTCTGAACGTCAGGCTTTCAAAACCATCCATGTAGGACAAAGAAATGATGGGAGCAGAATTCCTGTCACTCAGAGAATCCGTTTCCAAAATATTTGGAAAGGCACATTTAGAGACACACAAGCAGTGAGTTTTTCCAGGAGAGAGACAACCAAATTATCCAGTGTAAAAGTGGGATGTGGGGAGTGGAAGGAGCGAGGAAACAATGTCTAATTTGGACGACTGCAGATATAAAGAAATATCGCAAACGTATGCAGCTGAGTAAGATTCAGCAAAAAAAAAACCTCAGAGTTTTGAAAGATTTCTATTAATATTTCACATGAAGCATTACAAATCGAACTGAGCAGATTTTGTATATTGTCAAGGAAAGAAATTCCATAATGAATAGGAAGTGACCCGTCTCTTAGAGATCGATTTCGTGCTTTAATCCCATGGTTTAAAGGTGGGACGACAATCGCCATGATGTTGGGTTCATTTGATACCCACTGAAATCTGCCAACGTAACTGAGCATCAAAACTGGCATCTTGTTTTGTAATTCAACCTTCTGTTTTCTCATCAGTATTTCCTTTAAGCTGGAATGAATTCGGAGCAAAATTCAATACAACATTAAACATTTCAATCATGTAAATGCAATTCACTTCCGATCATTGCAATGAACAAAGTGAAGTTGCAGCAAAATTAATAATATGAAACGAACAACGCCGCATTTCCGGGAATTTTACCCACTTCAGGTTCATCCATTTGAGAAAGTCCATCGATCTAAAACATCACCTTCACTTCTCTCTCCGTATATACTTCTTCACGTGAGAGAGAAACTGTCTGAAGAAATTATGCGTCAAGACTAAGTGTATGAATGTGACGGCAATTACATGTTTGCTGGTTCATTCTGAGACAGTACCGACTCGGAATAAATCAAGGACAGGGTATTCCTTCCAAGGACGAGGTCAAATCCTTGAATTTTGCTGATATTATTATTCCGCTGAAAGAAGAAACAAAATGGTGTGGATTCGATTCTGCTCAGGCAATTTCTTATCCCCGAGGTGCACCATATGTAATCTTGATGTGGTTATATGTGAGCCCCTTTTCCATGGACGTAAGTGGCCCAGAGTTTAACGCGTCAGGTTGCTCTTTCATTGTGCATGTGTGGATTTGAATCCTACTCTGGCTGTTACTTCTATCAAACGCAGCTGTGGTTTCCCTTTGTACCTCGCATCTCTAGGATACACTGGATGGAGAATCTTGCTCTTGTCCTTCATTGCATTGGAGATTTGTGATAAATTGATACCTCATCAAAGTCGAAATAAAGCAATTTGATTCTGTTGTAAGTTAAATTGGGATAACGAAAAGGAGTGCAAACGTTTCTTTCCTCCTTTCATTCCATCTTGACTTTCTATGAATTTACTTCGAATGAAAGTGAAACAAATAAGGAGAGATTGGGTGCAATAGTTTATCCAGTGGGATTGTGAATTTTAATGTAACATTCCACACAACTTTCTGATCAGTATTTCAAACAGTCAATTGGAATTGGAACCACAGAAAACTTTTCCAATAAAACGAAACTTTCATTCTTTCACAACCTTTTGCTGTGTGAATCAAACCGCGATCCATCATCCAGCATGACGCCAAGTTGGCAACAATATTAGATCCACCAATTTTCTTTAGCAAACACAACTTCTGCACATACCCATCTGCAGTGTGCCCAGTGCCATTTGTTGTCTCCAGGCCACAGCACATTTCTTGTTCATGAGCTTATGAGCCTAGTTGCTGATCTGTCTGATCAGTTTGGAAACATTTTCTATCACTTCATCCCATCCCCTCGGAATTCTAAATTTATCAATAAAGTAAGGAGTTAGACCAAATGATGTAAGATTGGAAGTAGGCCATTCAGCCCATCGATTCAACTCCACCATTCAATGAACTCATGGCTGATCTGATAATCCTCAACCCCATTCTCCTGCATTACCTCGACAAAGCTTCATCGTCTTTCTCGTTAAATATCTGTCTGGCACAGTTTGGAAATACACAGCAACTCAGCCTCAACAACAGTTTTGGTAAGGAGTTCCACGTATTCACTGGCCCCTGAGCAAAGAAATTACTCCCCATTTCTGAATTAATTTGGCAGTACCTAATTCTGAGTTTATGTCCTCTGGTGCTCCCCTCATACCAGAGTAAACCACTTGCCAGTAACTACCCTGTCAAGTTCCCATGAATATTAAACGTGTATAAATGTTATTACGTGATTATAGAGCTGCACTCAGCGTCCTTTGTTTCAAGGAGAATAATCCCAGCCTAACCAATCATCCCACGAAGCTCCATTTTCTCCTGTGTTGACAACATGTTCATTAATCTCTGCTGTCCCCTGCAGCGTCCTTACATACTATTACGGCACGTGGAGACATTTATGCAAAGAAACCATTGAAATTTCAAGCACAGACGGGAATTGAAACTTGAAATCAGACAGCGACTGGAATCAGATTGGTCCACACAAGGACGAAATAGAATAATGATAACTCTGATAAATCAGGATCTAATCATATCCCACTGACAATCAATGGCTTTACTGTAACCAAATTATCCAGTGTAATAGTCCACAGAGCTAGTATTTAGAAAAATAAACAGATAGAAACTGGCTATATAAACAATTTGACAACAAAAACATGTCCTTTGGTAGACATTGTTTGATTATAAACTCAGCTTGTGTCTCCGTGAATCTTAAATCGTTTGGAAGGCACAAATGAGACGTGGAACATAACTCTCTCCATTTTCCTCGATAGGTGTAACTTCAGTAACACTTAAGGAACTGGACACGGTCCACGGCAATGCAGTCACTTGATTGTACCCTCGTCAATACCTGCAATATTCATTCTCTTCACCGCTTAGGCACACTTGCAACAGGGTGCACCAACTACAGGATGCACTGGAGTAAGTCGTGTGGGCATATTTGACAGAACCTTCAAAGCTCAATAGCTGTACTGACCAAAAGGACAAGATTGGAGGTTGCAACGAAACACCACCATTTTCAAGTTCCCCTCCAAGGCCCATAGCACTCTGATCTGGAAAGGAATCAATGATAAACTCATTGGTGAAACAGTATTGATGGGCAAATTTGCATACTTCTGCTTTCCATGTTTTATCTTACAATTAAAAAAAAATGTTTATGTGGTGACTTGACTTGTGCTCAGTCCTTTAGCTGTTCCCGAAACTGGTAGCTGCTAAAGTGGTCAACAATAGAAAATATCCGAAACCGCTCCCAATCAACTGATTCCCCTCAAGATTAGAGTGGTGTTGGAGAAGCACAGCAGGTCCGGCAGCATCTGATGAGCACGAATAATGAACATTTCAGGCAAAAGCCCTTCATCAGGAATGGGACTGGGAGCATATTGGTTGGAGAGATAAATGGGAGTGGGGCGGGGCTGGGGAGAAGGTAGCTGCGAGTGCAGTAAGTGGATAGAGGTGGAGGGTGAACATGATATTTCAGGGAAGAAGGTGTAGTGAAAAGGTGGGAATGAAGATGCACAGGTGTGACAGGTCAGGAGGACGGTGATGAGCTGGAAGTTGGGAATTGGGGTAAGGTAGGGGGAGGGGAAATGAGGAAACTGGTGAAGTCCCAATTGATGCCCTGGGTTTGAAGGGTCCCGAGGCGGAAGATGAGGAGGCCCAATGGAGGAGGCCCAAGATCTGCATGTGCTCGGGAGAGTGGGAGGGGGAGTTGAAATGTTTGGCTATGAGGGCACTGGGATTGATTCTTGTGGGTGTCCTGGCGATATTCTCTGAAGTGCTCTATGAGAAGACATCCGGTCTCCCCAATTTAGAGTAGACTGCATCGGGAGCAACGGACAAAAGAAATGACATGTGTGGAAGTGCAGGTGAATCTTTGATGGATGTGTAAGCCTCCGTTGGAGCCTTGGACAGAGATGAAAGGGTAGATGTGGGCGCAGGTTTTGCAATTCCTGCGGTGGCAGAGGAAGGTGCCGGGAGGGAAGGGTTGGACATTGAAGGGCGTGGACTTGACTAGGTAGTCACAGAGCGAATGGTCTTGGTGGAAAGTGGATAGGGCTGGGGAGGAGAACCTATCCCTGGTAATGGGATCCGTTTTGAGTTGGCGAAACTGTCAGCGGATGAGGTTTGGGGTTCATGGGTAGAGTACGGAACATGGATGAGGTGCGTTGGAGGGCATCTTCAACCACATAGATTGGGAAGTTCCGGTCTTTAAAGAAGGAGGCCATCCTGTATGTTCTGTGGTGGAACTTGTCCTTTGGGAGCAGTGGGTAAAAACAATGATTGCAGATGCTGGAAAGCAGAGTTTAGATTAGAGCGGTGCTGGAAAAGCACAACAGTTCAGGCAGAATCCGAGGAGCAGAAAAATCGAAGTTTCGGGCAAACGCCCTTCATCAGGAATGCAGGCAGAGAACCTGAAGGGTGGAGAGATAAATGAGAATAGGGTGGGGGTGGAGAGAAAGTAGCTAGAGTACAGAACACACCAGATGGTCTCCTTCTTTAGAGACCGCAATTTCCCTTCGCATGTGGTTAAAGATGCCCTCCAATGCATCTTGTCCACATCCTGAACCTCCGCCCTCAGACCCAACCCCTCCAACAATAACAAGGACAGAACCGCCATGGTGCTCACCTTCCACCCTACCAACCTTCGCAGAAACCAAATCATCCGCCGACACTTCCACCACCTCCAAACGGACCCCACCACCAGGGATATATTTCCCTCCCTATCCCATTCCACCTTCCACAAAGACCGTTCCCTCCATGACTATCTGGTCAGGTCCATGCCCCCCAACAACCCATCCTCCCGTCCTGGCACCTTCCCCTGCCACCGCAATAATTGCAAAATCTGCGTCCACACATTCTCCCTCGCCTCCATCAATGGCCCCAAAGGAGCGTTCCACAGGCATCAAAGTTTTACCTGCACATCCACTAATATAATTTATTGTATCCGTTGCTCCCGATGCGGTCTACTCTACATTAGGGAGACAGGACGCCTCCTAGCAGAGCGCTTTATGGAACATCTCTGGGCCACACGCACCAAGCAACCACACTGCCCAGTGGCCCAACATTTCAACTCCCCTTCTAACTGAGCTGAGGGCATGGAGCTCCTCGGCTTCCTACACCGCCACTCCCTCACAACCGATGCCTGGAGGAAGAACACCTCATCTTCTGCCTCAGAACACTGCAACCCCAGGGCATCAATGTAGACTTGACCAGTTTACTCATTTACCGTTCCCCCACCTCACCCCAGCTCCAAACTTCCAGCTCAGCAATGTCCCCATGACTTGTCTTACCTGCCTATCTTCCTTTCCACCGATCCACTCCACCTTCCTCCCTGACCCATCACCTTCATCACCTCTCCCACTCACCTATTGTACTCTATGCTACTTTCTCCCCACCCCAAACCTCCTCTCATTTATCTCTCCAGCCTTCAGGCTCTCTGACTGTATTCCTGACGAAGGGCTTTAGCCCAAAACGTCGATTTTACTGCTCCTCGGATGCTGCCTGAAACACAGTGCTTCTCCTTTGGGAGCAGATGCGATGGAGGTGGAGGAATTGGGAATATAGGATCACATTTGTGCAAGAGACGGGGTGGGAGGAGGTATAATCCAGACAGCTGTGGGAGTCAGTGGGTTTGTAAAAAGTGTCAGTAACACTGAACTTGAGGGATATATTTCCCTCGCCACCCCTATCCACTTTTCACTAAGACTGTTTCCTGCACGACTACCTAGTCAAGTCCACGCCCTCCAATGACCCACCCTCCCCTCCCGGCACCTTCCCTTGCCACCACAGGAATTGCAAAACCTGCACCCACATCTTCCCCATCACATCCTTCCAAGGCTCCAATAGATCCTTCCACATCCATCAAATGTGAATCTGCACTGCCACACATGTCATTTATTGCATCGGTTGGTCTCCTCTACATTGGGGCCAATGCAGAGCACTTCAGCGAACATTTCCAGTCCACCTGCAACATTCAACCCCAACTCCCCATGACCAAACACATCAACTCCCTCCCTCCACCCCCACCCCCCCACTCTCCCATGGACATACAGTTCCTGCGCTTCCTCCACCGCCATTCCGTCAACACCTGACGCCTCATCTTCCACCTTGGGATGTTCAACCCCAGGGCATCAATGTGGTCTTCACCAACTTCCTTATCTCTCCACGCCCACCTTATCCGAGTTCCAACCTTCTAGATTGGCACCATCCTATTGACCTGTCCCATCTGTCTGTCTTACTTCCCACCTATCCGCTCCACCCTCTCCTCCGACCCTTCACCTTTAACCCCATCTCTATCCACCGATTGCACTCTCAGCTAAATTCTTCCCAGACCCAGTCCTCCCGTTTATCTCTGCACCCTCGAGGCTCGCAGCTTTATTCCTGATGAAGGGCTTTTGACCGAAACGTCATTTTTTTCTGCAACTCGGATGCTGCCTGACCTGCTGTGCTTCTTCAGCACCACTCTAATATTGATTCTGATTCCAAAAATCTGCAGAACGTACTTCCGTCCAAATGATTCCCCTGTCCATTGAACTTTAGCGATCGTGAATTTCCACTCCATGATCTCTTTGTCCGTCTACACCGCACAGAATACTCACTGTTATTGTTTCTTCTCCCAAAATTCATTAACTTTCATTGATCTGGATTCAAATCTATTCAGCATTTTACCTTTCTACCTGATTGATACATCCCTGCAGTCCCTGGCATTCTTCACCATAATCAATTATTGCATCATCAGCAAAGTTCTAAACCATGGCTCTTACAACTAAGTCTAAATCACGGATCTACATCAGAAAACAGTGGAACTCCACTGGAAACACGCATGCGAACAGGTTTCATTGCTGGTTGGGATTAATGGCTGCAATAACAGCAGAATCGAACTTCTGCTGTCATTTGTAAACTTGCTGGTGACTCTGCCAGTTGGTCTTCTGAGGGATCACTTCTCCTATATGGGAGTGGTGAATGACTTATGCGCACTGTGACTGAGTAAGTGAGTTTACACCTCAGCGCGTAATTGAATCCCTTCCTGCCGTCACCCTATGGCCCTGACTTCTTGGCGCTGTGGGTATCCTTGTGTCTATTTAGTTTGATAATCAGTTGAATTCGAGTCCACACAAACACGATTCCCCCTTCGCCTGTTGTCCATGCATTTTTATTCTTCCTTAATCTCCCACGGAATGTGGCTATCATTGGTCTGAAGAGCATTTATTGTTCATTCTAATTCACCTCGAACTGAGTCAGAGGGCATTCATGGCTGAACCACATTGTTGTGGGTCTGGAGTCACATGTTGACAGGACTCATTACAGTCGGCAGATTTCCCTTTCGAAGGGACATGAATGAATAAGTTTTCAGCAATATAAAGTTATTGTCTCTGTTCCTGAGATTGGGTTTATTTTCCAGATTTTATTCATCGAATTTAACGAACAGCAGCAGCCACATTCCAGTCTCCAAAGATTACTAGCCCAATAGATCACCGCTGCACTAACAACTCCCTGCTGCATTTTTCCATTCAAAGAATGATATTGTCAATTCAGATTATCCCAGATGGAGCGAGAATAGGACGCGTTTCTGTGTTGGAATGGAAGCAATGTACGCTGGATTGGAGTGTTTACTGGAGCAAGAGACTGATGTGGGGACGATGTGAGCAAAAGCAGTTCTTACTGTCAAAGTAACAAAATACTACTTTGTTAAGGAAAATCTCTTAGAACGCTTTTAACACATCGACCTCTTACTTGAAGCTCCAGCACGCTTCCTCTGAGCCAACTGACCAGAAGCACTCCCAGCCTCAGCATTTCACTCTCATTCATTCATTTTGCTAACTCTAGATTTCATTATCTAAACCCACTCCTGGCCAGAATCCCACAATCACTCTAACTCTAATCTCCAGATTTATTGAAATCTCTACCGCCCAAGCGCTCACTTGTACCAGAACTTGCTGATCCATCAAAAGGCTCCCATTTATAAGCAACAACAATTTACTTTCACACCCCTTGACTTAATTCCTCGCTGTAATCATTCCTTTCTCCCTGCACCACACACCCTTTCATATCTCAATAACTCATTTTAGTTTAGACTCCCAATGATGTGTTTATTTTTAAGTTCAGCTGTGTGACTGTTTCTATAGATTCCAAGGCAGCATGGTCTGGAATTCCCACCCTCTAAGATCTGCTTTCTTCCTTTAAGGCATTCCTGAAAAATTGCATATTTGGCAATGGTTTTGGTCACTGGACATAATATTGTCCAGCTGTAGCCTTATGTCAAAAGTTCTCAATATTTTTGTGAAATTAAAAACATGTTGATTTGTACAGATATCTTCTACTTTTCACTATCGCTGAGTGAATAATCTGTAATGTCTCTTACCCAACCACATTGTGGGCACGCCTTCACATTCAAACTGCAGCTGTACAAGGAAGTCAAACATCACCCTCTCCACAGACAACAGGGCTTTGGCAATGATCACTGGTGTCTGTGAAAGGAGAAATACACATGATGTTTCAGGGAGTGCAATGTGAATTATAAGGAATGAAAATGGTGTAGAATGTGTCTGTCAGAAATGGAAGAAAAATCCACTCACTATTGGAAAAAATAATTCTTGACTGTCAAAGATATTGTGGAAAAAATAAACTGATAATGGAGCAGCATACGGTCAGGAGTCAGGCAGCAGTGGACAATCCATTCACAAAAAGGTCTGTGAACGTAGTAGTAAAATACTAAACATGGCAAAAATACACTCATGCGAGACTGAGGAAGCTAGATAACGAACAAGTGGACAGCAAGGAGCACAGAGGTGAATCAGAGCAGTATTCACTTTTATGATCCCACAGTCAGAGATGTCTAGCACAAAAACAGACTTTTCAGTCCAACCCATCTATGCAAACCAGATAGTCTAACCTAAACTATTCCCATTTGGCAGCACTTGACCGACATCCCTCTGAACCCTTCCTATTCAAATGCCTTTTAAATGTTACAATTTTGGTTGCCCTTTAGGCTCCTTTTGAATTTTCTCCTCTCACCCTAAACCTATATTCTCTAGTTCTGGGCTCCACCACCCCAGGGTAAACACCTTGTCTATTTACACTATCCATGCCCCTCACGATTTTATAAACCTCTTCAACATCACACCTCAGCCTATGACACTCCAGGGAAAATGGCCCCAGCCTATTATGCCTCTCCCTGCAACTCAAATCCTGCAACCCTGGCAACATCCTGAAAAAATCAATTCTCAAACCTTCCATGTTTCAGTGCCTCTTTCTGATAAGAGGGAGACCAGAATTGCGCACCATATTCCAAAAGCGGCCTAACCAATGTCCTGTACAGCTCCTTTACTCAATGCTCTGACCAACAAAGGGAAGAATCCCAAACAATTTCTTCACTATCCTATCTACCTGTGACTCTACTTTCAAGGAACTATGAACATGCATTCCAAGGTCTCTTTGTTCAGCAATACACTCCAAGACCTTACAATTCAGTGTGAGTTCTGCTCTGATTTGCTTTTCTAAAATGCAGCACCTCTCATTTATCTAAATTAAACCCGATCTGCCACTCCGCAGCCCATTGGCCCATCTGATCAATATCCCATTGTATTCTGAGACAACCTTTATCACTGTCCACAATACCTCCAATTTTGGTGTCATCTGCAAACTTACGAACCGTACCGGCTCTATTCACATCCAAATCATTTAAATGGGTGAAGAAACAAATCCAGAAAAAAAACATCCATTTCTCTGGGTTTGAATGTGCTCTGGGTAAATCCTGCCCTATGACTCTCTACCAGGGGGGGCTGCACATACACCCCTCTGAACTTTGCCCCCGACAAAGCTGGCGGCCGGGCACGTATCCAGTGAATCTTTGCCCCGAATAAAGATGGCGGCAATCACACGATGAGGTAATTTTCCCGTTTTCTGCAAAAACGGGACTGTAAGTTTCAAATTTGTATCTTCCGATGTGCACCAAATGTTTTTAAAATCTCTCAGCCCATACCAACACCATTTCCCTCCCACTTCCTGCTGTTTATTTCTTTTCATACCAACAGCTCTCCATCCACACGTCTCGCACATCCGCGCCCACCATGAGGATGATCACGTGGTATAGTCTAGTCTCGTCCCTCATTTACTCTGATTGGTCGGAGGACCAAATGCCCCCCAGGTCCTCCAGCTCTGCCCCTGCCTTTCCATTGGTCTTCCACTGACATCAACTACCAGGGGCCCATTGTTGCCTGCAGCATGCACACTGCTTCGTGGCTTTTGTTGCTGTTTATCAGTTACAAGAGTGAGACACAATGTTAAAAATCACACAACCACCTGATGAAGAAGCTGCAAAGCGAGTGTTTCCAAATAAACCTTTTGGACTATAACCTGGTGTTCTGTGAATTTTAATTTTGTCCATCCTAATCCAATACCAGCACCTGAAAGTCAAGAGTGTGGGAGGAATGAAAATATAACAACAAAAGCCCTAGGAACAGGAGAAGGCCGTCCTGCCCTTTGAGCTTGCTCTGCCATTCATTCAGATCACGGCTGATCATTTCGTGGACGCAGAACCATTTACCAACGTTCTCACCATATCCCTTAATTAATTCATTATTTCTTTTAAAAAATGTTACCTTAGCTTTAAAAACGTTTACTGAACTAGCATCAACTACTTCCCGAGGCAATGAATTCCATAGAGATCAAGAAGTTCCTTCTCAATTCAGTCCTAAATTTGCTGCCTCTATTCTTGAGGTGATGCCCTCTTGTACTGGCTTCACCTGCCAGTGGAAACATTCTCTCTACTTCTATTTTATCCATTCCATTCATTATTTTATATGTTGCCCATTCTTCTGAATTCCAATCAATATAATCCCAATCTACTCAGTCTCTGTTAAGCCAAACCCCTCAACTCCAGAATCAATCTAGTTAACCCCCTCTAGTGCTGGTACATCCTTGAGCAAGTAAGGAGACAGAAACTGCATGCAGTACTCCAGGTGTGGCCTCACCAGCACCCAATACAGCTGGAACATAACCTCTGCTTTTAAACACAATCCCTTCAGCAATGAAGGCCAAAATTCCATTTGCTTTCTGAATTGATTGTTGTACCTGGTGACCAACCTTCATGCAGAAGGATACTCAGGTGCCCCTGCATAGCAAATGATGCAACTTTTTTAAAATTCATGTAATATTCTCTTTTTTAATGTTACTCCAACCAAACAGTAGGACTTTACATTTATGAACATTCTATTCCAAATGCCAGACCATTGCCCACTCACTCAATGTATTTATGTTCCTCTGCAAAGTTTCACAGTCCTCCGCACAGTTTATTCTGCTACTCATCTTAGTGTCATATGCAAACTTTGACACCCTACATGTGGTCGCCAACTCCAAATCATCTGTATCAATTCTAAATAATCGTAGTCCCAACACTGATCTCTGAGGGACACTATTAGTCATTAATTGCCAGCCAGAATAGTACTTATTTATCCCCACACTTTGCTTCCTGTTAGTCAACCAATCTTCTATCCATGCTAATACTCTTCTCCTAACGCCATGCACCTCTATATTATGCAACAGCCTCTTGCACAGCACCTTGTTAAAGGCCTTTTGGAAATACAGGTACACCACATTCACTGGGTCCCCGTTGTCCACCTTGCTCGAAATGTATTCATAGAATTCCAAAAGATTTGTGAAGCATGACCTGCCCTACATGAACCCATGCTCTGTCTGTCCAATGGGACAATTTCAATCGTGATTCCCTGCTATTTCCTCCTTGATAATAGGCCCAAGCATCTTTCCCACTACAGAGAATAAGCTAACTTGTGTATAATTTCCCACTTTTTGTCCACCTTCTTTTTTAAAAAGTGGCATCACTTTTGCTGCTTTCCAATCTGCTGGGACTGCCACAGAGTCCAGTGAATTTTGGAAAATTACTGCCAGTGCATTTGCTATTTCTCCTGGCATCTCCTTTAGTGCCCTGGGATGCATTCCATCAGGGTCAGAAGACTTTTCTGTTATTAGTTCAATTACCTCCAACAGTCCAACACTCGCTGTTCCCTAATAATGATAGGTGAGGATTTGGAAACTGTCTTTATCTCTTTGCTAATTATTGGCAAGTATTTAGTGTCCTCCACTGTGATATCCCATAATTAAATGCTCCTTTTCATTGTCCAAAGGACCAACATTTACTTTAGCCACTCTTTTCTCATTCAATATAAAATTTTGCGATCTGTCTTTATAGTCTGTGCTAGTTTATTTTTCTCATGTTCTATCTTACGTTTCTTTATAGCTCTTCTGTGGCTTTCTGTTGACCTTTAAAGTTTTCCCAGTTCTAGTTTCAGGCTGTTTTTGGCCACTTTGTATGCCTTCTCTTTCAATTTGATCGCTTTCCTTAGATACCCATCACAGAGTATGCCTTTTCTTACAGTCCTTCCTTTTCACTGGAATATACCATTGCTGAGCACTTTGTAAAGTGTCTTTGAAAATCTTCCACTGCTCATCAACTGTCCCACCATAAAATATTTGTTTCCAGTCTACTTTATCTCCCTCATTCTATTGTAGCTCCCTGTGTTGAAGTACAGGACCCAGGTATTAGATTTTATCTTCACACTCTCCATATGTATTCTAAATTCAACCATACAGTGATCACTTCTTTCAAGAGGATCCCTAACTCTGAGGTCATTAATTATTCCTGTCTCATTGCACAGGGGCCAGATGCTGGATAGATTGCTCCTTGTCGGTTACCTTTCATACTGTTCAAGAAAACTATCATGGATACACTTAATGAAATCAAGGCTACCTTGACTGAGCTGGTTTGACCAATCTACATGTAAATTAAAATCACCCATGGTAATAGCCGTACCATTTTTACAGGCAATAGTTATTTCTTTGTTTATTGCCCATCCCAATGTGAAGTTATTATTTGGTGGCCTGCACACTACACCTGTCAGTGACTTTCTTGTTAGAATTTTGAATGCATCGTTCCTGTTTCTCCTAATGTACAGCAATAACAACAACTACTTGCATTGTATGGAATCTTTCACAATGGCAAACCTCCTAACGTGTTTCATGAATGATCAAAGAGAATTGATTAAAGAGAATGATTTTAAAATACATCTTAAAAGAGGATAGAGAAGGTTAGGGCGGGTATTCCACAGACTTCTGCCCTTGACAGCAGCATTTGTGGAGTGATGCAAGTGGAATGGGTTGGAAAGGGAACGTGCAAAGGGGAAATGAAGGAGCACAGGCAGTGCATAAGGTCGTAAGGACAGAGGAGGTTCCAGACTGAGTCTGTCTGTCAGAGAGTATGGCTGCCTCATGGAGTTTGACGCTCTGCAATGGGTCCATCCATGTCACGTTAGTCGAGGAGAGTATAACGGTCGCTGAGAGAACTTTTGATGAGGACTAGTCTCCTGAGGTAGTGTGGGCTGAGGTGAGAAACAGGAGAGGAGAGGTCACACTGCTTGGAGTTTCTTTTTAGGCCTCCGCAGATTTCCAGGGAGGGGGAAGAGAGGAGAAACAAAATTATTCTGGATAGAGTGAAAGTAACAGGGTGGTCATTATGGGGTCTTTAACTTCCCCAAAATTGACAGGAAATGCTATAACTCTAATATGTCGGATGAATCAGTTTTTATCCAATGTGTACAGGAGGGTTTCCTGACACAGTATATTGAAGGGCCAACAAGAGGGGAGGCCACATTGGATCTGGTCCTTGGTAATGAACCAGACTAGGTGTTTGATTTAGTTGTAGGTGAGCACAGCTAAGAAGGATTTAAAGAGAGAGTTAAAAAGAGCAAAGAGAGGACACGGGCAGTCTTTAACAAATAGAATAAAAGAGAACCCGAAAGCTTTCTATAGGTATGTGAGGAATAAAAAGATGATTAGGGTAGGAATAGGGCCAATCACAGACAGAATGGGAAGATGAGTGTTGACCCTGTGGAGATCGGAGAGATGCTAAATGAACATTTCTCATTGGTTTTCACTCAGGAAAAGGAGAATATTGTAGAGGAGGAGAATGAGGTATGAGATATTAGAATAGAAATTATCAAGGTTAGTTACGAACAGGTGTTATCAATGCTGGAAGGAGTGAAAATAGACAAGTGTCCTGGGCTGGATGGGATTTATCCGAGGATTTTCTGGGAAGCTAGGGAGAAGGTAGCTTGGATATTTGAGTTGTCATTGTCTGCAGATTTGATACCAGAGCACTGGAAGATTGCAAATGTTGTGCCCTTGTTCAAGAAGGGCAATGACCCAGGTAATTATACACCAGTGAACATTACTTCTGTTGTAGGAAAGGTTTAGGAAAGGATTAAGAGATAAGATTTATAATCATCTGGCAAACATCAATTTGATTTCAGATAGTCATCTTAGTTTTGTCAAGGGCAGGTCATGTCTCACAAACTTCAATGAGTTTTTTGAGAAGGTCACCAAGCTTGTAGATGAGGGTACAGCATTTGATGTGGTACACATGGACAAAAGTAAAGACTTTGACAAGGTTCCACATGGTAGGCTGTTGGAGAAAATGCAGAGGCATAGAATTGAGGGCGATTTAACAGTTTGGATTAGAAACTTGCTTTCTGAAAGAAAGTGAGTAGTGGTTGATGGAAAATATTCAGCCTGGAGTCCAGTTACTAGTCATGTGCCACCAGGATCTGTTTTGGAACTACTGCAGGTATAGGTGAATGGATTAGGACATTTTCAGACGACACTAAAGTCAGTGTAGTAGTCGACAGTGTGGAAGAATGTTACAGGTTGCAAGGGGACGTGGATAAACTGCAGAATTGGGCTGAGAGGTGGCAAATAGAGTTCAATGCAACGAAATGTGAGGTGATGCACTTTGAGAAGAATAACAGGAAGGCTGAATACCGGGTCAACGGAAAAATTCTTGGTAGTGTGGTGTGCAGAGGGATCTTTGAGTCCATGTACATAGATCCCTGAAAGTTGCCACCCAGGTTGATAGTGCTGTTAATTATGCAAACGGTGTATTAGGTTTCATTCGTGGAGGGGATCAGTGGTGCTGGAAGAGCACAGCAATTCAGGCAGCATCCGAGGACAGGCAAAATCAACGTTTCTTGCTGTGCTCTTCCAGCACCACTGATCCAGAATCTGGTTTCCAGCATCTGCAGTCATTGTTTTTACTTCATTCGTGGAGGGATTGAGTTCCGAAGTTGAAATACCATACTGCAACTATAGAAAACGCTGGTGCAGTCACACTTGGAATATTGTGTTCAGTTCTGGTGCCCATATTTCCGGAAGGATCTGAAAACATTGGAAAAGGTGCAGAGGAGATTTACCAGAACGTTGCCTGGTCTGGAGAGAAGGTCTGGTGAGGAAAGACTGAGAGACTTGAAACTCTTCTCATTGGCAAGAATAAGGCTAGAGGGGATTTGATAGAGACATACAAGATGATCAGAGGATTAGAAAGGTAGACAATGGAAACACGCCGCGTGCGTGTCCCTCCCTCGCTGTGTGTGTGTGTGTGTGTGTGTTTGTTTGTCCCTCCCTCGCTGTGTTTGTTTGTCCCTCCCTCGCTGTGTTTGTTTGTCCCTCCCTCGCTGTGTGCGCGCGCACGTCCCTCCCTCGCTGTGCGCGCGCGCGCGTCCCCCCTCGCTGCGTTCGCGCGCGCGACCCCCTCTCGCTGCGTGTGCGCGCGTCCCCCGTCTGTGCGTGTGCGCGCGCGTCCCTCCCTCGCTGCGTGTGCGCGCATCCCTCCCTCGCTGCATGTCTCAGCAAGTCCCTCGCTCGCTGTACGTGTATGTGTCCCTTCCTCGCTGTGTGTGTGTGTGTACGTGTCACATCCTCATTGTATCTGTTTGTGTCCCCCCTTCACTGCGTGTCCCTCACTCGCTGTTTGTGTGTGTCACTCCATCACGTTGTATGTATGTTTCTCTCTCGCTGTGTACGTGCGTATCCCTCCCTCGCTCTGTGTGTGTGTTTACGTGCGTGTTCCTCCATGTGTGTGTGCGTGTGTGTGTAAAAGTGTGTCTCCCTCCCACGCTGTGTGTGTGCGTATCCCCCTTCGCTGTATCTATGTGTGTGTATCCGTCCCCCCCCTCGCTGTGTGTGTGTGTACATGCCCCCCCTCACTGTATCTGTGTGTGAGTGTTCGTCCCTCCCTGGCTGTGTGTGCGCATGTCCCTCTCTCGCTGTGTGTGTGTCTCTCTCTCGCATTGTGTGTTTCTGTTTGTGTGCTTCTGCATGCACGTGTCCCTCCCTTGCTCTGTGTGTGTGTGTGTGTGTGTGTGTCCCTCATGCAGTGTGTGCACATGTCCCACCCTCGCTTTGTGTGTGTGTGTATCCGTCTGGCTGTGTGTGCGCGTGTCACTCCCTCGCTCTTTGTGTGTGTGTGTGCATCCCTTGTGTATGTGTGTGTGTGTGTCCCTCCATTGCACTTTCTTTATATCCCCCCTCGCTGTGCGTGCGTGTCCCTACCTCACTGTGTGAGTGCATGTCCCCTCTCGCTGTGTGTGCGTGTCCCTCCCTCACTGTGTGAGTGCATGTCCCCTCTCGCTGTGTGTGCGTGTCCCCTCTCAATTCCTGTATACATGCCCGCCCCCTCGCCGTGTGTGTGTGTGCTTGTCCCTCCTTCCGTGTGTGTGTGTGTGTGTGTGTGTGTGTGTGTGTGTAAATGTGTGTCTCCCTCCCACGCTGAGAGTGTACGTGCCCCCTCACTGTATATGTGTGTGGGTGGGTGTGTGTCCCTCTTGATGTGTGTGGCCCTCCCTCGCTGCGTGTGCATGTGTCTCCACCTCGTTGTGTGTGCGAGTATCCCTCTCTTGCTCTGTGTGCGTGTTTGTGTCTAACTGTCCCTCGCTGTGTATGCATGTCCCTCCCTGGCTATGTGTGCGCGTGTCCCTCTCTTGCTGTGTGTGTGTGTGTGTGTGTGTGTGTGTGCATCCTTCTTGCTGTGCGCGTGCGTGCGTGGCCCTCCCTGGCTGTGTGTGCATGTGTCTCACCCTCTCTGTGTTTGTAAGTGTCCCTCTCTTGCTGTGTGTGTGTCGGTGTGTGTGTATGTGTCTGTGTGTGTGTCCCTCCCTCACTGTGTGTGCATGTCCCTCCCTGGCTGTGTGTGTGCGTGTCTCTCTCTCGCTGTGTATGTGTCTCTCTCTCTCTCTCGTTGTGTGTGTTTCTGTTTGTGTGCTTGCGCATGTGCGTGTCCCTCCCTTGCTCTGTTTGTGTGTGTGTGTCCCTCTTGCAGTGTATGCGTATGTCCCACCCTCGCTTTGTGTGTGTGTGTGTCCCTCTGGCCGTGTGTGCGCGTGTCACTCCTCACTCTTTGTGTGTGTGTGCATCCCTTGTGAATGTGTGTGTGTGTGTGTCCCTCCATTCCACTTTGTGTATATCCCCCTCACTGTGTGATTGCATGTCCCTCCCTCACTGTGTATGTGTCTCTCTCAATTCCTGTATACATGCCGTCCCCCTCGCCGTGTGTGTGCTTGTCCCTCCTTCCCTCTGTGTGTGTGTGTGCATGTGTGTCCCTCCCTCGCTGTGTGTGCATGTCCTTCCCTCACTGTGTTTGCGTGTCCCTCACTCTGAGTGTTTGTGTGTGTATGTGTGTGTATGTGCGCGTGTCCCTCCCTTGCTGTGTGTGTCCATCGCTCGCTGTGTGTGTGTGTGTGTGCGCATGTCTGTCCCTCGCTCGCAGTGTGTCTGCGGGTAACCCCCTCACTGTGTGTGTTTGCGTGTGACCCTCCCTCGCTGTGTGTGCATGTCCTGCCCTGACTGTGTTTGCGTGTCCCTCACTCTGAGTGTTTGTGTGTGTATGTGTGTGTATGTGCGCGTGTCCCTCCCTTGCTGTGTGTGTCCATCGCTCGCTGTGTGTGTGTGTGTGTGCGCATGTCTGTCCCTCGCTCGCAGTGTGTCTGCGGGTAACCCCCTCACTGTGTGTGTTTGCGCGTATCCCTCCCTTGCTCTATGTGTGTGTGTGTGTGTGTGTGTGTCCATCTTGCTGTGCACGTGCGTGCTTGGCCCTCCCTTGCTATGAGTGCATATGTTTCCCCCTCACTGTGTTTGAGTGTCCCTATCTTGCTCTGTGTGTGTGTGTGTGTGTCTCCCTCCCTCGGTGTGCGTGTGCATGCCCCCCCTCACTATGTATGTGTGCGCGTGTATCCTTCGCTTGCTGTGTATGTGCGTATCCCTCCCTCACTGTGTATGTGTGAGTTTCCCCCCCTTGCTCTGTGTGTGTGTGTGTCCTTCTTGGTGTGCGTGTGTGTGCGTGGCCCTCCCTCTCTGTGTGCATGTGTACCTCCCTGGCTGTGTGCGCGTGTCCCCCTCTCGCTGTATATATCTGTGTTTGTGTGCTTCCTCATGCGCATGTCGCTCTGCCACAATATGTGCGTGTCCCTCCCTCACTGTGTGTGTGTGTCCCTCCCTCGCTGTGTGTGTGTGTGTGTCCCTCCCTCGCTGTGTGTGTGCGTGTCCCTCCCTCGCTGTGTGTGTGTGTGTGTCCGCGCGCGTGTCCCTCCCTCGCTGTGTGTGCGCGTGTCCCTCCCTCGCTGTGTGTCATGTCCCCCGTTGCAGTGTGTGTCTGTGTTTGTGTGCTTCCACATGCACATGTGGCTCCCTCGCTGTCTGTGTGTGTGTGTGTGTCCCTCCCTCACTCTGTGTGTGTGTGTGTGTGTGTGTGTCCCTACCTCACTCTGTGTGTGTGTGTGTGTGCGTGTGTGTGTGTGTGTGTGTGTACCGCTTGCTGTGCGTGCGTGTCTGTGGCCTTCCCCTGCTGTGTGTGCATGTGTCGTCCCCTCGCTCTGTGTGTGTGTCCCTCCTTCGCTTTGTGTGTGTGTGTGTGTGTGTGTGTTTGTGTGGTCCCACTCTCGCTGTCTGTATATGTGCGTGTCCCTCCCTCACTGTGTATGTGTGACTTTCCCCCCTTCCCCTGTGTGTGCGCATGGCCCTCCCTCGCTGTGTGTGCATGTGTCGCCCCCTCGCTATGTGTATGTGTATGTGTCTCTCCCTCGGTCTCTGTGTGTGTGGTCCCACCCTCACTGTCTGTATGTGTGCGTGTGTCCCTCCCTTGCTGTGTATTTGTGTGTCCCTCTCTCGCTGTGTGCCTGTGTTTGTGTGCTTGCGCATGCGCATGTCCCTCCCTC